>NC_143532.1:737500-1075000 GCF_031878675.1 Megascapheus bottae | reverse complement strand
CGGGCCATGAAAGAGGGCCAGGCAAAGTTAAAAATGTGGGGCATTTCCTCTCCTCTGATGGATGAGGAGATAGAGGAGACATCAGGAGAACAGAAGGCTGGGCGCCCCACTCCCGCACCCCCGGGTGAAGAGCTCCCGCCTGTCCCAGAGCCGGGACCACACGGCCAGGCCTGTGGCCAAGTCCAGAGGGAGAGGAGGAGCCGCTGAGAAGCTGCCCACCAGCCACAGCAAGTGGCCATGCTGGGTGACACTGGGACTGCCTCGGGTGTGTCCGTGTGTGTGCACATGCACGTGCATGTGTATGTGCGTGCATGTTCGCATGGGTGGCAGGCAGGCAGAAGTGTTTCTCTGTGTTACAAACGCCCCCTTTTCCATAGAGACAAGACCAGAAGTGACACACCCCACCCCCACAACCCCTCCACCCCCATCACTCTTGCACCAGAATTAAGCTACCTGTCGGTAGCACCCAGTCGGGGTTGGCCCCCTGCAGTCGGGGATCACAGGTCACGGCACAGGGGCCAAGACAGCAGTCCAGGACTCAGCCCAAGATCTCAGCCGTCCCCTCCATGCCACCGGG
This sequence comes from Megascapheus bottae, assembly GCF_031878675.1. Lineage (NCBI taxonomy): Eukaryota > Metazoa > Chordata > Mammalia > Rodentia > Geomyidae > Megascapheus > Megascapheus bottae. The sequence continues at coordinate 1,074,423 of NC_143532.1, read as the reverse complement.
CAGAATTAGGGAGACCAGGACCCAGAGCGACCCCAGCAGGGTGGCCCTGCCTGTTTGGGAGCCTGTCCTCTGGGGCCAGGGCCTGCGCCCCCGCCCGCCCCCGGCCCCTCCCCCGAGCAGGCCTCAGGCTCATCTCAGCTGGCCTGCGGCGGTCACCAGGTTGGGCCTGGCAGAGTCTTCAGCTGGGCACCGCCCCTGCTGACGATGATGCCTGACGTGGGCAGCCTCCCCTCCAGGTGCTTTGGTCCGGAGGGGCCTCCAGAGGCTATTAGTAGAGAGGAAGCCACCGGATGGGCTGTGGGGGAAGGCGTCCGCCCAGGCCTCTGTCCCACACCGGGCAAGCACAGCCCCTCTCACCCTTCTCCTGGGAGACAGCAGCTGGTGCCCGAGGCAGACACTGCCACACAGCTGGTCACGGGACGGACAGCCCCCAGGGGGTCCCTCCGGGCTGGGAGGCCCCAGCTGGACTGCACCATAGTGCTGTTCTTCCACTACTAGAGCCACGGCAGGAACATCCACGCTTTCAGAGGTGCCACATGGTGCGGGTGGCCAGTGCTTCACCCAGCTCTGTCTTGCCCACCCCTCTCTGAGTACTCGCGGTCTTCACGCACAGGTCGAGACTGGCCCGTGGGGAGTCATGCAGGTCACGTTCTGGCCTGCCACGTAACAAACCACGCACAGCCCCGTGCTCACCAAACCCTGAGCTGCTCCAGCTTCTGGTCCTGGAGTTGGGTCAGGGGCTGGGCCAAGGCCGGACACCCACTGAGGCTCCCGATCACCCCACCGCAGGCAGTGAGCCGGAGGCCTGCTCTGGAGCATCCAGGAGGAGTACGGCAAAGTCTTACCCGGAGCAGTCACGGGATACTGTGTGGCATCTTGCAGACAGGCTCCCCGGGCAGCTCGGGGCGCCCAGCCTGGACAATCTCCGGTCCACCTCACACATCTGCTCCGCCTGGCAAGCATTCATCAGGCCGGCACCGGGGAGAGTGGAAGGAACCGGACCCATCCATTCTCCTTCTAAAGTGGCGTCTGCTATGTCCACGGTTACGTAACCCACCCGTAACTCTAGAACTCTAGAACTCCTCATCCGCCGGTCGCGCCCTGCCTGTCTGCCGCCCTCGCTCACCCGGCCCTGCTTGATGGTTTGCTCCATGTGTGGATTTGCTCCTGTGGAGATCACACAGTCGCCCTTTCGTGCCGGCCGAGGCCCGTCCCCACCGCTGCCATGACGCAGGAGGGCAGGACGCGGTGTGGAGGACTGCAGTCCTTCTCCAGGCGCTGTGGACTGGGCTTTGTGCGGCCATGGCGGTGGTCATGAGCCGAGTTGCCCCATGGCCGGGCGGCAGTGATCAGGTCCCGGCGTCCACAGGCCGCCCTGGGCGGAGGTGAAGGTCTGCCGGCTTCTCCCCGCCTGCTCCCCACAGCACAGCAGCGCTGTGGCTCACCACGTCCGTGGCACCATCTCCCCGGGTGGGGGTGGCTCCCCCCGTGGTTCCCCACTGCGTCTTCATCCAGGGTTCTTTGGCCACCTGCATCGTAGAGCCAATGCCATCTCCTCCATGCCTGCAGTCCAATCCCATTCCTAGAGCTCGTGCCTGCATCCTGGATACCTGGCCTTACCAGACTCGAAGGCAGAGATGCCCACCAAGAGCCGCCGGCCCCTCGGGGGTCCAGAAAACATCATGCATCTTGACTAGAGATGTGGCTCAAGCAATAATGTCTGCATAGAAAGTACACGGCTCTGGGTTCAAACCTCAGTACCACCGTGCCTGTGTGTGTGCGTGTGTGTGTGTGTGTGTGTGTGTGTGTGTGTGTGAGAGAGAGAGAGAGAGAGAGAGAGAGAGAGAGAGAGAGAGAGAGAGAGAGAGAGCGTGTGCACAGGTACACATGCATGTGTGTGTGTCTGTCTGTGTCCGTGTGTTGGTGTGGGTCAGAGTCTGTGGGTGCCGAGGTGTTTACTCTGAGCGTGGGTCCCAGTTGTCTATTTTTCCTTCGGTGGCTTAGCTTTAGGCCATCTAGCTATGGTGAGTATCACTGGACCAGCATTCTCTCTGCACCAAGACATTCTGTGGATGGTGGACAAGCACCCTTCCAGTGGCCCCCATGGTGGCTCTAGGAAGGGGGGATCCCTGGGGTGCCGCGCACAGGACGGCCCTGAGCTGGGTCCAGGGGCTCTGTGGTGGACTGATGATGTCTGTCCTGTGGTCTCGGAGCCCCTGCCCCCTCCTGACTCCCCTGTCTGGTGACAATAGGCCACGGGCATGGGCGCCTCTCCAACTCTGTGCAGCCTGGCTCCTCCCCTGCCTCTGCCCCTGGGACTCGCCCATTCTCCTGAGCCCACTTCACAGAGGAGGAAACTGAGGCTCAGAAAGACCAAGGCATCTTCCAAGGTCCCGGGGACAGGCCTGGGACACTGCCCAGCGCCCTGACTGACTGGGGCTGAGGTGGTGGCTGTGGACCCTCCCCAGAAGGGTCTCTGGGGAGAGAGGGAGGCCCCCATTTCATCCCATCGCATCAAGGGGAGGGGACTCCCCCACTGGCCCCCATCACGGAGAAGATGCACAACGACAGCGCTGGCAGTGACTGGGGGTCACCGGTCAGAGGGCAGCTCTTCGCCTCCCGAGCAGCGCAGGCCGGTGTGTGCAGCTGCTGGGGGCCAGGCCGGCTGGGATGGGGCAGAGCCTGCACGCATAGCTGGCTGGGCAGGGCCCGCAGCAGCCTTGCTCTAGAACAGGATGGGATTGTCTCCCCAGGATGCAGGGGAGTGTGAGGATCCAGGCCAGGACGCTGGCCCTCGCTGCTGCCCAGGGGAGGACAGTGGCAGGGGAGGGTCAGGGGAACGAGGGGCTTTGTCAGATGTCAGTAGCTGTCTCAGTCCGCTTCTGCTGTGTAATAGATAATCACAAAATCTCAGAGCTGGGCAGTGACTCGCCATTGTCTCTCCTGGCAGCCAGCTGGATCTGTGCTCGCCGGAGCCGGCCTCGGGCCTGCCCACGTGTGCCTCGCTCAGGCCTGGGGATCCGTGGGGCCTGTCACAGAGGCCGTCAGGAGCACGGAGCGGGGGCGGACGCACAGGCGGGACTTAACCCCTGGCTCAGCGCCTGCATTCGTGGAGGCCCTCACGTGAGCGGGAGGTCTGGGCCTCTGCAGAGGCTGGTGGTCCAGGGGCGGGGAGGTCTCGCTGGACCTGACTGGTGGAGGACACAGGGCGCTGCCGTGGGAGTCAGGCCGTACAAGAGGGAGGGAGGGAGGCCAGCTGTGCTGTTGCTGGCCAGATCGGCGTACCTTACCTTCCTCTGGCAAAGCGAGGGGCCTCTTGAGGCTGGCCGCCAGGATGCGGGGTCTGGCAGGCCGCCCAGGGACACTCGGTGTCATGTGCCGTCCTCAGGGAGTCTCCTGAGTCACAGCGCAGTCAGAGTCCTCTTCCAAAACCGTGTTCCTGGCTCCTGCTGGAAGTGGCGAGTCCTGGGAAGCTGGCCGGCCAGCAGTGACTGGTCAGCCCTTCGGTGCTCTGGGGAGCTGGTGCCCCACTCCTCCATGGGTGCCAGGGGGCCCTGCCAACGTTTCTGACCCCCCTTCACCCGCGAGCCCCATCTTCCTGGCCCTCCCAGCCCGCTGGGGCGAGCCGGGAAAATGGCCCCGCGTGGCCCCTCATTCCTGGACAAGGCAGTGGCGTGCGCGGCGGGGCGGAGCTCTGGAGTGGCCCGTGGCGAGGCTCTGCTCCGGTTTCTGGCTAACGCGCTGAAGTTAGCAGCTGAGAGCATTAAAAGAGAGTTTTATTCCATTGCCACTCTTGTGCGGCGGGTGCCCGGCAAACAGCCCTGGGGACAGAAGGCCTGGCTCTGTGGTCGGCTTCTCCAGCTGGCCTCTGGGGTCTGAGGAGCGGGGAGGGAGTGTGGCCATGAGAGGAGTGGGGAGGGAGTGTGGCCATGAGAGGAGCGGGGAGGGAGTGTGGCCATGAGAGGAGCGGGGAGGGAGTGTGGCCATGAGAGGAGCGGGGAGGGCCACGCCTGCCTGCGCAGCTCCAGGTCCCTCCAGACCCGGGACTCCAAGCAGGCCAAAGGGATGCCCGTCCACGGGCTTGGAGCCCTCCCTGAGGGCCTGGCCTCCCCGGGCTCCACCTGGATGACGGGACGGGCAGCCGGGGCATGGCATGGCCCAGCTTCCTCACTGTCCCCATCAGTGGCCCACAGCGGCAGGGCATCCCCGGAGGCCTACGAAGGGCCCATGCCTCTGAGACGCACCCTGGGCGAGCATCTGCGTCCCAGAGCATGGGTTGGTGAGTTGAGGTTGATTTCTGGCTGTTCTGAGAGTGTAAACTATTTCCACCGGGAAAGGGTGAAGATGCGTCTGCCCGGGGGCAGGCAGCACGGCAGGAAGCAGAGCAGACACGGGATGGTTCGGTCCCATCCGCACGGGCATCTCTCTGGGCAGAGCTTGCCCAGGCCCAGGACTGCGCCTGTGTCCGCAGCCCCAGCCTCTGGCCGTGGGCCGGGCACCACGGCTCCTCAGCCCGTTTCCATCACTTCACTCGGAAAGACCTTCTGGCCAGGAGGAAGACGGTTCCTGCAGTGTGGAACACGCAGCCCGCGGTGTCCAGCCCCTGCCGCCAGCAGCTCCAGTCCCGGGCCCCAGGCAGTGAGTGGCGCACCCTGGAGGGCTCCGAGGAGGGCTGGGCAGGAGGGCCAGGGCTGCAGAGAGGGCTGGGGGGTCCAGGGCTGCAGGAGAGGGCAGGGCGGGGGCCAGGGCTGCAGGAGAGGGCCCAATGCCCAGGGCCAGGACCAAGCCTCACAGCCACCTGTGCCCTTCTGCCACACCCCTACGTGCCACATCCCCCCATCATGCCTCCCCCCACACCTTGTGCAGTGGGCGATGAACAATGGTCTCACACGCACGCACACACATGCTGTACCCATACACACACACGCACACACACACACCGTACCCATGCACACACACGCACACACACACACCGTACCCATGCACACACACGTACACACATGCTGTACCCATGCACACACACGTACACACACGCTGTACCCATGCACACACACACACGCTGTACCCATGCACACACACGCACACACGCTGTACCCATGCACACACACGCACACACGCTGTACCCATGCACACACACGCACACACGCTGTACCCATGCACACACACGAACACACACTCTGAACCCATGCACACACACGAACACACACTCTGTACCCATGTACACACGCGCACACACACTCTGTACCCATGACACACACGCACACGCACACACACTGTACCCACACACCACTGCAGCACACACAGACCCACATAGATACACACATATGCTGTTCCACACACATATGTGTCATGCATGGTATACACCAATGAACCTGTACTCTGTGTGTGTGTGTGTGTGTGTGTGTGTGTGTGTGTGTGTGCGCATCGCACAAACTACACCCCTTCGTGTGGCTCACACATCTTTACTTCCTCTACTTCCGCCTCAGTGTGTCTCTGACCTGGGGGCTTCAGCTGGGGAAGAGGCCGACCTAGGGCCCTTTCCAGCCCAGCATCCGTGGTGTGGCCCCCCTGCAGGATGGAGCAGACACGGGGGTGGGGTGTGGAGACTTGGCAGCTTGGGTTCAAGTGAGCGGCGGCTCAGGGCACAGGCTTTCCAGGCCAGTCTTGAGGCTGTGTGAAGTGGCTGTTCCCACAGTCTCCTCACCACTCAGGACCCCCTTGTCCTTGTGAGAAGGAAATGCGCAGCAGGGCCTGGGAGTGTGGTCTAGTGGTTAAAGTGCTTGCCTAGCATACGTGAAGACCCAGGCTCGATTCCTCGGTACCACATACACAGAAAAAGCCGGAAGTGGTGCTGAGGCTCAAGTGGTAGAGCTCTAACCTCGAGAAAGTCCAAGGACAGTGCTCAGGCCCTGAGCTCCAGCCCAGGACTGGGGGGTTGGGAATGCTCAGCAGGCGTCCATGTCCCCAGTCCCCCCCCCCACCACACACAAGGCTGTGGTAGTGTTGAAGCATGTGACCCTGTCAGAGGCATGGACCGAGCAGCAGGGGGCAGCAGTGAGGACCAGGTCTGCCTGAGTGGCCTCGGGTCTCCGTCCTTTCCTCCTAAGCCCTGTGAGAGGACTGCAACGTGTCTAAAGTCAGGCTCCGCCTGGAGGAAACTGAGGCATGGGCAGGGGTGACGCAGCATGCTCCCCTGGGCACACAGGCAGTCAGACGGCTATGGCCGCCTGATGCCCCACCCAGGGCCCTCCCTCACGAGGTGGGCTGTCAAGGCCCCTCTGTACCCACAACACCGCACAGTGCACATGGCGCGTGACTCAGGCTGAGGAAGGACAGAGGCGGCATTGTGAAGCCAGCTAAGCAAACTCATAGCCCCGGAGGCCTGGACTGCCTGGAGCCCAGGGGCTCTGACCTCCCCGAACCCGAACCCTGCAGCTGGAAGGTTCCATTGTGCAGGGCTGGCCTTTTGAGGGGGGCCTAGGGTCATGGATGAGAGCTCAGCAGCCCAAGAACGCTCCCTGTGCTGTAGGAGCTTCGTGTTCCAGAGACGCCTATGAGGCGGGTCCCTGTCCACAGAGGACCACCAAGGCCCCAGCCACCCCAATGGCCAGCCCTCGCCAGGCCCTGAGACGTAGGCTGTCCCCTCCCAGGGGCAGGCTCAGGATCTTGAATTCTACATCCAGGCCGTGATACTGAAGGTGCTTTGTCTGGGTTGCTTTCAGGCTTTGGTTTGTTTTTTCTTTTAAACCAGAATTAGGCCTGTACGCCGCCTGCTCTCTGAGGATGCGGCGTTCGGTCCACTCCCTCGGCAGGACACTGGGCTGTGCCCCTCGACCTGCCGGCCCGAGCTGGGCACCGGGTGCCCTCGAGGCAATGTGGAGTGCAGTGACTGGAACTTCTCAGAAGTAGGGTGACACGACACTGGCTGGCCACCGCTCAGCCTGCTAGATGCTGCCAGAAGGGGCTCAGTGCGGGGCAGGCCAGGCCCTCGCAGCAGAGCAGTGGCCCTGTGCTGCCACCCCATGTATCTAGATTCCCCCGTTTAGCTGTTCTTTCACTGATGGTGATGATGATGATGATGGTGATGATGATGATGATGGTGATGATGATGATGGTGGTGGTGATGGTGATGGTGATGATGATGGTGGTGGTGATGGTGATGGTGGTGATGGTGGTGATGGTGATGATGATGATGGTGGTGATGGTGATGATGGTGATGATGATGATGGTGGTGATGGTGGTGATGGTGATGATGATGGTGATGGTGGTGGTGATGATGGTGATGATGATGGTGGTGGTGGTGATGATGGTGGTGATGGTGATGATGATGATGGTGGTGATGGTGGTGGTGGTGATGATGATGATAGTGGTGATGGCGATGGTGATGGTGATGATGGTGGTGATGGTGGTGATGGTGGTGATGGTGGTGATGGTGGTGGTGGTGGTGATGATGGTGGTGATGGTGATGGTGGTGATGGTGATGGTGATGATGGTGGTGGTGGTGGTGGTGGTGGTGGTGATGATGGTGATGATGGTGATGGTGGTGATGGTGGTGGTGGTGATGGTGATGATGGTGGTGATGGTGGTGGTGGTGATGGTGGTGGTGGTGATGGTGGTGGTGGTGGTGGTGGTGGTGGTGGTGGTGATGGTGGTGATGATGGTGATGGTGATGGTGGTGATGGTGATGATGGTGGTGATGATGGTGATGATGGTGATGGTGATGGTGGTGATGGTGATGATGGTGGTGATGATGGTGATGGTGGTGATGTGATGGTGGTGATGGTGGTGGTGGTGATGATGGTGGTGGTGATGATGGTGATGTGATGGTGGTGATGATAGTGATGTGATGGTGGTGATGGTGGTGGTGATGATGGTGGTGGTGGTGATGATGGTGGTGATGGTGATGATGATGGTGATGATGGTGATGATGGTGGTGGTGATGGTGGTGGTGGTGGTGATGGTGGTGGTGGTGATGATGGTGGTGGTGGTAATGGTGGTGGTGGTGATGGTGGTGGTGGTGATGATGGTGGTGGTGGTAATGGTGGTGGTGGTGATGATGGTGATGGTGATGGTGGTGGTGGTGATGGTGGTGATGGTGGTGGTGATGGTGATGGTGATGGTGGTGGTGATGGTGGTGGTGGTGGTGGTGATGATGGTGATGGTGATGGTGGTGGTGATGATGGTGATGGTGATGATGGTGGTGGTGATGATGGTGATGGTGATGGTGGTGGTAATGGTGATGGTGATGGTGGTGGTGATGGTGGTGGTGGTGGTGGTGATGATGGTGATGGTGATGGTGGTGGTGATGGTGGTGGTGGTGGTGATGGTGGTGGTGGTGATGATGGTGGTAGTGGTAATGGTGGTGGTGGTGATGATGGTGATGGTGATGGTGGTGGTGGTGGTGATGGTGGTAGTGAGGTGTGTGCTGAGCCAGGTTTGCTGGGTGAGTGTAGCTGGTCATCCCCTCCAGTTCTAGCTGTGCCCTTGCCTGTGTTTCCACCTTGGTTTCCATAGCAGCAGCATTGTGGGCGGAGGTGGACACTGGACTGAGGCAAGATTGGTCTGTCCTTGGCAGCCCTCCAACGTGCATGCTCGGAGTCTGAGCGGCACATGGAGGTCCAGTCCCAGAGCCCTCCAGGGTGGGGCTGGGAGTTGAGCTGCGAGGCTCAGGAGTCTGGCCTCCTCTCTAGTAGAGGGCTGGGCAGAGCCCCCCACGCGCCTCCTCAGCACCCAGGGCCCCACACGCCTGTACCTTTAGGACAGGGAGGACCTCAGAAAGAAGCATGTGCTGGATTGGAAGCAGGCATTCTGAAGTCAGCAGCCCAGCCTGAGAAGGAAGGCCGCGTGAGCACTCTGGGCAGGAGCCCACGGGAGCACACGTGACCACCCACCAGGTAGCAGGTCTTTCCTTTCCAGGGTGCCTTCCTGGACGTCTGCACGGCCCCAGGCTTCCGTCTCTGGGGTCCCAGGTTTACAGTTCCCTCTGGATTGCTGAGCCATGTGATGAAGAAACCAACGTTCCTAGAGACATAGCCAGTACAAAACCAGAGCTCCCCCGCGCAGCCCCCGGGCGGCAAACCTGGCGGACCCAGAGCTGACAGGCCGGCGTTCTAACCCCCACGCCAGGAGTCCAGCCGAAGCTTTCCCATCATGGCTGGGCCCCGGAGGAGCTCACTCCCGCCAAATTATGAGAGAGGAAATTCAATATTAGTTTAGGACTTGCCTCTGCATAATAGCCCACAAGGACAGAGAACAATCCAGTGCTTATACCAAACACAGACAAGGCCTCCCCACCTGCCTCGGCCTGGCCTCTACCCAGGAAGGAAGGCATTGCTTCCCCATGCTGGACGGCCCAGGAGGAGACAGGAGTGGACAAGAAACCCCACACTTGTGGGAAATGAGGGGACTGCTCCAGCCTTTATAACTCTGGGCCCAGAGTGGAGGAAGGCAGAGACCCTTCAAAGGCTGGCCCTCCTTCCCAGGGGCAGGGCTCGGGTCCTGGGCTGAGAGCAGCCTAGGGGGACGGGGCCTCTGGAGGGAGAAGCCTTAGCCATTGGTCTTGGGCAGGGGGTGTGGCCTGCAAGGACATGGCCTGGGTGTGGCCTGGAAGGGCATGGCCTGGGTGTGGCCTGGAAGGGCGTGGCCTGGGTGTGGCCTGGAAGGACATGGCCTGGATGTGGCCTAGAAGGACGTGGCCTGGGTGTGGCCTGAAAGGACATGGCCTGGGTGTGGCCTGGAAGGAGGTGGCCTGGGTGTGGCCTGGAAAGGCGTGGCCTGGGTGTGGCCTGGAAGGACATGGTCTGGGTATGGCCTGGAAGGGCGTGGCCTGGGTGTGACCTGGAAAGGCGTGGCCTGGGTGTGGTCTGGAAGGATGTGGCCTGGGTGTGCCCTGGAAGGGCGTGGCCTGGGTGTGGCCTGGAAAGGCGTGGCCTGGGTGTGGTCTGGAAGGACATGGGCTGGGTATGGCCTGGAAGGGCGTGGCCTGGGTGTGACCTGGAAAGGCGTGGCCTGGGTGTGGTCTGGAAGGACATGGCCTGGGTGTGGCCTGGAAGGGCGTGGCCTGGTTGTTATCTGGAAGGAAGTGGCCTGATGTGGCCTGGGCAGTGCTCTTTGCTCAGGTGCTCAGCTCAAAAGGAGGTCTGAGTCTCTGGCCCACCTCCTCCCCAGGGATGAAGGGGGGGCAGGGAGGGGGAAGGGGAGGGGAGGTCCAGCCTTGGGAACAGAGAGTGGGGTCCACGGGGACCTTCACTGCCCACGCCTGGCAGGCAAAGCCAGCCATCTGGAGTGAGTCGCCGTGTGTATTCCTGGGCCTCCTTGACGTGCCGTGGCTGGTGGGAAGAGGACAGGTGTGTCCTGTCCCCGCTTCTTCACAGGAAGAGCGCAGAGGTAGAGCCAGACGCCTCAGGCCCCATGCTTTCCATGGCCACCGCAGCTGGGCGGGCCTGGACCAGTCAGCTGCCTCCCCTGGGACAGTGCTGACTGAACGTGACAGGCCAGGGCTGCACGGCGCACATCTTCTCAGTACTCCCAGGTGTGGCAGGTCCCGCAGGATTCTCGGGAGACACGGGGCACTGCCACTGTGCTGGGTAGGAGAAGACGGCCCAGATGGCCACGGGGGCAGCGCTCAGGGGCATTGGCTGAGATTGGCTATTTGGGCTCAGGCCATTGTTTTTCACAGTATCATTTTCCTGTTTTGAAACAGCACCAAGCTGTCACCCAAGTCCAAAATGACACATTCTGTGTCCCCAGGAGATGTCCACGGCTGGCCTGGTATGGTCTTCTTGTTCTTCTTGAGCGTAGAAATGTCCTTGGGTCCCCTTTCCTAAAATCACTGCAGGCTAGGTGAGGGGTAGAGCTCCCGCCTGGCGCCCGTGAGGTCCTGTGTTCAGTTCCCAGCACTCGGGGCGGGGTGGGGTGAGGACTGTGCGAGCAGACACCTCTTCTAATCAACTACTTTCTGCACCAGTAAAATGGTGACCTCTTCACGTTTCGTGGCCGAGCACACCCATCCAGAGCCCCTCACACCACGAGTGTTATGTCCACTATCTCCACTCTGAGCAGAGGTCAGAGAGGACGGCAGCCCCTCCCCACAGAGCGGTGGACCTGGGAGGGAGAGTGGGTCACCTGCCCTGTCTAATGTCCCCACGGAGGTCGGGACTTCCAAGTGGGACTGGAATGGTGGCACACTGTTTGCAGGAGGGGAGGGGTGACAGCAAGCATAGAATTAGCAGCGTTGGGTCCTAAGACGCGTGGAGGGTGACCAGAAGGCGCGTGGCCAGGCACAGGGCAGGGCCAGGGCCACTGGGAATGCAGCTTGGAGCCTAGCAGGGTGGGCTGGAAAGTTGCCATCACGGCATCCATCCTGCGGGCATCAGGGAGCCACGGGGCTGGGCGTGGCTTCACATGTGGAGCACATGTGTTCCGGAGATTACCCACGCCCCCTGGACATCACTGGAACAGGAGGGACATGATGGCGCGGGCCCTGCTTTGCGGCTGCTGCACTAGTCGTCACAATATGTAGCTGTGTATTGTTAGCATGGTTGTATTTTTCCCAGTCCTGGGCTTGAACTCAGGGCCCGAGCACTGTCCTTGGACTTTCTCAAGGCTAGCACTCTACCTCTGGAGCCTCAGCACCACTTCCGGCTTTTTCTATGCATGTGGTACTGAGGAATCGAACCCGGGTCTTCGCGCATGCTAGGCAAGCACTCTACCACTAGGCCACACTCTGGGCCCCTTGTGTGTTGTTAGCATGTGGCACACGCTCTCAGTGCGTGGCTTATATGTTGTTAGCCTGTGGCACACGCTCTTAGCACGTGCCTTGCACGCAGCTGCACCATGCAGGAGGCGCTGCACTCTGGGCAGTGGTGGGTGGCGGAGCTCTGTGTACATGGACAGGTGAGCAGGCACCAAACGGGAGGTGAGCAGCTGCTGCTGGTGGCTTTGTCATTATTATAAAATACAATTGCATGATACAATGTACTTTGGGGCAGCGTGAAGGAAACGGCAACCACACAGACTAGAGACCAAGAGAAATGATAGTGAGAACCCGCATCTGGCTGCTCCCTAATTCTTCCAGGGCCAAGGGTGGGGAAACTGAGGTATGAGACCAGTGATCAAGGCAGGATAGTAAGAGGCAGAGCTGGGATTTGAACCTAGAGCCTCTGAAGGCCAGAAACCAGGTGGAAGAGCTCTAAGAACTGAGCAAAGCACTCTAGTAATTTGGTCCTTGCATAGAGCCCAGGAAATGGCGCCACCTTGATCCTGTAGGAGGGTGGGGTGTCCCCCGCAAGAAGTCTTCTGGCTGCTCCTGCTGTCACACTAGCAGTGAGAGCTCCTCGGTGAGCTGGGCAGCAGTGCCATGAGGGGCATGTGACCTCACTCAGGGCAGCACGAGTCCCCCCTCCCTGCTGGCCCTGCCTGACTCCGCTGGGACACACAGAAGGAAGTGGGCTGGCCGCTGCATTCTGTCCCTGTGTCCTGTCAGAGGGGCTCATTGTTCGGGCTTGAGCAGCAGGTGGCATGAACGGAAGCCCAGTTTCTCTTTAGTGTCGCCAAAGGGAAGAAGAGCTGGCCGGGCCCGGGCTGGACGGAGACAGATCAGCTCTCTGGAGAGGGAGCCATGGCAGGGAGCCTTGCACATGTTTTTCTGGAGGAAGGCTGGAGGCCTTGGTGGCCAGGTATGGAAAGCGAGTGTGTGCACAGAGCAGCCATTCACGGCCATGTGGAGCGGCGCCACACGGGCCCAGGTGGCAGAGAAAAGGGCGCCGTGGTTCACGCCCAGATGCTAAAAGGGCTGGTTGTCTGTGCCCCGTGAAAACCCCATCAATGCGCCTTTGACTGGGTCCCGCGTGTCCTCCCGGCTCCACCTGGCGCCTGGGCCAGCAAGTGTCCGTCTCCACTTCTCCCTGGGATAAAATGACAGGAAAGCAAGGACATGGGCAGAGGCTGGCACGGGCCTTCCTGCAGAGGGCGAGAGGAACAGCAGGAGGCAGAGTCTGCCCTGAGGCCCCGGCTTCCTCCCCTGCCCTCCGGCCACCACGGCTTCTCCACCCAGGCCCTGCTTCACACCCGTCCATGAAAGAGCCCATTCATGTGCCAGGCGCTGGCGTGGTTACAGAGCCGCCCATCCACGTCGCCTCTGGTTTCTTTTTATTAGAAGGATTCCCTCTCGAAGGGCTGTGTGGAGCAAGCCCCGGCCAGGTTCCCAGGGCCCCTACCTGGCCACTGAGTGGCAGATGGGGAAACAGAGGCACGTGGCTGTGGGCAGTGTAGCTGGGCTTGAGCTCTGGCCACCAGATGCGCCTCAGACACGTCGCTGGCGTGGGGCTCTAGGTGTGTTGTTTGGTCCGGCGGGGCAGTGCTCCAGCCTCCTTGGGAGACACCCAGGGGCCCTGCAGCCTCCTGTTCTGGCTGCCGGCAACAGCAGTGCCTGCCAGGCGCTTAGAGGGCCAGGGTTCCAGTCCTGCCCTGCAGAGCCCGGCTGCCAGCCAGGCCTCCTCTCCTCCCAAGAGAGACCTCACAGGGTCAGAGGCAGAGCAGGGCCCCAGATCTGAACCCTCCCAGCCCCACCACTTCCGACTCGGGCACAGGAATGCTGGGGAGCAGACTGGCAGCTTCACGTCCTGCCAGAAGGCGCCCAGAGGGTAAAAGCTGCCGTAGTCAGCCAGGAGGGCTCCCCGGAGGAGGAGGCAGGGGCTGTCACCCTGGCACGCAGTTTCTCTGTCAGGCAGGGGGCATGAGAAGGGGGTGCCCCATCATGTATGTGGTGCTTTCTTTCGGCTCCTTCTCTCGCCTCAAAAATGGGGCCATTTGGAAGGCAGCGTGGTGCGACTCTGGGCGGCTGAGTCATGTGCCACCAGCTGCCTGGAATGCTCCCTTGGCAGCCAGGGTCAGTGCCTCTCGCCCCAGCTCTCCAACCGGCAGCCTTCCCTCCTCCCCTCCTCCTTCCTCTCCCCCTCCTCTTCCTCCTTCCTCCTCCCCCCTCCTTCTTCCTCTCCCTCCTCCCCGCCCTCCTTCACTCACTCTCCCTGCTCTGTTCCAGTTTCCCAGCCTCCCTGGTGACCCAGCCCCATCAGCTCTTAAACACCCTGGCAGCGAGGCCCGTGCGGTGCCCTGTGGCTCCAGTTTCATTCACCTCTCTTTCCTGGGTCCTCTCAGCACCCTGGGCTTTCTCTTCTGGTACCCAGAAAGTGACACCAGACACCTCAGGGCTGAGCAGGCCCGCTCCAGGGACAGACAGCCCCCAGGCCTTCCAGGGCCCGGGGACTCCTGCCCGGGTCAGTGCGCCAGGCCCGGGGACTCCTGACTATGGCCCCGTCAGAGTAGAATCAATGTCTCCAAGGCCTGGGACTGCTGTCTTCCCCCCCGCGGTGCCATGGAGCTGCCAGACAGGAGCCAGCAGAAGCTCAGGACGCCTGCAATGTGCCCAATGACACAGCTGGCAGGAAGCGGAGGAACAGAGTGGGTGCCCTCCGTGGGCAGCTCCTGGCTGAAGCCTGCAGCCCTGACTGCGTTGCTGACGGATTCCCTGGAGCCCACCTCCCACAGATGTGGACGTGGCATATGGACGCTTACTGGTCTGCCAGGGGGCAGGTTCAGGGACAGGCCCTTCCATCCCTGTCACCCGTCTCAGTCCCCAGGCCTAATATGGAGGTGCCACCCTAGAGCAGGCAGGGGTCGGCACCACACATCCCCCAGCCTCAGTCTCCCCTCTCCGGCGAGATAGTTTGCCAGCCCGAGGAAGCGGGCGCCCCTGAGCTCTGCCCTGGGAATGCCCAGTGGTGTCCTCGCAGTGCCTCGTCCCGCGTGCGGTAGCCCCTGCCCCCGCTGGCCAGGACTGGACCCACAGGCCCAGCAGGCCATCTGGACATGCCCACGTGTGGAGGCCTCCAGGGTTAAGCTTGAGCAGCATGTGACAATATGGCCCTGGAATTTGCCAGAGGTTTCTCGCCCCTCCCTCCTGCTCTGGCACCCATCCTGCGGTTTCATTTTTACATCAGGAGAAAGGCAAGGCGATGAGTCAGGAGCCGGCAGCTCCCCGATTCCGTGGGGCCAGCGGGGTGGCAGGCCTCAAGCCCCAGACTGTTCCGGGGCTTGGTGGGGCCTGAGACTGGGCTCCATGGAGTTGGCATCTCTAGCTGGGCAGACTTTTCCCAGGAGAACAGAAGCAGAGAACCCTCAACCCTTTCTGACCCCATGCCCCAAGCCGTGGGCACGAGGGGGCCACGTACCAGGGGAAGCCCTGCCAAGCCCCGCAGCCCCACCCCTCGAATTCACCCATGTGGGCATCTCCTCCCGGGAGGGTGGACCCGCACCGTGTCTGGCGCTCTGCCAGGAGGAGGCAGGGGGCCACGGAGGCCCAGGGCAGTGCTGAGGCGTTCAGCCCGGGAAGTCAGGGCCAGGACTCACCAGCTCCCGCAGCTGACACCCAGGGCCAGCCAGACTGTCTTGGTCTCGGGGCCCAGCCTGAGCCTCTCCGGAAGGTTGGCAGTGTCCTATACCTCCTGCTGGCATCAGTGGCAGCACCCAGCTGCACCAGCCTTACATCTGCAGCTGCTGTCAGGTCTGGAGAGGAACAGAATCCTCGTAGAAGGGGCCCGGAGGGCCAGCACAGAGCAGGGTGGGACGAGGCCCGGGGGCGGGGGTGTTATAGGTGGGGCCTCCTTGGTGGGACAGAGCTCGGGCTCAGCCAGGGGTCAGGACTGCAGTGGGGGAGCGTCTGTCCCGCCAGCAGGCCAGGCAGGGCTCAGGGGAGCAGGGCTAGGGAGACCGCATTCATACACACACCAACCCGCGTGCATGCCCGTGTGTACACATGTGCAGCGCACACGTGCATACCTATGCGTACACGGGCACATGTTAATGTCTGCACACCAACATGCACGTGCAGGTCTGCACCTCTGGGCCGCAGGAATGCGTGCGTGTGTGTGCACAGGTGTGGGTGCAGACATGCACGGGCCTGCACCTCTGTACATGCTGTGTGCACACCTACGGGTGCCATTTTGAAATTTGCCTTTGTTAGAAGTGAGAATCGACCTAGTAGAAAAGATAAGGAAGGAAATGCATGCCCGGGAGATGTCTCCTGAGGTGGGGGAGGGGAGGAGGAGGGGGCCCTTACTGCAGAAACCAGGAGAGCCAGCAACTGAAATGCTCTGGGTTTCTCAGCCCTGCCTTGTGGAGAGGGAGACCCGGTCTCTCAGGCCCAGTGGTCCTTGGGAAATGTGATCTGAAGCTGAGGCTGGGGGGCGGGGCTCTCAGTGGCTGAGCCCTGTCTTCCAGTCATGTTTTCAAGTCAACTTGCAAGAATGTCTGGCCCCTCATCACGTGTGGTGCTGAACAGCCCCAGGAAAATCAGCTGTGCTGTGCAGTTCATTTTAGCTCACTGTAAGCTGTGCAGATTGCTCGACACAGGGGCCTCAGGACCCAGAGGGCCGGAGGGGCTGGACAACCCCTGCTGTGGGGCAGGGCTGGGGAAAGCTGGGCCTGGCACGGAGCCTGGCTTTGCACGATAAGGGTGGCTGGTCCTGGGAGGGTGAACGTGGACGTGGGTGGGCGGAGTCTCCCCCTGCACCTGGGAGGGTGAATACATGCCTTCCTGCACAGAGCCCCTGCCCCTTTACCGCTCAGAAACCCACCAACCCATGACTCAGTTGTCTGAAGCGTGTGGGGGAATCTGCAGAACACACACCACTCTGGGCCGGGCGCCGGCCTGCCCTTGCCTGCCCTTGCCTGCCCCCCGCCTGCCCCCCGCCTGCCCCCGCCTGCCCACATCTCACTGGAGCCGCTTCTCGCCTCGTCCTCCCAGGCCATTGCCTACTTGTGAAGGGAGCCTTGGACAGATGGTCAGCGAGGGTTCTGCCCCCTCTAGGGGTCCAGATGGCCCCATCCTCTGCACACCAGGACACACGGGCCACTCTGCGAGGGCCAGGCTGGAAGGGGACGGATGGGGCGCCTGCTGGCTCCCGGGGCCCTGGCAGGGCCTTCCAGGTGCTGCCTGGGGCCCCTGCACGGCAGCCTCCCCCGCAGGTGCGGGGGGAGATGGGCTCAGGGGGCCGGAACGCGCCGGCGTGGGCAGGGGCTGGAGAGGCGGGGATGAGGCAGAACCGCAACTGGAAACCACACGGCCGAATCATGGCAGCGGTTTAAAACTTGTGTGAATCCAGCCTTTCGGCTCCGCTGCGCAAGGGGGGGCCGGGCTGGGAGCCTGGGGTCCGGGGGGCTTCGCGGCGTGGCCAGGTGGGTCCCCTGAACCCACATCAAGGACACAGGGCGCTGGAAGGAGCGGGGGGGGGGGGGCACAGCTGAAACCGAAGCCGGGCTGGGCGCTGGCTCGCTGGCTGCGCGGCCGGGACCTGGACTGGGTGGAGGCGGCTCCTCTCCGCCCACCCCGCCCAGGCGCAGCGCGGCGCAGCGGCGGGCGCGGTGCGGGCGGCCGTCGGCGGGGCCCGGCGGGGCCTGCGGTCGCTCGGGGATGAGCGCTGCGCCCTGGCTCCGCGCCCCGAGCGCTGGGGCTGTGCCGCCCGGGAGCCCCGCGGCCCGAGAGCGGCAGTGTGGCTGCCAACGCGGCGAGCGGCGTGGGCCCTGGGGGAGGAGGTGAGTGCGCCGGCCGTCCCGGGCTGCCGGCGGGGCGAGCGGGCGTCCGGCACCTGGCTGCGCCAAGCCCCTCTCCCCAGAGGCCCCGGGGTCAGTAACTCGGGCGGCGGGCGCTGGGGGCGGGCGGCGGCCTGGACCCCGCGCCGCGCTGGGCACGGCCGGTCGCCCCGGTGTGAGGCACAGCGCCCGGCGGCAGGCAGCCGGTCGGAGTGGCGCGGCCCAGCGCCCGCAGGCCAGGTGGCCTCCCATTCATTGCGCAGCAGAGCGGGCAGGCTGGATCCCGAGTCGCTGGGGACTTGGCGGAGTCTGAGGGACGCCACGCTGGTACTTCCAGCCTGGAGACCCCACGGTGCCAACACCCAGCCCTGTGCCTCCCGGCTGCGCCTCCCAGCAGCGGGCTAGCCGGACACAGGGACACGGCGCCCCACGTGGCAATGCCTGGAAGGGAAGGGGGGGCCTCCGGAGTCTCCCTTGGCCGTGCGGCTCCCGTCCCTGCCTCTGTGGCCTGGAGTGGAGGCACTGGAGTGGAGGGGCTTTGCAGGGGGGAGGCCGACACTGCGCGGGCGTGCTGGCTGCTCTGAGCAGGGCTGCGCCACGTGTTATTGCCTTTAGTCCAGGAGGGGAAGGGGGAACGGTGGAGCTCCTGTTCCAGGTGGAGGAACGAGGCCCCCGTGGGCCTGTCTGTCCTGCCACCACAGACTCAGCCCTGTTCTGTCCGTGTGTTGGACAAACATGTGCCAAGGCGCCTCCATGCCCGTCGCTTCCCAGAGGCCCCGTGCTCAGAGCAGAGGGAGCAGGTGAAACCCCGATGTGATGGGCAGGATTGGGTGGGCCTGGAGGTCAGAGCAGAGCTCTGCCTCTGAGGTGGCAAACCCTTGCCTGCTGTGAGCCCACTCAGCAGGCCGCAGGCCATTGGGCAGAGCCATCGAGCAGTGGTCACCCTTTCCAGTGAGAGGGGGACAGGCAGGAAAAGCCTTGGCCACTGTTCAAGGCCCCCACAGAGGCACAGGCCCAGGAGCATGGGGGAGGGGCGCGTGGAGCAGGACAGGGGGCCCCAGGGTCACGGGGCCCCAGGATTTCAGGGTCGGGGAGACTTAGGGGTAGTGCACCTAGCCCTCCACAGAGGCTCAGTTCTATCAGACCTGGCCCCCAGTCTGTGCCCCTCCAATCCCTCTGCTGATGGGAGCTCACCCAGTCACCACCCTGCTGGGATACGGCTGTCAGTTGTCAGAACACGGAGCAGGGAGCCTCCCTTCTGTCCCTGGTGCCGTTGTGGGAGCCTGGCGGCCTCTCACGCAGCGCCTGGGCCTGACTCCACCAGGGGACGCCTCTCACACCTGGTCTTTCGGGCCAGGTCCTTTTCCAACCTGACAATCTAGTTGTCTGACCCCAAGAGGCAGGCAGCAGGTCTTGGCCCATGCCTGGCCCTTGCTGGACCCTCTCATTTGGAACCCTGCCACCCCAAGAATGCCAAAGATGCTGCCACAGTTTCCTCCACAGCCCAGGCCTCCAAGCCACGCCCCACCCTTGCCCCGGACTCCTTCCAGGAATGGAGTTCACAGTTCACGTGCCTGCTATGCACCCAGAGCCAGGGCAGCCAGCTTGGCTGTGCAGCCTTGGTCGCCCCAGCCTTTCTTGATTGGTCTGTCAGGAAGGCAGGGACGCCGGCAAGGCCTGGCCCAAGACCAACCCCTCCCTGAGCCAACCTCCGTTCCGTCCTTGCTTTAGTGTGACTGGGTGCAGGCCGGGAGCCAGGGCAGATGGGTGGGTTCTTCATTGCACAAAGACGCCTGGCACCCGGCCCTCCAGGGCTCCACAAACCCAGGTGCACCTCTTCCTCTCCTCTGCCTTGCACGGTAGTCAGAGCACGAGCCGTGCCCCTGTTTCGGGGGGTTCGGGGGTGTGCTGTCCATGGGCGCCATTCTGTTCCCAGGAACCTCATGATGGCCCTGGGGCCACACGCTTGCACCAGAGCCGCAGAGCCCTCCCGCCGCAGAGCCCTCCCGCCACAGAGCCAAGACATTGCTGTTTCTGACTTGGAGTTCCTTCCTCCCTCCTCTGGTGCTGTCTGTGTCCTCCTGGGCCCACGTGGGTCCCCCTTGGCCGCGGAGTACCGGGCAGTCTTGGGGAGCGGTAGGCAGGGACCCACACTGGGCCCAGGCCCTGGCCGGCGGCGTTCCTGCCTCCAGATGCTCGTGCAGGCCCTCGCCTGCCCTGCCGTGATTGCCACCCGAAAGTGAGATCAGAGCCTGGGCTGGCGGTCACAGGGCCGTGACCCCGGCGTCTAAGGACAGGTCCTTCCTTCCGCGAGCCCCGTGGATTGAAGTGGTCACCAAGAATTACGTTGTTGTGGAAATGGAGCTGGCTCTGGGGAGGGGCCCTCCGCATGTAAGCTCCGTGTTTACAGCTGTGGGGAGCGGGTGGGGCTTGTCGGGGTGCCGGAGCCCCTCCCACGCTGGCCTCCGGGCACCCAAAGGGGCCACAGTGGCCCTCCCCCACCCCCAGAGCCACCGCAGCCCCGGCCTGCGCTCCCGGCTCCCGCAGGTGGGTCCCGCATGAGCCTGTGGCCTCGGGCCCTGACCCAGGTCCCACTGGGCTTGGAACGGAGCTTTCTTCCTAAAGCAGCCAGGGGAGAGAGGTCACCCCTGTGTCCCCACCCCGACCCCAGGCAGCTTCGGGGCAGCGGTGGGGACACGGGTGACATGGAGGTGGAACACAGGGCCCTGGAGTGGCCGGCAGCTTTCTCCCCCATCTCCTGCCCCTGCTGCTGCGCCAGCCGGATGGGGGACATCCAGTCCCGGTGCCTTACACAGCGCCTGTCCTGTCTCTGGCTGCTCGGAGCTGGCACCCCAGCCAGCTGCCAGACAGAGTGCGCATTCACAAGGCCCGGCTGCTCTGCTGGGCGCGGCCGAGGGCGGCTGTTGGGAGGGTCCCTGAGCTGTGTCTTCCACAGCCCCAGGGTCGCGGGGCCAAGGTGGCCTGTGCGGGTCTGGGCGTGACCTGGGGCACGGCCTGGAGGTTGCCGGGCAGCTCACAGCCTCCCCGACGAGGCCTTCCCAGAGATAGGGGTGTCGAGCGTGGTGGGCGCCCTTCACGACCCACCAAACTTGAATGCCTTTGGGTACAAGCTGCTTTTTCTTTCTGTTGATTTTTAAGTAGAATTCATATACCACAGAACTCACTCCTCAAGTATAAAGTTCTGTGGGTTTCAGTATAATATTCACAGAGTTGTGCAACTACCATCATCTCGTTCTAGCACATTCCATCATGCTAAAAGGAAGTCCTGTCTCCTCCGTCTCCTCCCCCTCCTCGCCTCCCCCGTCCTCCTCCTCTATGGATTTGCCTGTCTGTGGATGGTTCACATGGAGAGAACCTTGCAGGCCGGGCACCCTGGCTTGCGCCTGTCAGCCTAGCTACTCAGGAGGCTGAGATCTGAGGACTGTGGTTCAAAGCCAGCCCAGGAAAGTCCATGAGACTCTTATTTCCAATGAACCACTAAAAACAAAAATGGAAGTGGCACTGTGGTTCAAGTGGTAGAGCGCTAGCCTTGAGCTGAAGAGCTCAGGGACAGCGCCCGCTTCCTGAGTTCAAGCCCCATGACCAAAAACAACAACAGAAATTGGACCTCGGGACCATGGCTTTCTGTACCTACTCCTCCCGGGCCCCGAGGACCTGGCGTTTCTCCCCTCTGAGCCCAAGCCGCTCTGTGGACATGGAGAGAGGAGGAGAGGGGGCAGGGCCCAGTTGAGGGGCCTCGACGGCACTGGCAGCCGGGCTGAGGCACTGAGGATGTACAGGGAGATGATGGGCCCAGCGAGGCCGGCACCGGGTGGCCCAGGGGCCCAGGGCCAGGCCTGCTCTGGGCGGCTCCCATCACTGTGCCGAGCTGTGGGCAAGCAGCCAGGTCAGCAGACATCAGACGCATCCTGGCCTTGGTGCTCACCGAAGCAGTGTGGAGGCAGAGGCTGGAGGGTGAGGAGGCGCAGGTCAGCCTGGGGGACAGAGAAGAGCCGTGACTCCAAAAAGAAGAGCAGAGGAAGAAACCGCTCTGAATGGCTGGTGACTCCCCCTGACTGACCCCTCAGCTGACCCGGCTTCTGTGTGCACACGTCAGCTCACACGTCACACGTCAGCTCACCTCACACATCAGCTCACATCACACGTCATCTCACGTGCACACATCATCTCTGTCATACGTCAGCTCACGTGCACACATCATTTCTGTCATACGTCAGCTCACCTCACATGTCAGCTCACACGTCACACGTCATCTCATGTTACACGTTATCTCACGTCACACATCATCTCACGTCACACATCATCTCACGTGCATACGTCAGATCTCGTGCACACATCATCTCATGTCACACGTCATCTCACGTCACACGTCATCTCATGTGTGCACGTCATCTCATGTGCACAGGTCATCTCACATGACACGTCATCTCACGTGCATACATCAGTTCTCGTGCACACGTCATCTCACGTCACACGTCAGCTCATGTCACACGTCATCTCACGTCACACGTCATCTCACGTCACACGTCATCTCATGTGTACACGTCATCTCACATCACACATCTCATATGCACACATCAGTTCTCATGCACACGTCATCTCATGTCACATGTCATCTCATGTGTACACATCATCTCACATCACACATCATCTCACGTGCACACATCAGTTCTCATGCACACGTCATCTCACGTGCATACGTCAGATCTCGTGCACACGTCATCTCATGTCACACGTCATCTCATGTGCACACATCAGTTCTCATGCACATGTCATCTCATGTCACATGTCATCTCATGTGTACACATCATCTCACATCACACGTCATCTCACGTGCACACACAGCTCACGTCACATGTCATCTCACGTCACACATTATCAGCACAGCCCCTCCCACCTTGTGATGGTCCCAGCCAGGCCATGGTCACCTCTCACGTGTCCCTACACACTTATGTGCGAAGGACACGGATAGCAGCTGCACCCCAAAACCGTTGCCCTGCTCTGTCACACTGCCACCTGTGCCGTCTGAAGTAGAAACACCTGAAGGCTCCTATGCGCTCTTCAAAGCCCACCTCCTTCCTCTGAGGACATCGCACTTCTGTTACTCCAGGCTAGCTCCCCATCTCGAGTTCCTGGAGTGCAAAGGCAGTGAGGGGCCAGACCCACAGGTTTCTGGCTTCCTAGGGTCCAGCCAGGCCCAGGTGCCCAGAACCTGGGCACACGGCATGCAGGGGCAGGTCAGGCTCTGCAATCTCAGTAAACATCTGCCCACAGGGCCTGGCAGGAAGCTGACCTCACGGGGCGCCGGGGCTGGCGCTGTGGACAGTCTATAAATACAGTCTAGATTGGACCGGTCCACGTGCTGTCCTCCCTCCCCCCGGGGACCCTCCCAGCGGAAGACACACAGCCCGCCAGGCGGTCCCTCCCGGTGAGTGGGAGCGTGCCCGCGCTGGGGTCAGCTCAGGGCCCGCAGCATCCAGTGGTTACTGGGCGCGCTCGCAGCCTGCCCAGCGTGGAGGCTGCATTTAGCCCTGGGAAAGGCTCCCCGTGCCGGCAGCCTGCTTTTCTTGGACATGTAGGCTGTATTTATGCCGGGCCAGAGCGAGGGAGTAATTAGAGCTCAGAGGGACCGGCCTGCTGCTGGCAGGGGTCGCCCGGGCCCAGGCCCTGCTCATCTGGGGCTCCCAGAGCTTGGGAGCCGGAGAGGAAAGGACAAAGGTGGGCCTGGCCAGCCGGGCACGGCCTGTGTGTGTGAGGAAGGCTCTGTGCAGGGGACTGGCTGGAGACTGTCAAGGCTGCTACTGCTTGGAGCCTCAGTTTCCCCACAGTGGGGTGGTGTCACAAGTCCTGCCCGTTTGGACAGGCTGGCTGGCGATGGGTCCGAAGGGTTTTGCAGGTTGTGGACCACAGAAGCAGAGTTCATACCATGTCCCCTCTCCTGGCTGGGGCATCTCAGGCCCCCGCGTCTACACGGGACCCAGGGGCCCCCCAGCAAAGTAGCTCAGGCCTCAAGCACTATGGCTAGACTCAGGAGCTGCACTTAGGGGTTTGGGTCCAAGTTAGCACTCTATTACCTGAGCCACAGCTCCAGTTCTGGCTTTTTGGTAGCTAACTGGAGGTTGGAATCTCTCAGACTTTCCTGCGAGCCTCAGATCTCAGCCTCGTGAGGAGCTAGGATGACAGGCGTGTGCCGGCAGCGCTGGACTGGCTGCAGATTTTAAGTCATACATGAGACATTTCACTTTCTTAGAGGTTTAGCCTCTGAGGGCCGTGTGTGCGTGTGCGTGTGTGTGTGCGTGTGCGTGTGTGTGCGTGTGTGTGTGCGTGTGTGCGTGTGTGTGTGCGTGTGTGTGCGTGCGTGTGTGTGTGCCTGCGTGTGTGTGCATGTGTGCGTGTGCGTGTGTGCGTGCGCGTGTGCGCGCGTGTGTGTGTGTGCACGTGTGTGTGCGTGTGTGTGTGTGTGTGTGTGTGCATGTGTGTGAGTGAGTCCACCTCTGAGCAAGCCCACAGTGCGTCTGGAGGGCTACAGGTGGGGCCAGAGGCAGTGGAGGGCAGGACACTCCAGCCACCCATGGTGTCCTCCTCCTGGCTGCTGAACGAGGCCAGGCCTCGCCAGTGGCTTGGTCCTGATGTCCAGGACATGTCCAGATTTTCATGAGGAGCAAAGAAGTGGTAGAGAGCCTGAGTAAATGTGTGGCCGTGGTATTCAAAGCCCAGGACACAGCAGAGCCTGGTCAGTGTACCTTTTCCTTTGTGGCCTCTCCTCGGCCAGTCTGTACTTCCTGCTCCCTGGGCAGCTTTGCTGTGCCTTATCCTCGATGACAGCATTACCTGCATCCACCTTTCTGTTCTGTGGTATAGACTTTGCTGACACTTCTTGCCCGTACCACCTCAGGCCACCCCCCACAGCACCACAGGAATAAATCTCCCCAGGGAGCTCTTCTACGTGTCTGTAAGCAGAGCTTTAGGAAGCTGAGGCCAGGAGGACATTCTGGGGTGGTCAGGGGGCAGGCCGATACAGATGTGACGCATCCCTACCTGTCTGTAACCAGGTTTGCGCCACCACCCGCCCTATGGGCGACTCCGACCATGCTTAGCAGTCCCTGTGTGTGGAGAGACTGCTGTATGTGTCCTGTACGGTGTATTACTGAGTTGTGGGGTCTGAGTGCCATTCTTTCTGTTGTCATTTTGGTTTGGGTTTGGGTTTGTTTCCCTTTTGTTGTGTGGCTGTGTTGGTGTTTGAACTCGGGGCTTCATGCTTGCTGTGTGGATACAGTACATTTGAGCCATGGCCCCAGTTTTGTGCGTCAATTATTTTGCTTCCAGGGGAGCTGGGCTGTCTGCAGAGATGAGATCTTGCTGGCTTTGCAGTGGGCTCTGACCTCGACCTGCACCCCCCTGAGCTCTGCCTCCGGGGGTACGCCACTCTTAGGTGCCAGGACTCTGCCCTACGTCTTCTAGGCTGTTCTTTCTCATGCCTGCCCTCAGTGCACTTAACTTCCGTGGACAGTCTTGTGTAGGTGGCCGCCCCAGGGCACAGCAAGGGTAGCAGACTCAGGAACAGCCTCCCCTCCCCAGGGCCACTCCCTGCAGGGCGGGGCCTCCTGCCTGCCTTGGGACCAGCAGAGCGAGTGCTCTAGTGCTCGGCCCTCCGCCTGGCCGTCAAGGTCTACTCCTGTGTCCTTCACCCAGGGTCTCCCCAGTGCAAACCCCAGAAACGCAGCTCCGAGCCACAGAAGGGAGCTCACTGGCAGTGAGGTGGAAGAGTCCCTGGAAGAGCCGATCAAAGGTCCCAGGCAGGGCGGTGCCCGCTAAGCTGCAGCTCTGCCTCCCCATGTTGACGCTGACACTGGTCTCAGAACCTGCTCTGGGGTGGAGAGGAGGCCAGCAGCTCCGCCTCTCCCCGGCCAGCTCACCAGAGCACCTCCTTCCAGGAGACCCTGGGCCTCTCCTCCATCAGCTTCCGGGCATGGGCAAGGAGCCCAGGCCCTGGGCCCACCCCTGGGTCCATCCCCTGCTCCTCTCCCCGGGAGCAGCCCGGCCCCTTCCCAAGTGCAGGCAGCCTGTGGGGAGAGGCATGATGGAGGAGAGGGCCTGCTGGGCACAGGGGGGGGGGGGTTGAGGCCGCTGTGAGGCAGGGATGGGCCTGCAGAGAACCCACACAAGGAGCCTGCACCTCCTGTGTGTCAGACAGGCAAAGGGAAGTCAGAACAGGAGAACCAGAGACACACAGAAATGATAGGTGCCCAGCGAGATACTAATAGATAGCGGGGGGGGGGGGAGACTGAGAGAGGGAGGAAGAGAGAGAGCGCTGCCTTGCGGAGGCGAGGGAGGACTGGGAGGGCTGGGAGGACTGGGAGGACTGGGAGGGCTGGGAGGGCTGGGAGGGCTGGGAGGGCCCTCCCTAGGAAAGGCAGAGGACTCAGAGCCAGCCAGCCTTCCTGGCAGTTCTCCTCTGAGCCTCCCGGTGGGTTCACAGAGTTGTCCTGGTCACCACCCTTCCAGCTAAGCCCTGCCTGCCTGCCTGGCCCCACGGCCCAGGCCACAAGTGGCCTCCTGTCCAGGCCTCTGGCGTCCAGGCCTCCGTCCAGCCCGGCTCCAGGCCTGGGAGGGGGAGGTGGCGGACGGTGTCGCGTTCCAGCCCCGCCCCTGAACGTGGGCAGCAGAGCCGCCCTCAGGTTCGGGAGCTTTGGCGAGGTGGCTGCTGTGAGCAGGGTGGGGGCGGCTCTAGCGGAGTTCAGGAACCACAAACCCCACGCGCGGGCTAGAAATCCACCAGTGCACACGGCACAGAACCGCGCTGTAAGCGGTGCTCTCACTCTTCCAGAACCGTCTCACTCACTCTCCTGCTCCTGGGCTACCCCCTCCTCCCGCGGGGCCCCGCCCCCGCCCCTTCACCCACCCCGTCCTCCAGGCGCCCTGTCCAGCAAATGTGCAAGAAGCACGCAGACCCTCGGCCTTCCTCCTCGCCTGCCAGCTGCAGCCCGTGGAGAGACGCAGCATGACATGGAGCAGGAAGGCAGTCAGGGTGGGTGCCCACCTCACCCGCAGCTCTCCTGCTGGCTGCCGGGCACACGGGGTCCAGCCTGACCCTGGGAGGGACGGAGGGACGCCCATGGCTCCTCTGGCCCCTGGTTCACACAGCAGACTCCCCAGGGGTGTGGCTGGGCTCTGGGGCTCCTGGCTGTGTCCAGAGGCTGAGGCACTGCCCCGGGCCCGGTGCTTTCCTCACCTACAGAGTGATGGCGGGACCTTGGGCTCCTCTATAAAATGGAGAGGGCAGCTGCTCAGGGCTTCGCTTGGGGTGGGCATTCCAAATGGACGAGGCTCTGGACCCCAAGCTCACTCGGGGCCACATGGCAGGCCTCCTGTGGCACTCGGTGGTGGGGGGGTCTGACTGCTCGTGGCAGGTTGACACGCCCAGCTCTGCACCGCGCCTGTGCCGCTGGCCCTGCCGGCTCTGCCCCCAGCACCCTCGGCTCTCCACCCCAGCCTCCCAGGGCTCCGTGCTCAGCGTGCTGCCGAGCACTGCATGAGGAGCCAGGGAAGGACGGCATGCTGCCTGGGACAGTGAACGAGTGATGAATGGAGTCAGTGTGTGAATGAGTGAGTGACTAAGGTAATGAGTGACTGCGAGAGTGAATGAGTGAATGGCTAAGTTAACGGATGTGAGCGAGTGAATCAGTGAATGAACTGTGAGTAAATGGGAGGATGACTCCGTGAGGAAAGGTGGGAATGAGTGAGTGGATGAGAGTGAGCGGGGTCTGGGCAGGACGGCAGTGTGGAGTGGGTGCTGTCCAGATCACAGCACGCGTGGCTGGATTCCACCCACGGCCCCAGCCCAGAGCTTTGCCATTGAAAAATGGGAGATTTCGTTTTTACATGTGGATTTCTGGCTTTTCCTGGAAAGTTGGGGAGCCTGCCTCTGCATCCAGCTTCCCGGGGCTGCTGTCAGCAGTCACCCCAGGAGGCCCTGCAGAGAAGGAAGGACAGCAACACCCACACGTGGCACGTGGCATCCACAGGCGCTGGCATGACCTCTGCACCCTTCCCAGATGCCCGCTGTGTCCCTTGCCCCGGACACCAGGGCCTAAGACTCAGAAAGCTGGTGCTCTCACTCCTGTGGTCCCAGCTACTCGGGAGGCTGAGATCTGAGGACCATGGTTCAAAGCCAGCCCAGGCAGGAAAAGTCTACGGGACTCCTATCTCCAAGGAACCATCTCAAATCAGGAAATGGAGCTGTGGCTCAAGTGGTAGAGTGAAACACCAAGAAACAGTGCCTGTGCCCCAGGTTCGGGCCCCAGGACAGCGTGCGCACCCGAAGCTCGACCCTCAGAACATACGGGTCCCCGTCATGAGAAGGCGCAAGGGTGGGGGGGGGGGGAGGAGGCGGCATGGCCTCTGCAGGGATAGTCACATAGAGACAGCAGGGGTGGCAGAGGCAGTGAGCTGCTGATGTCCGAGGGGAGGACAGAGCTCAGGCCCCGAGGGGCCCCCTGGGTCCCTGGGGGACAGACACAGCCCCTCCTCGCCCTGTCCTCTGCACAGTCACACGTGTCGGTGCTGGCCACCGGGTGTGGTGTCCTTCGAGGGGCCAACAGCCCATGCACTCAGCCATCTCCCAGCTGTCTCTGGTTGTGGACTTTCGACGCAGGTTCCCAGCTGAGAAATGGGCTGGTGGTGCCAGCTTAGTATGGAGCCAGCACACCTGACAGGCTCGGGGGAAGTGGATGGAGCCTGGGCCAGGACTGGGACTTGTGTTCGTGATGGTGAGATTGTGGGGAGGGGGCTCAGAAATGGACCCCCAAGACTCAGCCAAGGAGGCTCGGATGGGGGGCAGGGGTGGCTGCTGCTTGTTGATCCGAGAAACCCCAGGACTGTGGGCTGGGGGCGTCCCAGGGACCTCAGGCTCCCGTCAGTCCTGGACCCCTTGGGCACCTGGAGGGGACCAGCAGGAAGGGCCACCCCACAAATGAGAACCAGCAATAGAGTGCCAGGCCATGAGGGCGGGGAGTCAAGGGAGGGAGGGAGGGAGGGAGGGGGGAAGGGCAGGGCGGCGTGGGGGGTCACGGCCAGCAGAGCTGAGCTCTTCCGAGGGCCAGGAGCACGGTCTGTGTGACTGGGGTGGTCTGACAGCCAAGAAGACCACAAGGGAGAGGCCCATGCCACAAAGGGCCCCCCACGCGAGCCAGGGTGATTGTGCCCGGTGCACTGGGTCTCTTGTGTGGCTGTAGCCGTGGAGCTGCCTTTCAGCCGCACGCAGGCACGCGGGCACGCGGGCACGCACACCCGCCCACCTTCCTTCCTCTAACACCTTGCTCAACTGCTTGCTTGCTTGCTTGCTTGCTTGCTTGCTTTTTCTTGGACTCAAGGCTTGAGCTTAGTGCCTTCGCTTTTACACTCAAAGCTGATGCCCTCCCATGTGAGCCACTGTGCCATGTCCAGACCTCTTCTGGTTACTTGGAGATAAGTCTCATGGCCTTTCCTGCCTGGGCAGCTTCACACAAGGATTCTCTGATCTCCTGAGTAGCCAGGGTCACAGACATGAGCCTCTGGTGCCCACTCAGGGGCTGCAGCCAGGCACGGGTTCCTCACGGAGGAGGAGGAGACTGGGGCATCCGCTCCAGACAGCTGGAGGAAACCTTGGCGGAAGCACTCAAGGGTGGCAGAGGAGTGCTTCTGGCACGGGGGCTTCTGGACACAGTGAAGCTGCCTGCCACAGGCTGTCTCTGCCTTGCCGCCCCTCGGCTCCTGGAGGTCTGAGCAGAGCTCCCTGTGGTCCTGGGAGGGGAGGAGTGGCCTCAGGTCATGGCAGTGTAAGATGGAGGTCAAGGAGGGCTCCCTGGAAGTGGCAGCATTGCAGGTGGATTTGAAGGCTGACTTCAGGAGGCTATGGGCCACTGAGTGGGGTCCTGGTGTTCCAGACAGGTGACAGGTGATGTCTGGGTGAGCAAGCACCTCCCATGCGGGTACTGTCGTGCCACAGAGGCACCCAGGGCCAGGAGGCGATGGCTGGTGCCAAATGGTGCTCCATTCCAGCTCTCAGCCATCTGGGGCAGGTGGCAGGGACCCCCTCCCAGAGCCGCCTTGCTGTCATCTTGGATGACACCCCCATCTCCCTGTTGTTAAAGGGTCTCAAATATGCGCCTGATAAGGAGGACCAACTCCCCCTCCCTGTCCAGCCAGCCTCCACTTCACCCGAGTAATTAAGATAAATGCTGCTGATAATGTGCTTTAACCGGCCCTGGGGGCCCTGGCTGGGATATAATTTTACCTGCCGAGGTTTATTGGAGCACTCGTCCCCCTTTGAAGGAGAGGAAAGGGGCCGTCCATCCGTGTGGGGCTCCGGCAGGGCCGCGGCTCCAGGCCCGGCAGGTGTGCAGCACTGGGGTGGACGCCGAGGGCGAGGCTGGCTGCGGTGGTGGGTGGACGCAGCCACGCTGCACACGCGTGCTGCCGCAGAGCCGAGGGCTGGGCCTATGCCCCGCCATGAAGGGCGGTCTCCGTGCAGGCCGTGGGGGCCAGCATGGGGGCCAGGTGACCTGACCTGTGGGCCCTCGGCATACCCAGAGGACAACTGCCTGGTTCAAGGCCAGGCCCTGGCCTGTAGGGCAGTCTTCTCCCTCCCATTCTAGCTCAGCTCTTCCATACCCACCAGCCAACCACAGGTGCCAAAGGCCCAGCAACCCCCAGGGCACGGCCTGGGTGGGTGGCCTTGTCATCCGTGCCTCAGTTTGCTCACCCCTTTGAAGCTGGGGTGGGGAGGGATGATGGGGGGAGATGGCCCATCGAGGCACATCTTGGGGTGCAGAGTGATGTCTGTGAGGAAGACGCCACTGCACAGGGCCCAGCTGCCTCCCACACCATGCTTCCCCTCTGTGCTGTCCCCAGGGTGGCAGTGCCCTGAGCCGGCACCATGCGCCTCACGTCCCCCTGCAGACCCGTCCTCACGAGGCCTCTGAACACGACCGCCCTGATGGCACCCCGGCCAGGCCTGTGCTCCCACCCTGGAGGAGAGCCGAGAGCCTGCTGGCCAGGGAGCAGACCCTGGTCCAGCCGGCCCCCGCCGGCCCCGGTGGGAAGGAGGGCGAGGGTCTGGAGAGGGACTGCAGGGGCTGAGGACAGGAAGGCCCAGCTCCAGAAGGCAGCGAGGCCAGGGGAACAGAGTGAATGCGGGAGGGGTGGGCAGAGGAGGGAGCCAGGCCCGCGGGCACAGCCTGTCCTCCAGGCGGGCACCCTGTGGGGACCATCCACCAGTTGACCACAGTCTCAAGTTACCCAGAGGTGGGGCAGCAGGTCCAAGAGGGCCGCACTGGTTTTTAGGAGAAAGGAATCGCTCCACCCCCCGGGGACGCTGGGGCTCCAGGATCTGGCGATCGGATCTGCCCACTTCAAAGGGGCCTTGCCCACTGTAATCCACACCAGTGTGGCAGCACTGAGGACTCCTCCAAGAGCCGGGCGGGGCCAGACTCCAAGATGGGGCACGTAGGGCCCACGCTGCCCATCTCCCTTGCATCCTGAGTAGAAGCTGGTGGGTGGCACTTAATCCCTGGGGAACAACAGGCAAAATCTAGGCCCAGAGACTGAGGCCAGAATGAGATGGCCTTGAGGCCCCGGGGCCAGTGAGACCCTGGCCTGTCCTGATGGGCTCAGGGAGGGCAACGCTGCAGGGTGCCTGCCTGCATCTCCCTGCGTGGCCTCCTCTCCTCCGTCTGTCTTTTCTGACGTGAAGGCCTGAGAGTGCAGTCCCCGTGGCATCCCAGTTCACCTCCCAGGCCCCGCTGCCGTCTCCAGGGAAGGGCCCCTCGTCCCTCTGTGACACAGAGCCACCTGAGTCTTGGGTGCCCACTAGGCAGGGAGGCACGGGACCCACCTATGAGAGCAGCTGTCTTCTGCCTCCCCACGCAGGGCGGCCTGGAGGGCTGGGGTGGGCTCAGAGGACAGGCACTTGGCTGGGAAGACCCTGGGCTCCAGCCTCAGTGCCACAGAAACAAAAAAGAAGCCCTAAGGAAGCACAGCACCAGGGACCAGGATCCCCTGTGGACGCCCTGCAAGGGCGGAGGGGGAGGGGAAGAGGGGGAGGGAGGGGGAGGAGGGGAGGGGGAGAGGCAAGATCCCTGCAGGGGCCCAGGAGTGGGGGTGAGACCTTTCCACTCCCTTCTAGTGCAAGGCCTCATCCAAGTTCAGTGCCTCCAGACTGGCAGAGCTGCCCACTGGCCTCCACCGGGCACCGATAATTTGCCAGCCCTGCTTCTGTGCCTTCTGTCCCCTCCTGGGGACCTTGGCCACAGCCAAGCGCGATGGTTGTGCTAATATGTCATCTGCTTCCCTTGCAGACGCAGGAACCCCAGCCCTCAAGCAGCTGTGTGGGGAGCCGTAGGCCCCCAGCCGCCCCAGGCTCCTCCCCGCCCCAGGTGCGTGGACCTGGCTGAGGTGCCCTGTGCCCGCGGCCCTCCGTCGAGGATGGTGGTGGATGGGGCTGGGGCCAGGGCTGCCCCGGGAAACAGGGGCCCCATGAACTCACCTTTCCCAGACCCTGAGGCCTCGTCTCAGCCCCTGGCTCCTCCCCGACCCCCCGAGCAAAGCCCAATACTCATGGGACAGACACAGGAAAGGGGACGCCGCCTAGGCAGATGGGGAGAGGCTGGGAGGGGCAGAGGAGGAGCCGCCTCCATGTCCATCTCCGCAGGCATTCCCCTCCACCACCGCCCAGCCCGCCTCTCCTGGCATGTGGTGCTGCCCCCTGCTGAGCAGCCCTGGAACTGCAACCACCGGAAGGCCAAGAGTTCTATCCTTTTCCCGTGGTGGTGGGATTTCAGCCCCGGACCCAAGCTGGCTCTGCTCACTTGCTCAACCAGCGCCCTACCACTTGAACCCTACCCAGCTCCTGGCTGGGCTTTTGTGGAGATGATGTCTCATAGGTTTTCGACCTGAGCTGGCTTCCGCTGCAATGCTCTAGATCTCAGCTTCCCGAGTCCATAGTATTCCAGGAGTGAACTACGGTGGCCTGCCCACCCCAGATCATGGCTGCCCTAAACTGGAGCCCCGCGGGTAGGGCAGCAGGGTCTCCCTAAAAGGCCTTGGGCAAGTCACTGGCCTTCTGTAGCCCCTGCAGGCAGACTCAGTTAGTGCTGGGACAGACACCCCTGCTAGTGACCCTGCAAGTGAGCAGCAGGGAGCAGGAGGCAGGAGAGGCCTCGGAGGACAGGAAGTCCTCTGCAGCCCCACCTCCAATGTGAGGGTCTCCCTGCAGGTGCAAGCCCCATTCCTGGGGTCAGGGACGGAGCCCACTCCCGCACGGTCCACCCTGTTTCCCCGAGGTTCTCCCACCAGACCACAGAGCAGGGAGGGGAACAGTGTCCCACGCAAAGCTCCCTCTAGGGTTCAAGGGTGGGGGCAGCCCAGTCCCCACAAACCCCAGCTCACTTCTGACCTTCCTTTGCAGGATTCTCCCTGGACCATGAGAGCAGGCTGCGCTGGGGACCCCCGAGGGGTGAGGATGGCTGCCCAGTCCACTCCCCGCGGCCTCCCTCAGACCACGGCCTTCTCCTAGCCCCCGGGACACGGGGCCATGCCAGGGGAGCAGCCCCAAGGGACGCTGCCCGCAGCCATGACCACAGATCTGCCTCTCTGCCGAGCTGCCTGCAGTCTAGGGGCGCCCTCTCCCCACCCCCTCCAGGACCACTCCCTGGCCAGCGGCACCCCGCAGGGCACAAGGGAGACAGGCAGCAAAGCCCGGGCCAGGGCGCCCCCTAAGGTGCACCTGAGGCAGGCCAAGGAGGCTGCACCTGAGGCCCTGAGCCCAAAGGTCCAGGCCCGAGGCAGGCCCCCCAGAAAGGAGAACAGCCCTTGGGCACCCCCAGGGAGGAGCCGCACCCCCGCCCACAAGTGGCTGGCCTGCCGGGCAGACAGCAGCCCCCCACAGCTCTACAGCCCGGACATGGCCAGGCCTGCCACGGACCAGCCCTCCGAGGGCTCAGAGGGGGCAGCCCCCCCGGGCCCAGGGCCTGGAAGCCCCCCTGGGCCCTGCCTCCCCCGGGGCAAGACCCTGCCAGCCCCTGAGGAGCGCAGCCTCCGGGAGGCCCTCTCCAGCTTTACCTCCACCAACTATACCTCACCCAACTCTGCCCCTGGGCCTCCGCCCCTCAGGGAGCCCCAGGGCCCTGGCACCAGCCCGCGCAGGGCAGCCTCCCTCTGGGAGCCCCAGGCCCAGGCCACCAACCTCTGGCCCTCCGCTGCTGAGAATAACTTCCAAGGTGCTAATCGTGGGGTTCCTTCTGCTGAGCCGGAGCCCTTTCCTGAAAGCAGAAAGCCAGGCAGCCCCAGGGGGGGCTCCTTCGGGGGCCCCACCCCGGCCCACTCTCCACGGGGGACTGGCACCCAGGCCCTCCCCGAGGGCCTGGCCGGGCAGGAGCATGGCCCCGGGGCACTGCTGCGGGCCTTCCATCAGCCCCTGGCAGCGTGGCCCGGGATTGCCGGCCTTGCCTACCCGCAGCCCACCCCGCCTGCCCCCAGCTGCCACCTCGACGGGGCCACCTCCCACTCTGCTGCTGCTCACCTGGCCCCAAGCCCCTTCCCAGACAGTTTGCACACGAGTCTGACGGAAGCCCTTCCTGAAGGGCTCGCTTCTGCCTGTGATAGGCTGGGGAGCCCCAGAGCCCCCCCAAACCCTCTACCACAGAAATGCTTTGCAGGGAAGACCTACAGAACCAATGGGGTGGGCGCCAGCCCAGGGCCCCTGGACGTTACACTCCCCACCTCTGGGCCCCCAGCCACCCGTCTGTGCCAGCTGTGGGACGGAGCGTCCACCCCCTTCCCCACCCCCACCCCGGCCCTGGGCCAGCCGGCGGTGGTGAAGACTGCGTTCTTTGAAGACCAGCTCAGCCCGGGCCAGCAGCTCTGCCTGCCCCAGAGTCCCCCTGTGTCTTGGCCCCCGGTGCTTCCAACCTCTGGGCCAGGCCCCCCTCAGATTAGGGTGCTCAACCAGCTACCATTCCCAGGAGGGGGCCCCAGGTGGCCCAGGGACAGCCAGGGAGTCCTGGGTTCTGCCAGCATGACGCCCGGGCCTGGGGAGCCACTGGTGACCGCGAGCCCCAGCCCAGCCCAGCCCAGCGCCCCCCCGGGGCTGCTCAACTCTGGCAGGCTGAGTGACCCTGGGGCGCAGCCCCTGTTCCTTGGGGGAACCCAGCCCCAGCTGTCCCCCCAAGGGGCCCCTGGCCTGCCCCAGCCCTGTGCAGTGGGGGCTTCTCCCAGCGAATCTCCCCTGCCCTCCCCTGCCACCCACACCGCTGGCAGCAGCACTTGCTCATCTCTGTCCCCGCCGTCCAGCAGTCCAGTCAACCCCAGCTCCGAGGACAGTCAGCTCCCAGGCTCCCTTGGGGCCTCGGCCTTCTTCCACCCGCCTGCCCACTCCCAGGAGACACGCAGCCCCTTCCCATCTCCAGAGCCCCCACGCACCCTCCCCGTCCACTACCAGCCAGAGGTGACCAAGGCCTTCCCCTTCCCAGAAGACAGGCTGGGAGCCGAGGGAGCCTTCGAGGGCCTGGAAGACCCAGAGGTGGGCAGGAGCAGGCTGCGGGACCTCCCTCGGGGTCCAGGCCCGTACTTCCCCCTGAGCAGTGCCAGCCTGGACCAGCTGGACGTGCTGCTGACCTGCAGACAGTGTGACCGGAACTACAGCAGCCTGGCCACGTTTCTGGAGCACCGGCAGTTCTGCAGCCCACAGCAGGCTCCGGGGCTCCCCGCCACCACCCCCACAGGCTCGCTCAGCCACAGCCAGGAGGTCCCCTTCCGGCTGACAGACGGCAAAGACGACCCCCTGAGGACAAGCCTCCTGCCCGGCCTGGCCACGGCCGCCTGCCCGCTCCCCACCTCCGACCTGGACCTGGAAGACGACGCCAAGCTGGACAGCCTCATCACCGAGGCGCTCAACGGCATGGAGTACCAGTCAGACAGCCCAGAGCTGGACAGCAGCTTCATCGACGTCTTTTCGGATGAGGAGCCTTCCGGGCCCAGAGGGCCTGGCACCGGGCAGCTCCCCAGCTCCCGGGCGGGAGCAGCTCCCGAGGACAGTGTCCCGTCCCTGCTCTCGGCTCCAGCCGCTGCCTTAGAGCCCCAAGCCCCCCGCCCTGGGGACAGAAACTGCCCACCCCCACAGAGACCCAAGACCCGCTCCCTGGGCCTAGCCACGGCCGAGACTGCCACCAGCCCGCTCAGGCCGCGGCGGAGAGGAAAGCAGTTGAAGTTGTTCCAGAAAAATCTGGACATGGCCAATAGTACCAAAGGACCGGCCAGGGTCATCTGCCTAAGACCGAGGAGGAGGAGAGGTCACAGCACTGACCGGGTCCCCCCTGGCCCCAGGGACCTTAGAAAGCAGCCTGCCAAAGGCCACCAGGGCTCTGCAGGGACGCGGATCTCCAAACTCCCCGGCCTGCCCCCGGGAAAGGCCTCCAGGAAGAGAAGAGGGCGGGCCAGCTCTTGGAGCAAAGAGTTCATCCACAAGATTGTGCAGCAGAAAAACAAGCGCTACGGGCCACACGGCCAGGGTGCAGCTGGGCCCCTGCTCACCGAGAGCCTCCCGTCCAGCGCCCCGGAGAGCAGACTCCTGGTGCAGGACTGCGCCTCCGAGTCTGAGGAGGAGGGGGGGCTTCCGCCAAGGAGTCCAGGCCACAGAGGCCGCCCCCACCCTGCCTGTCAGCGGGGTGAGAGGCAGAAGGAAGAGAATGAGACCAGGGACCCCGAGGAGGTCAGGAGGCAGGAGGCCGAGGACACAGAGGAGACACACAGCACGCAACACAGCCAGGGTGCTGGAGGAAGAGGCCCTGCGAGCTCTGATCCCCCCACAGGGGTCCCTACCAGCCCCAAGACCCTAGAGGAAAACCAGCCATCGGTGGGCTTCACTCAGGAGCTCCTAAAACCCAGAAGCATTGCAGGTATACGCCTTGACACCGTGAAGCCCAGAGAGGCGTCCAATCGTCCAGGCCCCCACGGGAGAGAGAGACCTAGAGCTGCTCCGTCCAGCAGGGACAGGCCATCGGGAAGCCACGCCCATGAGCTGCCCAGCCAGGCGGTGCCACCGCCCAGTGCAGGAGGCCTGCTGGGCAGCTCTGCCCACACAAACCTCCACACGACCCAGGACAGAGAGGCCTCCTCTTCCTGGCCAGGAAACTGCTTGGAGCCGGTTGCCAGCTCGGCGCCCACGGTCACATTTTTTAAGAGCTCTGCACTTGGCTCTAATCCTGTGTACTTTAGCAGAGACCCCATAGGGGTTCCGGCTGCCCCAAAGGTGCCCCAAGCCGAGAGCAGTGCCCCCCAAGGCTTGCTTCACACATCCAAGGATGGGGCTGGCTGCTTTCCTGAAGACCTGTATGCTACCCGGCCTTTAGGGGTCGACACGGGCAGCCACCCCTACCTTGGTTCAGAGAGTGGGGCTACCTCTGAGCCAAAGGAGCCAGCACCACCCAAGAGCCCACCATACGCAGTCGAGAGGGACCCGGACGGACCCCCATCACCCCTGACCTTGGCGTCCACATCTCTCTTCTCGGGGCTGCCTGAAGATGGATTTGACCTGGCCACAAACAGGGCCACCCCGGTGTCGCTGGCTTGTGCCAGCCCTCTCCCAAGGAAGCCATTGCTAGATCCTCTCTGTCCCTGGTTTCTGCTGCTGGAAGAGGAGTGCCCAGTCCTATCCAGCCAGCTTCCTGACCTCTCAGGGGAAAGGGCATGCAGGGAGCTCTGTCCACCTGGGGGCACCGCCCCTCCTTCCCCTCCCCTGGTGCCTGGGAAGGAGATGGAATGTGCTGCTGCCGTCGTGAGTGATCTGTGCGAGGATGAGCTAGAGATCAAGAGATTGGTCACTGAATTAGAAAGCCAGCTGCAAAGGAGAGAGAGTGAGCACGGGCTCCCGAGAGAGGCTGACGGGGCCGTAGATGAGGACAAGCCAGGGCCGGGCCTCCAGGCTGTCTCGCCTCGAGGGGCAGTGCTTGCGGCAGCTGGCCTTGCAGGGCTTGGGGAATTGAGTCCACACTGGCAAGGGGCTCTCGGAAGTCCCCAGGGCCCGTGGCCCTGTCCAGCCACGGGAAGAGCAGCCTCTCCTCCGGGTCCTGACCCTCTCCCCATTCCCGGGCCTCCTTTGCATCCTTCCACAGACGGCCTCAGCTTTCAGGCCATGCGGGAGGCAAGTGTCCCCCAGATGGAAAGAGACAACAGGGTCCCCCCGAGTGGTTGTCTGCCTGACTCCCACATACAAGAGGAGCCCCTGCCAGGTGCCAGGAGTGTAGCCAAGTGCAAACCAGACAGTGAGCATTCATTTCCTGAAACCAACAGGTTCCAGACACAAAGCAAGGTGGCCCTGCTTCCGTCTTGCTGTCCGCAGCAGGGAGGGGCTCCCCCAATGCCCGGTAAGGCTGGGCAGCCCCACGGAGACCCCCGTCTCGCAGGCCCGGCTGGACACATGACGCCTGAGGAGGCGTTTTGGTGTGAAGGGGACGCAACCCTGCCGCCAAGCGCCCTCCCTGGCGCTGCCTCTCCAGGCAGAGCAGGAGAGCTGGGGAGCGCCGCACTGCATCTTGTGGCAGAGGAGCCTGGCTTTGAAGGTGAAGACTTGGCACCAGCTAGGGCCTCCCGGCTGTCTGCCCCCCAGGACAGCCCCACTCAGTTCTGCCCTACACAGAGTCCTGCCTGGGTCCCCGATTCGGGCCCTGGCAGGAAGCCCTGGGACCCAGCCTCCAGCTACGTGTGTCCACTCCTGGTCATGGGCATCAGAACTGGGTGCACCAAGGACACCCAGGGCTCTCCTGGACTGCCACCTGCTGATGCCGAGGGCCCAGACACCAGAGACCCCTCGGTTGGAGGAAGAGACCGTGAGAAATGTGGCTCCCCGTGGCCTGAGCAGAGGACAGCTGCCGCTGCGGTACCTGGACGTCCATGCAAGGCAGATGGATTCCTGGGCTTGCCAGGCCTCGCTGGGGCGCCCGAGGCGGAAGGGGAAGCCAGCCCGCCTCAGCCGGGTAACCAGAGGGGTCCCGGAGAACCAGACGCCCTCACGAAGGTCCTGGCCGGTCCTGAAGCCCCGCCAGGCAGACTGGCCAGCCACAGAGATGTGTGCGAGAGAAGCTCCCGGGAGCAGGCACGGAAGCCCCCGGGCTCCACCTCAGACTCAGCTGGGGCTGAAGGCAGAATTCCAGAGACCGTGACCGGCCCGGGCCTGGACAGGCAGCGGCTTCATGGTGGTGAGAGACCAGCGGCCCCCACCAGGACCCTGGACACGCGTGCACCTGGGCCATCCACCTCCCTGGACACACCCACCCCCTGTGGCCTGGAGCTCCTGCCTCGGGGAGGTCTTCCCCCCACCCCACTCCACGTCACAGAAGCTCCAGGGGAGCAGAAGGAGCTGCTCCCTACCCTTCTCTCCTGTGGGGACCCTCCTAGCTCCCCAAATCAGCTGGCCAGTCCTGCCTGGGTGCCTGGAGAAGAAACAAACTGTGTCCAAGCCCCCACAAACCACCCCCTGTCTTTGGTGAGAAGCAGCTGTGATTCGGAGGGGACCCTGCCTTGCCACCCCCTCCTGAGGGCTAAAGGCCCTCGAGACCCTCCCCCAGGCCAGCCTGGCCTCGTGGACACCTTAGGCCCCACGAGACACGGGGCGGACAGCACACTGAGAACTCCAGAAGATTCCAGAAGAGAGGGGCTGGGGAGCACTCCTGCCCCTCCCTCCCCGCCCGCCCCTCCCTCCCCACCTCCCCCAGGGAGGGCTGGCGCTCTGGGCGTGGCTCTCCAGACCAGCCTGTCAGGGGCTCCCACAGAAGAGGGCACAGAGGGCACTGGAGGGTTGGTGGTGCCAGACCCCCACTTCAGCACGGCTTCACCACCCACCACTACCGGCTGGATGCCCCCGGGCCCTGCCTCAGGCCCCCCGGGCAGCGCCCCCCACGCTGGCTGCAGTGGGGGCTGCCCTGCCCTGTCCGGGACCACAGGATTAGACACCTGCCTGGAAGATGAGGAGGAGGACACGGGCACTCCTGGGGCCACACACTCAGTGATGGAGGTGCCTGGAGCTGGAACCCGAAGCCCCACTGCTGGCTCCTCTCCCAAAGGGCTGGCTCAGGATGCCTCCCCCAGTGGCCCTCCCCAAAGCCACATCAGGGTCCCCCAGAAGCCCCTCAGTCCCAAGCGGAGGCCCCGTGGCTTCAAAAGGAAGGCTGAGCCCGTGGAGCAGGGCCAGGGGAAAGGCCAGGTCCCCACCAGGCCTCCTGTGACCTGTGAGGTCTGTGCAGCCCCCTTCTGCACCACCGCTGGCCTGAGCAGGCACAAAGCCAGGAAGCATCGGCCCGGGGAGCTCACCTCCCCCCCAGGCCCAGCCGGCCTGCCTGCCCCCTGGCCCCTGGAGCCCACCACCCAAACATGCAGGGCTCCCAGGAAGAGAAGCCGCAAGGCACCTGCTAAGACAAGACCAAGTTCCCTGTCCACAGACCCCAGCCAGCCTCCTGGACCATCTCCCACCCTGGACCCGACAGCACCTACGGACATCCCGGGTCTTGAGACATCCACAGCAGCTCAAAGGGGGACCCTTAGGGGTCCCCTCAGGCAGAAACAGCACCTCTCAGGCTCAGCTGAGCAGGGAAAGGGTGTGAGAGCTCTGGCCTCAAAGTTCGGTAGTCCAGAGAAGCTGGAGGCCAAGCCCCACCCCAGAAGGATGGACCAGAGAGAAGGCCAAAGGCCAGGGGGCCAGCCCTCAGGTGCTGTCCACAACGCGGAGAGGAAATGGAAGAAGCAAGCCGGAGCACTGAGAGCAAGGAGACTCCGAAGGACACGAAGTCCTCAGGCCTCTGCCGACGTGACGGCAGATGGGGCCCACTCAGGTCCACCAATAGCAACTGGCCATCGTCCTGTGAGTGGCCATGTGCCACTGGAGGGACAGCTGCCATGCTCAAACACCCAGAGCCTGGATGGTGTGGCAGACAGGGGCCTGGGGCCTCCGAGCACACAGAGGTCACCTCGAGGGCGGTTGGAAGGTACCTCGCTGAGGGAACGGACAGCAGGGCAGAAGGGAGTCATGGCTGGGCAGTCCGACTCAGTCGAGGCCAGGGATCTGAGTATCGACAGCAAGCTGCTGCAGGCTGCTGGAAGCCCACGGGAGGACAGCAGCGGAGCCAGGGGAGGACTGCCCGAAGGCACTGCCCCCCCCGACGTGTCTGGTTCTGCAGCAGGCAGCAGTGCTGATCAGAGCCTCCTGGCCACCCCAGATACCGGGGGCGGGGTCCAGGGGCCTGAGGACACCGCTACGGAAGCGCCCAGCCCAGGACCTGGCGACACTCTGAGCACACTGGAGGACGAGGTATCCTTTTCCCAGCTCTCCCCGCTGGGTGGCCGCCTGGCCCGGAAGAAGAACCCCCGGGTCTATGGAAAGTGTTGCAAGAGGTCTGAGCCCCCCGCACCCCCCGGGCAGCCCCCGCCCACGGTGCCCACGGGGACACATGCCCACGTGCCGTCCTCTCCACGGCTGCCCACTGACCTCAGCGACTCGGGCTCCCTCTGCCTGTCTCGAGAGGACCTGTGGGATGACGAGGCCATGGGCCTTCCTGAGTCCTTCTTCATGGATGGGCTTCTGACCCAGGTTCCCGGCCTTGACCCTTGGGCCCCCAGCCTCAGCCTGTGGAGCCTGGAGCCCAGCAGGGAGGCCAGCTGGGCGGAGGAGGAGCCCTCGCACTGCCCCGAGGAGGAGGACGAGTGGGCAGAGGCCATCCCCCAGCTGCACATGGTCCCCGCAGCCTGGCGAGGCCTGGAGCTGCGGGCGGCCGACGAGACCCCCTCCCCCTGCGGGGATGTGAGCCCAGAGCCCCCAAACCTGGAGCGGGAACACACGGGTGACGAGCTTCCTGGGGACACAAGCCTGCTTCCCCTGCACACCAAGGACTTGGAGGCGCTCAGCACCCAGCTGGAGATGCGAGACCTGCGCTTCCTGGGGTCCTGCGAGGGCCTCTCGGGCCTCCTCAGCCCACACTTCGTGGACTCACAGGGTCCACAGAGTGGCAAGAGAGAGGAAGTGGCCGGGGCTGGCCGCGGGGCGGGGGGCGGGAAGGCCCCCTACAAGTGCCCGCTGTGCTTCCAGTGCTTTGGTGGCCCCGGCGAGCTAGACCTGCACACGCTGGCCCACAGCCCCCCGCCGCCCCCCACCTGCTACATGTGTGTGCAGCGCAGGTTCCGCTCGCGGGAGCTGCTCCTCCAGCACCTGCGGGAGAAGCACGGGCAGGCCCGCGAGGGGCCCTGGGCCTGCGGCATGTGCCTGGAGGAGGCGGCCGATGTGTGGGTGCACAACCAGCACTTGGGGGAGCACGCGGCCCGCTTCGCCCAGCAGGGCCGGCCGCTCCCGCCCCTGGGGAACCTGCCCCCGTGCCTGCGCGAGGACGCCGCCTTCCCCCGCCTCCTGAACAGCATCATGGAGCACACGTCCCGGTCCCCCGGGGGCCCCGGGGAGGCATCTGAGCCAGAAGGGGAGGCCGAGGAGACCCCGCGGGGAAGAGGGACGCCTGGGCCGGGCAGCACCTCCTCTGGCCACTGCAGCGCCTTGACTCCTCCTCGGGCCAGCCTGTCTGCTCTAACGGGCACCTCTGCCACCGTGTCGGGCCCTGCCCAGATGTCCCCAAGCCTGTCCCCAGACCCTTGGTCCCACAGTGAGCACCTGATCCAAGCCAGCCTCGTGCACGAGGACTGCAGGAACCCCTCCCGGGA
Organism: Megascapheus bottae; assembly: GCF_031878675.1. Taxonomy (NCBI): domain Eukaryota; kingdom Metazoa; phylum Chordata; class Mammalia; order Rodentia; family Geomyidae; genus Megascapheus; species Megascapheus bottae. The sequence goes on along the minus strand of NC_143532.1, from coordinate 1,032,084 downwards.
CTGCCACCACTGCGGGAAGCCCTTCCCCAAGCCCTTCAAGCTGCAGCGCCACCTGGCCGTACACAGCCCCCAGCGCGTCTACCTGTGCCCCCGCTGCCCCCGGGCCTACGCCCAGCACGGGGAACTGCGGGCACACTTGTGCGGGGAGCACGGGGCGAGGGGAGAGCGCGAGCTGCCGCACACGCCACTGTACACCTGCGAGCTCTGCGCCCACGTCATGCACGTCATCCGCAGGTCCTTCATCTGCAGTTCCTGCAACTACACCTTCGCCAAGAAGGAGCAATTCGACCGCCACATGGACAAGCACCTGCGGAGCGGCCAGAAGCCCTTTGCGCTCCGGGGTGCGAGGCGGCCGGGGGCCCCTGGGCAAAAGGGCGCCCCTGGCTGGAAGACCTCAGCCTTGGAGGGGGCGCTGCCCAGAAAACGGTGCAGGATGGCCTCGCCCAGCGGTCAGCCAGGGCCCAGCAGCACAGACCAGCCCCTGTCCCCAGCCAGCCCTGCCCTGAGCGAGGCTTCCCTCCTGTTCCTTTCCCAGATCTTCCTGGAGGTAGATTCCAGCACCACCAAGGGGCAGCCCAAGACCCAGGAGAGACCCCCTGACCCCAGCAGCCTGGAGGGCCACCCAGTCAAGGAGGCCGATCTGCCTTCAGACAGCCACGGACCTCTGCCCCCACCTCTGTCTCCTTTCCCAGATTCCCTGGCTGAGGGAGGTGGCGGGAGGCTTGAGCCAGCCCTGCAGCCGCCCAGGGACGAGACGCCAGCAGGCGGCCCTGGGCCGAAGAAGCAGCGATCGACCCTGAAGGGGAAAAGAGCTCCGCCTACACATCCACGTGCACATCCGTTCTCAGGGAGACGCACGAACCCAGCCACCCCACGTGGCCCTGGCCCTGGCCCTGGGCCGGAAGACTCCTCCCTGCTCCACAAGAAGAAGCCACTGTCCCGGGGTCCCGTGGCACCTGCCCACGAGGGCAGTGCTAGCCTGCCAGAGCCCCGCCGCAGCTCACCCACAGACAGGGCGCTGCTGTCTGTGCCCAGCAAGACGCCCAAGCTCCCAAGAAGGCCTGTGGGGAGGGAGAGACCGGAGCCTGCCGAGCCAGCCCATAGGATGAAGCCCCCCACCCCTAAAGCTAAACCAAGACCTGGTTCCCACGGCAGTGGAGAGCCACGTCGTGACACCAGGACGCCGGGTGGCAGCCAGCCCCAGCCAGGCAGCGGACGGCTCGCAAGCGAGACAGCCATCACTCCAGCCAAGCCCAGCTGCTCTGGCCAGAGCCCCGCACCACCCCAGCCCGGGCCTCAAGCCCAGGCCAGGAGCTGCTCGAAGGGGCCCCGAGAAGCCGGCAGTCAGGGGTGCCAAGGGTGTCCAGGCCCCAGAGAGAAGAAGGGGAGCAGTGAGAAGAGGCAAAGAGGCCTGGCCCCAGAGCCTACCAGGTGTGAAAGCTCGGGAAGAGCCCCCTTGGCCCCTGCAAAGCCCCCCCGTGCCCCCCGGAAGCAGGCAACTCCCAGTCGTGTGCTCCCTGCCAGGCCCAGACCAGGCAGCCAGAATGGCAAGATGAGGACCCAGCCAGCAGAACCCCAGAAGGGGGGGCCCAGCCACACCCGCAGGAAGGAAGCCCTGGGCCAGGCTTCCCCCCGGCCGAAGCCCCTGCCCGGGCCCCACGAGACAGGCAGACACGCCCAGGGCGCTGAGCCCCGGGGCTGCCGGACAGCTGAGGCCCAGAGTGACCTCCTCAGCCAGCTCTTTGGGCAAAGGCTGACCAGCTTCAAAATCCCTCTGAAGAAGGTTGCGTCTGAGTAACCTGCAAGAGCCAGGTGCCTGCGCCGAGCCTGCGCCAACCCGGCTGCCCAGGCCCGAGATGGCTCCCTTTGGGCTGCTCACCTGCCTCAAGGCACCTGACTTACCCATAGTGCTCAGACTAAGCAGGGAGCTGAGGCGAGCTGCTCCTGTCGGGGGGTGGGGGGTTGGACTCTGGGGACAGGCCAGCTGAAGCCCTCCCGAGCCCACGAGGCTGTCGTGTTGGTGCTTGTGTTTCCCTGAAGCTGAGGAAGCGGCTGCTGCCCGCTGGCTGCGCAGCATATGCTGTGGGCAGCGTTTGAAGGTCTGCACTCGGCCCCATCACCCAGCAGGGAGGTGCAGGAGGGCAGTGGCTCCGACAGTGGCCGCTCCACTCCTGGACTTCCAGTGACCTTAGAAACCACATGGGGGAGGACAGGGCTCCCCACTGGGGCCATTTCTGAGCCACCTGTCCCCAGGAGCACAACGGGCCCCCTCCCTCTGACCACAGGGTCACAGGACCTAGACCCAATGCACCTAGACCCCGGGGGCTGGGTTCCCTCATGGATCGGGGAGAGCACGGGCCCTGTCCAGCCCCACGACCCTTCCTGGAGCCTTCCTCCCGCTTGGGACTCTAGGAATCCACACGACTGCTCTGAAGGTTCTGGTGCTAAATTCCAGGCTGTAATGTGAATACGGCTCCCGGGGGTGGAGGGCAGGGCACGGAGCTGGGCTAGGAAAGCGCTGCCCACCTCCCTGGCCAGCTCCAGCCCCGGGGTCCCGGTGGTGACAGGGACCTGGGTGGGTGCCCTGTGAACTGCTGCCTCCCACATCCTGACACGCCATCTTGCTCAAGAAGGAAATACTCCATGCGCCTCCTGGGGCCCCCACGTTTCCTGGCTTGTTTGGGTGTGTTCGTTGTGTGTGTGTGTGTGTGTGTGTGTGTGTTGCGGTTTTTGGCTTGGCTGGAATGTGTACGTCCGGAAGGTGTTACTTGGACATTTCTTAGGAGACCAGATCAGGCCCAGACCTCTCTGGAAGGTGCTATGGCTCCTCCAGAGCCACGTTCAGCAGAGGACGGGGGCGCAGGCCGTACCATCGGAACCACAGCTACACGTCTTCTCAAATATATTCCCACTATTTTCACAGAAGCCTGGCTGTGTGCCTTCTGTCCTTTCTCCTGCCCCTCGCTCGAGCGCAGGGCACAGCCCTCGAAGTGCTTTCCTCCACTGTTGCTTCTCCCGGCTGCTATGTGCCCCGTGCCATCGGGGCTGCAGGGACACGCAGGGTGGGACGGGTACCCTGCCCTTTCACCAGCCGTCAGGAGGCGTCTGCCTCCTGCAGGTGTCAGACTACAGGGTAGGCCTGCCCAAGAGGGACTCGGTGAGGGCCGCCACCCCCCACACCACCACACACCCCCCGCGTCTAGTTACATTCAGACACCCTGTGATTCTGAGGACCTTGAACCCACAGGCTCCTCGCTGCCTCCGGCCCAGGGGGACAGATGGGGTGACCTATCTGATCTGAGTCTGGGAAGGATCTGGCGGTCTTCTGGGTGGAGACAGGCTGGGGAGGAGGCAGGCCTGCCTGCCCATTCAGTTTAGAGAGGCTCAGCAGGGCCCTGGCCAGCTGCGTCCCTGTCCCCTCGGCCTGGCGTAGAGGGTGCAGCTGCGTCCTTGTCCCCTCGGCCTGGCGTAGAGGGTCCAGCTGCGTCCCTGTCCCCTCGGCCTGGCGTAGAGGGTGCAGCTGCGTCCCTGTCCCCTCGGCCTGGCGTAGAGGGTCCAGCTGCGTCCCTGTCCCCTCGGCCTGGCGTAGAGGGTGCAGCTGCGTCCCTGTCCCCTCGGCCTGGCTAGAGGGTCCAGCTGGATGCCCTCAGTAGGCACTCTGCCCTTCACAGACCCTCCGGAGCTGCCCCCCCAGAGTACCATGTGGTCAGGAGACCTGCAGCAGGACAGCTTCAGCCTGGCCGCCAGGTGGCAGCACGCACCCAGCCGGGGACCAGCCCGGCAGAGAGGGATGCCGGCTCCCAAGTGCAGCCAGGGGAGTCCAGGCTCACACAGCACACACGTGGCCAGGTGCAGCTGCATATACCCCAGCTTGCCCTGATGCAAGCAAGCTGGGGTACATCAGTGGTTGGGGGCCTAGCCTGAAGGGGTCCTGGGCTCCCCGTGCAGCTGAACGGGGACAGAGCCAGGCAGAAAAGACACAAAGTCACTCCAAGGGCTGCAGGGTCACCAGTGTCCATTAATGGCCCCAGAAGCCTGAACCCAGGCTGCCTGAGGAGAAGCGGAGAAGGCAGAGCTCTGGACCCCACGGGACTCGAGGCCTGCGTGGGTGGCGGGAGGGGTGGTGACCCATTCTCATGAGCCCCAGCAGGGCAGGGCGAGAGGGCGTGAGCACACGTGGTCAGAGCAGGCAGCACAGACAGACCCACCACAGGCACCCAGGGCCAGACCTGGAAGACGACTTGCCCAGACTTCTCAGCCGCTGTCCAGAAACCACAGCCCAGCCCAGAAAAGTGTGCACTCGCAGGAGGCAGGGATGGAAGGAGCAGAGCCCGGAGGGGCCGACAGCTGGGCCTGCTCTAGTCCTGGGGTCCCAAGCCAGAGTTTCCCGAGGCACCGGTGGGGCATCCCCTTGCCCACGTCACTGTCCACGTGCCACATGCAGCCCACCCCCCCCCCAGCGTCTGGAAAAGCAGGAGAGGAACAGCCCTCTCTCAGGCACGGCCTCCAGCACCCCGGGGGCTGCAGCCAGGGCAGCCCCAGATGCCCACACCATCTCCTCCATGCACACACCGAGGCCAGGCCCCCTTCCACAGGGCAGCGTCTGCCTCGCAGGCTGTGGGGATGTCCTTAAGGGTAGAAGCTCAAGGCCAAGGGCCTCCTGCCCTGCCCAGGGCTCCCAGACAGAGGAGGCCGGAGGGGCCTTCAGGATCCCTGGCCCCAGCTGAAACACCTCGCCCAGCCTGGCCCAAGGGGCACCCAGGGCTGCCTCTGGCCAGGGAGAAGTGCAGGGCTCCTCCAGCTCCACGCTGAGGGACACACCTCGGGGACGTGGAGCGCAGGGTCCTCTGTGCTGAGCGCGTACCTCAGTGGGACATGGGCTGGAGGCTGCAGAGCCATGGGGCCTCGTCTTCCTCGCCTGCAGAGCGCCCCTGCCAGCCCCTCATCGCAATGCCAACTATCGCTTTTGTCTGCTGTCTTCCTCTCCCTCCCTCCCGGCCCACAGTGGCAGGATTGCGCACACCTTGGCTCCATAACTGCTTGTCCAGTGAAAGAAGGAAAGTGAGGAGAACAGAAGGGAAGACTGTGGGGAGACAGGAAGGGGAGGAAGGAAAGGAGAGCGGCGGGGCGGGAAGGCGCACGGCCTAGTGGTGGAGGGCTCGCCTAGCGTGCGAGCATGCGCAAAGGTTCAGTTCCTCGGTACCACATGCAGAGAAAAAGCCAGACGTGGTGCTGTGGCTCACGAGGTAGAGCTCTGGCCTTGAGAAAGCTCAGGGCAGTGCCCAGGCCCTGAGTTCAAGCCCTAGGGCTGACAAAAAAAGAAAGAAGGGGGGAGGGAATGGGGGAGGGGGGAAGCCAGCCAATGGTGTCACTGCCCAGCTGAGGAGAGGACCTATCAGACATGGCCTGTTGCCAGCATGCTGGGCAAGGAGCTCCACAAAAGGGGGGTCCTGGGCCCAAAGGAGGCTGAGTGGAGGGGCAGTGCCCCTGGACTCGGGCGAGCTCTCTCCCTCCAGTCCTCAGGCCTCTGGAGGCAGGGACAGGAAAGCAGACAGTCCCCAGCAAAGATGGATCCCTGTCTACAAACCCAGGGGAGTGGGGCAGCCTCGGCAGCTGCCTGCCCAGGGTGGCCGGGCTCCCCGCCATGGCCTCCCAAGTCCTCGCTTCATTTATTTTGACACCCTTGCTGACGTTTGACCTCCTTAGCAGTCATGTGGTATTTAAAACTCATTATCCTCATTGGAACAGGAAGTTAATTAAACCCTTCTTGAAGCCAGTGACGATAAGTGTCAAGATGTGCCACTGGCCGGGCCATCAGCTCCAGAGCCGGGGTCTGGAGGGGCCTGGACTAGGCAGGGGTGGGGGACAGGCAGAGGTGAGGACAGGCAGAGGTGGGGCAGGCAGAGGTGGGGACAGGCAGAGGTGAGGGGACAGGCAGAGGTGAGGACAGGCAGAGGTGAGGGGACAGGCAGAGGTGAGGGGACAGGCAGAGGTGAGGACAGGCAGAGGTGGGGACAGGCAGAGGTGGGGGACAGGCAGAGGTGGGGACAGGCAGAGGTGGGGACAGGCAGTGGTATACGAGAGGCAGAGGTGGGGGGACAGGTGTGGGCTCTGTGTCCCCAGACAGCCTGTGGCAGCCATTCTAGGCCAGAGTGTCTGCATTTCCAGGGAAAATCCAGCTCCACCAATGACCATCTGACTTCCTACTCCGTGCCTCAGTTTACCTGCCTGGCCAATGGCAAATGAACAGTGTCCCTTCTAGTACTGCTGAGTGGACAGTGCAAGGACCAGAGGCCTTAGGCCAGGGGAGCCTCTGAGGCTCCTTGGGTGCCGCTCCCCTGACCGGCTCCCAGGGGAGCGGAGAGACCGCCCCAGAAGAGGCCCGGGACCTCTGGAGCCAGGCTAAGTCCTCTGGGACGGAAAGGCAGCAGCACACAGGACAAATCCGGTTCTTTTCCCAAGCCAGGATGGCTTGACACCAGCGATCACCGGATGACCACCCACCCCGGCGAGAGGGGCCTCCGTCTTCCTGCTAGTCCCATGTAAGCCCCAGGGGGAGGAAGGAGGCCAGCGCCTCCGGATGCCATCCTAGGCATGAAAAGGTACAGTTCAACTGAGGCTCAGTCCACCCTGGTGGGTCCCCAGCTCCCCGCTGGGAAAAGGGGGCCCTTCCGGGCCGGGACCCCTCTGCAAGGATGGGAGGGTGGCTGCACCCCGGCGGGTAGTACCCAGAGCCCCCGCCCAGAGTCTGATAGCATGCACTGTTCCAGGCAGGACACCGCGGGGTCCAGGGGAGCCTGGACAAGCTGGGGAGAAGGCCTAGGGGCAGTGCCAGCCATGCTGAACTCTGCGTCCCTGCGACGTCCAGCCAGGTCTGACCTCAAGCAGGAAGATTCCTCCTCCCCTTGAGGTGGAGATGGCACCGTGCAGGGCCACTGGGGGTGGGGGTCATGGCCACCAGAGGTGGGGGGTCACAGCCACGGGGGTTGGGGGCCAGGGCCACCAGAGGTGGGGGTCACGGCCACCAGAGTTGGGATCACAGCCACAGGGGGTGGGGGTCACGGCCACCAGAGTGGGGGGTCACGGCCACCGGGGGTGGGGGTCACGGCCACTGGGGGTGGGGGTCACAGCCACCAGAGTGGGGGGTCACGGCCACCGGGGGTGGGGATCACGGCCACTGGGGGTGGGGGTCACGGCCACTGGGGGTGGGAGTCACGGACACAGGGGGTGGGGGTCACGACCACCAGAGTGGGGGTCACGGCCACAGGGGGTGGGGGTCACGACCACCAGAGTGGGGGTCACGGCCACTGGGGGTGGGGGTCACGACCACCAGAGTGGGGGTCACGGCCACAGGGGGTGGGGGTCACGGCCACAGGGGGTGGGGGTCACGACCACCAGCGTGGGGGTCACGGCCACTGGGGGTGGGGGTCACGGCCACCAGAGTGGGGGTCACGGCCACAGGGGGTGGGGGTCACGGCCACCAGGGTGGGGGCTGTGCCGATCCTAATGGAGCCCCCTCCGTGGCCAGAAACCTCTTCCTACCACAAGTCTGCCCAAGACAGAAGCGGCGCCCCTCAGGTTTGCTGACGGCCGCTCTGCAGCCTCCCGCCCCCCACGCCGGACCACGCAGGGGCGGGGCTTCTGCGCGGTGGGCGGGGCTCGGCGCCGCGGCGCCGCCCCCTGGGACGGGCTGTCCCGGGATGGCGAGATGGCAGGGGCGCCCACCTCCACACCAGCTGCTCCGCATGCAGCCACCAGGACAGATCGATGGACCCGAGAGCCCGGCAGCGTCTCAGGGGCCTGGAATGAGCTGCGCGGGGCCGGGCGAGGCCGGCTCCCCAGCCTGGCGGAGAACAGACAGGAGGGGCGGGGCCTCGTGACGGGGGCGGGGCCAGAGGCGGGAAGGACGCGATGGGGGCGGGGCCCGGGGCCCGGGCGGGGCGGGGCCGGTGACGGGAAGGACGGGCCAGGCGGGGCGGAGGCTGGGGAGGGAGCGGGGCTAGAGACAGGAAGGACGGGCGGGTGGGGCGGGGTCTTGGGGATGGGGCGGGGCCTGCGTGGGGAAGAGCCGGCCGGGAGGGGCGGGGCCTGCGAAGGGGCGGGGCCTGCGTGGAGAAGAGCCGGCCGGGAGGGGCGGGGCCTGCGGAGGAGCGGGGCCTGCGTGGGGAAGAGCCGGCCGAGAGGGGCGGGGCCTGTGGAGAGGCGGGGCCTGCGTGGGGAAGCCCCGCCCGGTGCAGGCGGGGCCAGAAGCGCGGCGGCCGCCGACGCGCAAGCCCCGCCCCGGCCCGCGCCGGCCCGCCCGCCCGCCCGCCCGCCCGCTCGCCCGCCCGCCCGCCCGCCTGGAGCGCCCTGGCCGCGTCCGCCGGCTGCTCGTTCGCTGCCCGCTGGTTTCATTGAGAAAAGCCGAACGGCGGCGGCGGCGGCGGCGGCGGCGGCGGCGGCGGTGGCGGTGTCTGCGCGGGAGCGGAGGAGCGGACGCCAGCCCGCCGCCCGCCGGACCGTCCGCGCGCCCGAGCGCGGGGCCGCGGCCTCGGGCCTCCGTGCCGGCGCCGGCGGCTCCGGGCCGGGCGCGGCGGGCTGGGGGCGCGGGCCGGGGCGACCGTGGAGCCAGCGGGCCGGGGGCATGCGCGGCCCCCCGGCCCCGCCGCGCCCCCGCCGCCCGCCGCCGCCCGCCCGGGGCTAGAGGCGGCCGCCGCGAGGGCGCGCGGCGCCGGAGACATGTCCAGGAGGAAACAGAGCAACCCCCGGCAGATCAAGCGTGAGTCCGACTTTGCCCACGGCCCCCGCCGCGGCGCCCTTCACCCGCGCGCCCCCCGCGTCTGCGCCCGGCCCCGGGGCCCCGCGCCCGCCCCCGCAGCTCCGAGATGGTGCGGCGATAGGCGGCCCGGATCTGGGCGCAGATAAAGTTTAAAATATTCCATTCTGCAAGTCCCATCCCGATAAGATCGCGCTGTCGGGACGGGCTGAAATGGTGATCTTATCTCGCGCCCGGCTCTCCCAGGCTTCGTGTCCAGGGGGAGAGAGGAGGAGACCTGGGAGCCAGAGGGGCACCGGCGGGAGCCCCGCGCTCCGCCCCAGCCGCCCGGGACGCCGCCCAGGCCTGGCCCTCCGCGGGTCCCTCCCGCGGCTCCCAGGGTAGCAAACGGTGCCCTCATTTGCCCTGGGGCGCCTGCGCTCCTCTCACCCCCCACATCCGGGGGGGCTGTGCGTCCGGGGGTCGTTGGCTGGGCCGTTCCGTCGGCATGGCAGGCTCGCAGGGCTGGTGTCCCAGGACAAGAGCTCCTTGGAAGGGCCGGGGCTGCAGGCCATTGGCTGCTCCAGCCGCCGGTGAGCACACGGGAAGCCTCCCTCCCCACACCACGCCTCGGATAACTTTGCACCTCTATAACCAGGGCCCAGGCACCCAGCCGGGCTTCATCCGCTGGCGCCTGCCGCCGGCCGGTCAGTCGTCTGGGCAGGCCTGAGGTCACACTGCCTCCGCTGCCCATATGGCCGCTGCCTCTTAGACCCCAAGTGCTTTTAGCCTGTGGGAGTGTCCCTACTCCTAAGGTCTCTGGAGAAGGAGGGCAGAATGAGGGGGGGGGACACAGGAATCCAGGTTCCCGTAACCTGACTCCCCAAATGCAAGTGGGACCTGTTTTCCGAAAGTCGCCTTCTATCATGTCAACTCAAGTATTAAAACCACCCACAGGTCCGGATCTGCACTCTTTCTCTGGTTTCTTTTCCCCCTCTCCTCCTCCTCCTCCCCCCCTCCTGCACCTCTGCTCAGTTCAGTTCTGGGGTGTGTGTGTGTGTGTGTGTGTGTGTGTGTGTGTGTGTGTGTGTGTGTGTATTTCTGCTTGATGAGAAACACAGATAGCAAGGGCAGGGAGATCGCAGGCTGGGAACCGATTGGCAGCACTGATAAGCCTGCAGGATGGGAGCAGAGCCTGGCCAGCTTGCTGCTTGGGGCTGGGACTGCTCTGGCAAGCCCCTCAGATGCTCCTCACTGTGTTCCAGGACTGGACAGGGTCGGGTCAGGACCCTCACCATAGCTGAGGCCCTGTGGCCTCCTCCCACTGACAGATGGAAGCGAGTTAAGATCTGAACATTGATTATCCCCAAGTGGCGGCGCCTGTCCGCCCGCCCTCTGCCCACAGCTGTGCTTTCAGCCTGGTAGTGTGAACCTTCTGCCCTGGCTTCACCTGGCCAGATGCAGATTGCAGAAGGAGAGGGTCTAAGTAACTGAGGCCATCCTGTCGCTCCCTCCCCCCCCCCCACGCCCAACACCGGCGGGAATGCAGCTGCCCAAGCTCCGTGCGCCTTTTGTTCTGCTTGGAGATAGATGTACCGTGCTGATAAGGCATGCCACCGATGGCAGGCAGATAGGCGCTTCTATTTATTAACTTCAAACGTGGGAGGGAGGAGGGGGAGGCAGGAGCCTGGCCTTGGCCAGCCAGATGGCGGAGATGATAGGCTGACCCTGGTGGGGGAGGGCAGAGCACAGGGCAGGGCACAGCTCAGGACCCCTGAGCACTCACCTCCAGGCTTGCCTCCCCCCAGGCGATGTGAGCCCCGAAACTGGGGGCCAGCCCAGTGGTGATCGCCAAGAGTGATAAGAGGCCTTATCTAACGCCACCAGGCCTGGCTGGGCTGGAGGCGGGGCACGGGGGGCCTGGGCAAGCAGGCAGTGTGGACAGCATCTGCACCAGCACCATGGCGGGCGTTCCCGTCCACACTGAGGTGCCACAAGTTGACCCTCCCCGAAGGCCGGTGGTGCGGTCCATCAACACAGAAGGAAACGGACGTGGCGCGGGCCGCGCGGAGGGGACACCCTGCCCTGGTGCTCTTAGATGATGCACTTGGGCTTTTCGCCTCTGGAGCGGGTGGTTCCTCCTGATTAGTGCTGGGCTGCTGTGGATTTCTGGAAAGTCCTACGTATAGCCTGCGGAAAGAAAAAAACAAATCAAAACAAAAACAAAATGGTAGTTTCCGTGGACCTGGCAACCGGGGGATAGCCCGGTGTTCCAATCTCTTCTTCCCCTGGTGCCCACATCAGAGCTAGTTCTACCCAGATCTGCCTTGACTGGGCATGTGTTAATTTATTTATTTATTTATTTATTGCCAGTTGTGGAGCTTGGACTCAGGGCCTGAGCACTGTCCTTGGACTTTCTCAAGGCTAGAGCTCTACCACTTGAGCCATAGCACCACTTCTGGCTTTTTTCTATGTATGTGGTGCCAAGGAATCAAACCCAGGTCTTCATGCACGCTAGGCAAGCACTCTACCACCAGGCCACACTCCCAGCCCGTGCATCTGTTCAATAAACACTTGGTAACAACAAGTCCTGGGTCCCAGCTGCTGCTGCACTGCACAGCCCTGCACCACACAGAGCTACACTGCACAGCAGGGAGCTGAGGACCATGTGAGAAGCTGAGGTGAGTCAGGGACACCCCTCAAAAGGAAGCCCAAACTGCCCAGAAGAAGCCAGCCCTGAGGGACGGCTCTTCCAGACAGTAGGCCAGCCTTAGTATTCAGCTCAGCAAAATGTCTCCCTGACCCCTGGCTGTTTGGGGCAGGGAAGGGATGAGGCGGTGGAGAGGTGTGGGATGTTGAGGTCAGCAGGACAGTAGAGCCCAGGGCCTGTCCTCAGTGGCTTCCCTGAGGAGATGGCCTGGTTCAGAACAGAGACACCCCAGACCCCAATGGAGGCAGGTTGGCCGGAGGCCTCGGGAAGGCGCCCAGGGACTTGCCATCTCCCTCCCAGCTGGCAGAGTGTTTTCACACATGCTCACAGTTCGATTAAACAAATTATTGGTAGCCACGGGATGACTAATTCGCTCTAAGCATCAAAGCCACCTGCCTTGTTCCCCAGTACCCGCCAAGCACGATGAGGCCGGCCGTGGCTGTCTGTGGAGTGCCAGCCACGCCTCAGGAGGGCCTGTGCCAGGCCCTGCGTGGCAAGCTTTTATGCCCACAGGCCCTTCCAGGTTGGGGCCCACGGAGACGAGGTGCTGGGTTCCTGGGGACCCTCTCACAGCGCCCACTGTGACAGAATCACAAAGACTGGGGCTCTGGTGGCCCAGCTTGCTGGCCTCTGAGCCGCCTGGGCAGTGTATCCCTTTCGGGCGGTGTCTGCTGTCCAGGGGCCAGCAGGGGTTGTCCCTCCTGCCCTCTGCGTGGCCCTGTCCTCCGGCCCTGGCCAGCACCCTGAACAGCAGCACTCGTGTGCCTGGTACTCGAGGTCAAGGTCACCCCCAGGCCTGGCACAGAGGGAGCTGGAGGTGGGAGGAGCTCTGCAGCTCCGCCCTGGGTCCCGAGGCTTCCCTGTCATCCCTCGGGCCTGCTGGGGCTCTGCGCTGGCTCCTGACTGCGGGGGGCTACCCTGGGAGCCAGGGGTGGAGAAGGCACTAGCCCCGCGCCAGGCTGCCTCTCTGGGGTACACATGTGGAGGCGACGAGGTTTCCACCCAGTAAAGCGAGGGGACTGGGGCTGGATGCGGGCAGCCAGGCCACCATCTCCACCGGGGTGCAGTGGACTCAGGAGTCCCTCCCCACTCTCGTCGCTGTCCCCACGGTCTCCTCCCTGGGCCCTTTTGGCTCAGGAACAGCCCCTGGAGAGGCCTCACCTAGCCTACACCAGCTGGAGCCCCGGAGTGGGGCTCCCTCCCTGGAGGTCACCCAGAGCCCAGCATGGCACTGAGCTCTGGGATTTAAGTGGGTCAGTTGGGGAAGAAAGGAGGAGGAATGCGATGCCATTAATTGTGCCCCTTATCTTCTGTTTCTATGCCAACCAGACGGTCCTGGGGCTTGACGGCTCGTGAATAATACTCCGAGGGCCTATCTGCCATCGACAGGCCTCCTAGAGGCAGCTGTTACCTCCGATTGGTATCACCAGCCCTCGGACCCAGGCTGAGCCTGCACAGGCCGGCCTGGCCAGACGGGCCCCGTGGGACTCCTGCCACCATTCCCCAGGGTCTTTCTGGAGGTGCCCAGTGTCTTCTGTCCCCATTTCACAGATGGGGATATGGAGGCCGTGCCGCCCAGCACGCCTTGGGCCTTGTCTGCTGCTCCTCTTCTGGAACACCTGGCTCTGGCCTTGCCAGTGGCAGGCTGCCGGCTGCAGCACCCCAATCGGCCTCTGGGGTGTCTGGTCATGAGACCAGACCCACCCCGCTCTGTCCTTAGAGGAGGACTGCCCACGCCTGCGGGCCCCGCGGATATAGGCACAAGCAGCGCAGTCGGGCCTGAGTTCCAGCTGAGACTGCAGCAGTTCTGCTCAGGCCTCAGTGCCTTTGCATCACTGCTCAGATCTCCCACCACCCACATCTGCCCCCTCCTGAGAGCAGGAAGGCCTCTGTCCTGCAACACAGGCCACTGTGAAATGGCCATCAGAACTAGGGGCTGCCCTTCATGAACCTCAGTTTTCCACCTGCAAAATGTGGGAAATGGTCACACCTGCCTCAGTCCCTGCTCTGAGCACTGAGCTCCCTTCCTCCCCCACCTCCACCCCCTCATGGCAGTCTGCTGGACAAGGCCCATGGTCTCTAATGGACCTGAGCTAGAGAAGACCTTTTCCAAGCTCTTTTCCATCCCCATGGGTGGAGGGTTGGGTGTTGCCCTAGAAGTGGGGCCCACAGTCTCCAGTCGCGGAGGTCCTTTCTGGCGGCTGCTCCAGGGCTCCCCTGGCTAAGCTCAGCCAGGCAGGGCCCTGGGCTGTAAGACCTGGCTTGTCCCTGTGGCCTCTGGGCCGAGGACGACTCCTTGAAGGAGATCCGGGCTCCTGGATCTACCCATGGCTTTCTCCTGCACCCCTCTGACCCAGCCACTCCGGGGGGCCAGGGAGGGACCCTATGCCCACGCCAAAGGGGAAGCTTCCTGCCTGACAGGAGTGAGCCAAGCAAGCAGAGCCAGCAGCCTGTGAGGGGGTCCGGGTGCAGACTGGGGGGGTGGCTGGCAGGAGCAGCTGTGAGCTCCCGGGGCCTAGGTGGCCGTGGTGCCCGAGGACGGCCCCTCACCCAGCCTCCTGCTTCTCTCCTGAGGATGACAAGGCCAAGGAGCCAGACTTGCCCCTGCTCTGGAGGAGGGGCCCTCGGGAGGTGACCTGTCCCCAGGCTGGCCCCGGGTTGAAGGTGCTGGTTGGGGCCATGGCCGGGTACTGCCAGCTGCATTGCAGGTTTTGCCAGCAGCCCCTGGCCTTCCCGCCCATCAAGTGGGGCTGCCTGGACCCCAGCCTCCTGCCTCAAACCTCCTCAGTTGGCTGCTTAGACGGGGGGGGGACGACACTGAGGTCACCTGACATCGGGGCTGGCAGAGCCCGTGGCCCAAGTGGTAGAGCACCTGCCTAGCAGGCCTGAGCCCTGAGTTCAAACCCCACTACCACCAAAGCAAAGGAGAGGAGAAAGACCGTTGTCTGGGCAAGAACAGGGAGCTGCAGAGACTGCAAGCAGACGAACGGCCTCCCGGGCCCCAGCAGCCCCTGGGAGGTGGCTGGGGAGAGCCTCCGCGAGGCCTGGCCGGCCTCGGCACTCCAGGTCCCCTGCCCTGCCCAGAGACCTGTGCCAGCGTAGCCCAGCGTGCCCACTGTGCCTTCTCTACACACGTAAGGCTGGGTCTCAGCCCTCTGTGCGCAGGAGGGGTAGGTCAGGGTCAACAGCACCGAGGGTCCTGTGTGCTGCCTAAGCCCCAGGCTTGGCCTGCCGCACTCTGATAGCACAGTGGGCAGCCACTGGGCTTGTCAGCCAGGACCCTGGAGCCAGGCTGGGGATGCAGCTCAAGAGAGCTACCCCATCTCTGCAAAGGGGCGACTGTGGCGGCACTGATCCTTAGGCCCACGTGATCTCCTGAGCCTGTTTCCCCGATGAGAGATCGCGTGGCTGACTGTGGGAATCTGGTGTGGAAGCCTGAGGCGATGCTCACAGCCTCGCTAGTGCTGGAGTGTGCTCTGAGGCCAGGGGACCACCATGGGCTCCTTCTCCCCCAGACTGCCGGGCTCGGAACTGCTCGTCTCCCCTGGGCTTGCTTCTCCTCAGCTCCTTGTCGTGTCCATCCTATAGCTCTTTCGTCTGCCTGGGCACAGAACCTACCAGCCTTGCTTTTCTTCTCCATTAAGGTCACCCCTAGCTGAGAGCCAGGGAGCCGTGGGGAGCAGGACTGGGGTCTTGGGATGGCAGGCTCTCCACTGGGGTGGGGGCAGGGTCTTTGGCTCCTGGTCCTGCTAGAATCCATCCCCTGTGAGGTCAGAGCCCACCGGGGAGCCTCCGTGGCCCCTGAGAGCAGTGGAAGGCCCAGGCCCCGAGCTCTCCCAGCCAGGGAGCTGGGTGAGTCCATCCAGGCTCCCCTCGAGAGGGGCTGGTGTTTACTCAGTGCCCGGGACCACACACAGCTCAGTTCTGCCAGCAGTTTAGGCGGGAACCCCACATGGGGAAACTGAGGCTTAGGGAGGAGGAAAAGGCCTTAGGCTAAAGCTCTTCACAGGGCATAGGGCCCCAGGAGGTCCAGTCTCTTCTGGACTAGCCGAGCCCCTTCCCTGCCCAGGGCCAGAGCTACCGGAGAGACCCGTGCTGGGCAGACCATGTGCACATGGAGTGTGTGGCATCTCCTGCCTCAGTTTCCCCTCCTGAGCAGAAAGTGTCCCTGTGTGTGGTTCTGCAGGCTCCAGCCTGGCCCAGTCCATCCAGCCCACCCAGCCCACCCAGGGCAGCCGGAGCCTGGCCTGCCCCCGTCTTCTCCCCATCCGGGCCTCTGCAGGCGCAGGTTTCAGCTCCTGTGATAACTCGGAAAGTTGAACTGGCCCCATTACCGCACGGAGATGGTGGGTGAGATACAGCCTCGATAATGGAGGAGATAGCCGTCTCGTGGCCAGTGGCCCAGCCTCCCGCCCATTAACATTCCCCACCAGCGATCCTGCCTATCTCCTCCACTTCTACTCCTCCCGCAGATAAGAATGGAAATTCTGACTTCATAGCTCACTGATTAAAGTGTCTGGATTTCTTGATAATACACAGATAAATTATGTTTTTGAAAAAGAAGGTAGAGCGGAGGGTAGGGGATGGGGCCTGGGGAGGGGAGCCCTTGCCTGCCTCTCCGTCTTCTCCTGGCCCTCGGGCCAGGCTGGGACTGGAACCACCCGGTGTCCCGCTGCCCAGAATGGCCTCTGGAGAGACTGGCTAGGCCCCAGTGAGCCACACAGGCCTCTGCTCAGACAGCTGCCCAGTGCAGCCTGGGCGCTGGCCGTGGAGTGTGGTCCTGCCACACTGCCTGCCCTTGGGCCCTCCCCCCAAGCCTGGCATCCAGGTGGGGGCCTGTGCGCCTCAGTTTCCTTACCTGTCTGGTGCAGGCCCAGCCTCCTCTGGAAGGGCAGGAGTTCTGCCTGCTGTGCGTAGCTGCTCAGCGTGCCCTGTACTGGGCAGAGCTCCGGCAGGCAGCTGGGTCCAGGAGGGACTTGGCCCGGCCAGCCTGCCTCCTCCTGCGCCGTCAGCATGCTGCCACCGTGCAGCTGTCTGGATAAAGCCACATCCTTCAGCTGATCCCAGATCTGCGCCGATGGTGTGATTAGCAGCGATTAGGGCTGCGTGCGGCTAATCCCCCTGCTGAGGGACAGGTGAGGCGGCCCAGGAGCCAGCACCCGCGGTGTGGGAGGGAAACCGAGGCCGGGCAGCCCTACGGGGGGCCGTGAAGCTGGTGGTCAGGCCCCAGCTCTGCGTTTTGGTTTTGGTTTTTTGTTTTTTTTTTTAAATCGCACTTGGCCCCCGTGGCAGGAGGCCTGGATGGGAACCGCTGGCTTTTCTGGGTGGCCCTGGGGCTCCCCAGGGAACACTTAACTGTGGCCACTGTTAGGTCACAGCTTTCTTTGTGGAGCCCTACCTGTGTGCAAGGCCTGGGCTTGACCTGCCTGGCAGCCATGCCCACTCAGCCCCTCGGAGGGACACTATGACCTCTTTGCTCTTCTAGAAACCCAGAGCTCCGAGAGGTTGAGTAACTCACCTAAAGTCACACAGCAAGGAGGGAACGGCCTGGACACTTCAGGGTCTCTGCAGCCATGGCTACTACCTCTCCCACTGCACCCCGCATTTCAGGGGAGAGGCCTGGGTACAGAGAGGGGCAGTGATGGCCTCGCCTGGGGGGGCTGAAGCTAGGCCGTCTCTGTCTCTGCCCTTGCTTGTTTCTTAGTTCTTTTGTCTGCCCCTACAGGATGGCTCCTTTGGTAAGGGTTGGGTTTGATTCAGAAGTCTAAAGGAGGTGAAGTGTTTCCAGTAGATTAGAGAGGGCGTGGCCACAGTTCAACTCCTGCTCCAGCTAGCAGCGGGCCAGGTAACACTCAGCTACTAGCTTGGGTTTCCCGGCTTTCCAGTGGTCCACCCCCCTTCTATCCTCGCTGGGCCCTGGGGACAGAGGTGAGAGGGTGGGGGCCTCTGCCAGGACCCTGCGCAACAGGCCTGAGCACTGGACACATGGCAGGAGAGGAGGCTGAGCCCTGGACCCGTGGTGGGATAGGAGGTGAGCGCTGCTTACGTGGTGGTGTAGAGGAGGTGAGCACTGCGTACGTGGTGTGGAGGTGAGCACTGCGCACGTGGTATAGAGGAGGTGAGCACTGTGCACGTGGTGTGGAGGAGGTGAGCACTGTGTATGTGGTGGTGTAGAGAAGGTGAGCACTGCACACATGGTATAGAGGAGGTGAGCACTGTGCACGTGGTGTGGAGGAGGTGAGCACTGTGCACATGGTATAGAGGAGGTGAGCACTGTGCACGTGGTGTGGAGGAGGTGAGCACTGTGTATGTGGTGGTATAGAGAAGGTGAGCACTGTGTATGTGGTGGTATAGAGAAGGTGAGCACTGCGCACGTGGTATAGAGGAGGTGAGCACTGTGTATGTGGTGGTGTAGAGGAGGTGAGCACTGTGCACGTGGTATAGAGGAGGTGAGCACTATGTATGTGGTGTAGAGGAGGTGACCACTGCGTACGTGGTGTGGAGGAGGTGAGCACTGCGTATGTAGTGTAGAGGAGGTGAGCACTGTGTATGTGGTGGTGTGGAGGAGGTGAGCACTGTGCGCGTGGTGTAGAGGAGGTGAGCACTGTGCGCGTGGTGTGGAGGAGGTGAGCACTGTGTTTGTGGTAGTGTAGAGGAGGTGAGCACTGCGTACGTGGTGTAGAGGAGGTGAGCACTGCGCACATGGTGTGGAGGAGGTGAGCACTGCGCACGTGGTGTGGAGGAGGTGAGCACTGCATATGTAGTGTAGAGGAGGTGAGCACTGCGTACGTGGTGTAGAGGAGGTGAGCACTGCGCACATGGTGTGGAGGAGGTGAGCACTGCGCACGTGGTGTGGAGGAGGTGAGCACTGTGTTTGTGGTGGTGTAGAGGAGGTGAGCACTGTGTTTGTGGTGGTGTAGAGGAGGTGAGCACTGCGCACATGGTGTGGAGGAGGTGAGCACTGCGCACGTGGTGTGGAGGAGGTGAGCACTGTGCACGTGGTGTGGAGGAGGTGAGCACTGCATACGTGGTGTGGAGGAGGTGAGCACTGTGTATGTGATGGTGTAGAGGAGGTGAGCACTGTGCGCGTGGTGTGGAGGAGGTGAGCGCGTGGTGTGGAGGAGGTGAGCGCGTGGTGTGGAGGAGGTGAGCGCGTGGTGTGGAGGAGGTGAGCGCGTGGTGTGGAGGAGGTGAGCGCGTGGTGTGGAGGAGGTGAGCACTGCATACGTAGTGTAGAGGAGGTGAGCACTGCGCACGTGGTGTGGAGGAGGTGAGCACTGCGTACGTGGTGTAGAGGAGGTGAGCACTGCGTACGTAGTGTAGAGGAGGTGAGCACTGCGTACGTGGTGTAGAGGAGGTGAGCACTGCGTACGTGGTGTAGAGGAGGTGAGCACTGCGCACGTGGTGTGGAGGAGGTGAGCACTGCGCACGTGGTGTGGAGGAGGTGAGCACTGCGTACGTGGTGTGGAGGAGGTGAGCACTGCGTACGTGGTGTAGAGGAGGTGAGCACTGCGTACGTGGTGTGGAGGAGGTGAGCACTGCGTACGTGGTGTAGAGGAGGTGAGCACTGCGCACGTGGTGTGGAGGAGGTGAGCACTGTGTATGTGGTGGTGTAGAGGAGGTGAGCACTGCGTACGTGGTGTGGAGGAGGTGAGCACTGCGTACGTGGTGTAGAGGAGGTGAGCACTGCGCACGTGGTGTGGAGGAGGTGAGCACTGTGTATGTGGTGGTGTAGAGGAGGTGAGCACTGCGCACGTGGTGTGGAGGAGGTGAGCACTGTGCACGTGGTGTGGAGGAGGTGAGCACTGTGTATGTGGTGTAGAGGAGGTGAGCACTGCGCACGTGGTGGTGTAGAGGAGGTGAGCACTGCGCACGTGGTGTAGAGGTGAGCACTGCGTACATGGTGTGGAGGAGGTGAGTGCTGCGTTCGTGGTGTAGAGGAGGTGAGCACTGCGTAAGTGGTGAGAGAGGAGGCTGCGCACTGGGCGTGTGGGAGCATGAAGCCTGCGTAGTGGGTGTGTGGCGGGGTGAGGTCTAGGGAGTCCCTGGGTCCGTTGCGGGGTGAGGGCGGGGAGTCCCTGGGTCCGTTGCGGGGTGAGGGGGGCGGAGTCCCTGGGTCCGTTGCGGGGTGAGGGCGGGGAGTCCCTGGGTCCGTTGCGGGGTGAGGGTCGAGAAGTCCTGGGTCCATCGCGAGGCCAGCCAACTGAGCACTGCCTCATGCCCATGGGAGTCCCGTGATGGTCTTCTTGAGTGCCAGACCTCGATGAGGTCCCAGAGACCTTGGGGCTTCTCTGTGCCTCTTCCGCCCCGCCGAGACACAGGGTCCCCTGGCACATCTGTGACCTTGGCGTCCTGGGAGGCCTCCTCTAAGACGGCCCTCCATCCTGTGGGTCCAGGCCCGTCCTCGAGGTGTCGGCTCTGGAATGGAGTGAGTCCCTAGAGGGCTGCGTCCTCCTGCGAGGCCCTTCCCTCTTAAGCTCTCTCTCCAGGAAGGAGCACTCACTTCTTCCAGACAGCCAGGCCTGAGGCCACAGAGGCTCTGGTGCAGCTCCCAGGACCTTCCCTGGCTGCGCGATCTTGACTAAGCACCATTAGGTCTCTGGGCCTCTCGCTGCGGTGAGACTGTCCCCATGGTTCCCCTCCTGGGGCTGATGAGATGAAGTGCTGGACACCAGACAGCGTCCCCGCCAGACAGCATCACACCAGACAGCTCCCCCACCAGACAGATCCCACCAGACAGATCCCACCAGACAGCGTCCCCACCAGACAGATCCCACCAGACAGCGTCCCCACCAGACAGATCCCACCAGACAGCTTCCCCACCAGACAGATCCCGCCAGACAGCATCACACCAGACAGCTCCCCCACCAGACAACGTCCCCACCAGACAGATCCCACCAGACAGATCCCACCAGACAGATCCCACCAGACAGCTTCCCCACCAGACAGATCCCGCCAGACAGCATCACACCAGACAGCTCCCCCACCAGACAGCGTCCCCACCAGACAGATCCCACCAGACAGATCCCACCAGACAGCATCCCACCAGACAGATCCCACTAGATAACATCCCCACCAGACAGCATCCCCACTAGATCCCACAGACAGATCCCACCAGAAAGATCCCACCAGACAGCATCCCCACCAGACAGCATCCCACCAGACAGATCCCACCAGACAGCATCCCCACCAGGCAGCATCCCACCAGACAGATCCCACCAGACAGCATCCCACCAGACAGATCCCACCAGACAGCATCCCACCAGACAGCATCCCCACCAGACAGCATCCCCACCAGACAGCATCCCCACCAGACAGATCCCACCAGACAGCATCCCACCAGACAGCATCCCCACCAGACAGCATCCCCACCAGACAGCATCCCCACCAGACAGATCCCACCAGACAGCATCCCCACCAGACAGCATCCCCACCAGACAGATCCCACCAGACAGCATCCCACCAGACAGCATCCCCACCAGACAGATCCTACCAGACAGCATCCCACCAGACAGATCCCACCAGACAGCATCCCACCAGACAGCATCCCCACCAGACAGCATCCCCACCAGACAGATCCCACCAGACAGCATCCCCACTAGATCCCACCAGACAGATCCCACCACACAACATCCCACCAGATAACATCCCACCAGATAGATCCCGCCAGACAGCATCCCACCAGACAGATCCCCGCCAGACAGCATCCCACCAGACAGATCCCCGCCAGACAGCATCCCCACCAGACAGATCCCCGCCAGACAGCATCCCACCAGACAGCATCCCACAAGACAGCATCCCCGCCAGACAGCATCCCACCAGACAGCATCCCCACCAGACAGCTCCCACCAGACAGCATCCCCGCCAGACAGATCCCCGCCAGACAGCATCCCCACTAGATCCCACCAGACAGATCCCACCACACAACATCCCACCAGATAACATCCCACCAGATAGATCCCGCCAGACAGCATCCCACCAGACAGATCCCCGCCAGACAGCATCCCCACCAGACAGATCCCCGCCAGACAGCATCCCCACCAGACAGATCCCCGCCAGACAGCATCCCACCAGAAAGATCCCACAAGACAGCATCCCCGCCAGACAGCATCCCACCAGACAGATCCCACCAGACAGCATCCCCGCCAGACAGATCCCACCAGACAGCATCCCCGCCAGACAGCATCCCCACCAGACAGATCCTACCAGACAGCATCCCACCAGACAGCATCCCACCAGACAGCATCCCACCAGACAGATCCCACCAGACAGATCCCACCAGACAGCATCCCACCAGACAGATCCCACCAGACAGATCCCACCAGACAGCATCCCACCAGACAGCATCCCACCAGACAGATCCCACCAGACAGAATCCCACCAGACAGCATCCCACCAGACAGATCCCACCAGACAGCATCCCACCAGACAGCATCCCCGCCAGACAGCATCCCACCAGACAGATCCCACCACACAGCATCCCACCACACAGATCCCACCAGACAGATCCTACCAGACAGCATCCCACCAGACAGCATCCCACCAGACAGCATCCCACCACACAGATCCCACCAGACAGATCCTACCAGACAGCATCCCACCAGACAGCATCCCCACCAGACAGCATCCCCACCAGACAGATCCTGCCAGACAGCATCCCACCAGACAGATCCCGCCAGACAGCATCCCCACCAGACAACATCCCACCAGACAGCATCCCACCAGACAGCATCCCACCAGACAGCATCCCACCAGACAGCATCCCCACCAGACAACATCCCACCAGACAGCATCCCACCAGACAGATCCCGCCAGACAGCATCCCCACCAGACAGCATCCCCACCAGACAGCGTCCCACCAGTGTCCCCCACCCTGCAGGCATCCTGTTAGTGACTGTCCCTGTCTCTGAGTGTGCCGCCTTCCCCCCGCCCCTCTGCCTGAACACCTGTTCCTTCTGGAGCCCCGGTTGGCCCCTGGGTGTGTTGGACCTGGTAGGAAGGAGCTGCGCTGGGGCCTAAGAGAAGCCCCCGCCTCATGAGTGGCTGTGGGAGGTGGGGTGGGTGTGTTCCACCCTCCCGGCCCCCAACACAAAGACTGAAAGAAAAGGGAACTGAGATAAAGAGGGTGATAGGCGCCGTGCGGTGAGGAGCCACTATCGCCTGTATCTATCTGCCTGCTCGCTCTGCGTTCCGCTTCCCCTTATCTCACCCCACCAAAATGCCAGGAACAAAAGCCATGCACACGCACACGCCCCTCCCCCAAGCCCACTGCCCACCACTGCCTGCGCCTCACAGAGCCCCGAGATCTGGAGGAAAAGTGGAGC
Organism: Megascapheus bottae; assembly: GCF_031878675.1. Classification (NCBI taxonomy): domain Eukaryota; kingdom Metazoa; phylum Chordata; class Mammalia; order Rodentia; family Geomyidae; genus Megascapheus; species Megascapheus bottae. The sequence continues at coordinate 1,009,316 of NC_143532.1, read as the reverse complement.
AATCACTGTCCCCCATCATCGCTTTGAAAAGGAAGCCCCAGAGTAGCCCCCTGAGACTTAGCAGCTACCCAAAGAGGCCCCCGGGGACCCAGGGACTGGGAGAGGACCCTGGATCTTGATCATCTGGCTTGAGACAGCATCTTCTTCTGAGTTATGCCTAGTGGATTTCGCTGGGCCCTAAGGAAAGGGAGACCCTGCCCTGGAACCAGCTCTCCCCCCTCCCCCATGGCTCCTTTCTTCTGGAGACATTTGCAGGTCCCCTCACCCCAGAAGTCCCCTCTGGTCAATAGCCAGCTCCTTCAGTGCTAGTGTCACAGACCTCCCCACCTAGCAAGCCCCGCCCTGGGGCGGGTACCACAGGCCTACCTGTCTGCATCCACCAATGGGGAGGCCTGAGCAGGGGTGCTGTAGTGGGTGGGTGGAGCCTCCCCTCTAGGAGGCAGGGGAGCTACCCCTGCTCAAGCTCCCTAGCCGTTGGCCTTTCTGATCAGGCCCACCCCTCTGCCTTGCACAGGGGATGGATGGACAAGCTGGCCTTCGGACGGCCTCGAGACGCTCAGGCCCCTCCCACACTGAGCGGGGGCCTGGCTGTGGATGTTAGGAGGTCAGTGCAGCCGACTTGACTGCCAGTTCTAGCACAGCCCAAGGCCTGCCAAGGCTGAGCCTAGGTTTCCTCTAAGCTCTGCTCCTTCAGGGGTATGGCATATAGTCGTCCACAGCAGGGCGTCCACTGGCTGCCAGCTCCCAGAAGGTTTCCGGGTCCCTTCCCCACCCAGGCTGCGTCTCCATCCTCACCATGAGGGCGAAGCTGGCGGGACTTCCAACCCCTGGGGACCTCTCTGGATCCTCGGAGACCTGAATCTCCCTTTACCCAACTTGTCCAGGAGGCGAGCCACGCCCAGGAGACGTGGGGAATCCCCTTCGCATACCCTGTCCCCAACTCCTCCATGAGTCTTATTGGCAGAATGTGGCCCAGCACCCACAAGTTTTGTGAGCTGAAATTCAGCCGCAGATGCGGGCATTTTTCAAAACCACGCAAGTGGAAAAGACCAGAGCTGAGGTGGGTTGGGGCAGCAGACCAGAGGCTCTTGGCCCTCACCTTGAGCCTCAGTTGCCCACTTCCTAACATGGCAGGAGGGCTGGTGGGCTGTGCCTGTGCTCCTCCCCCCCGGCCACCCAGGACCCGTGTTACCCAGAGGGGTCTCCTCTCACCCCCAAAATGGCGCAGGGATACCCATCATTCCGGGAGACGAAGGAAAGGAGAAAAGACCAAGAAGGAAAAACTGGCCTCCAAAACAGACATCTGCAGAGCAATGCGAGGCAGCGAGAGGACGAGGGCAGGGCTGCGAGCTGAGGCTGTGGCCTAGTGGCAGAACGCTCACCTGGCATGCATGAAGCCCTGGGTTCCATTCCTCTGTACCACACACCCAGAAAAGCCCGAAGAGGCGCTGTGGCTCAAGGGGTAGAGCGCTAGTGTTAAGCACAAAGAAGCTCAGGGACAGTGCCCAGGCCCCAAGTTCAAGCCCCAGGACTGACAAAAGAGAGAGAGAGCGAGCATGTGCACACACATGTACACACACGGGCTGGGGCCCGTGGGCCTGGCCGGCCACCACAGGCTGCTCTCGGGATGTCCCCACACAGGACACCACTCTCCAAACCTGAATGGGACCCAGGGACCACCCAGACCAGCCTGGTGGGAAAAGCGGATGCACACAGGAAGAAACGTACCATGATTCTCAGAGAAGTGGTCAGGGGCTTGGGGGGCTTGGGGGGACCGTGTGCTGATACAGGAGCCGTGAGCATCTTTCAGCAGGGACCAGCGGGGACAGGACTGTCTCTGTGAATACTGTCATTGTGCCAACCAGCACAGGCCCCCGGGCTCCTGTGAAGTGGGGTGATGAGAGGATGCAGCCCGTGGGGTGGGGGCTGAGAAAGGGCCTGAACTTGGCTCTGCCATGCTGTGGTGGGCTCTGAAGATGGCTCTGTGCTGCCAGCTGGCCTCACTGGAACCCATCTCTCTCCAGCCCCTGGCGACCTCTCTGGCTCCTGCCCTGCGCAGTGGCCTCTGCCACCCCTGCCTGCCACAGCCCCCGGGCCCAACGCTGGCCACCCTACCCCACACGGGACCCTGGCACGTCCTGCTCCCCAGCTGCGTCGGTAATGGCTTCTCCAGAGTGCAACAATCTCCCGTAATCTATCAGGGCCTATCAGGTCCATCAGAGCCGGGAGTGGCCAGGCCCAGAGATGGCGCCAACCTTTAGCGTTGATAAAGTTTCCGAGTTCAACAGTGATGAATGTTGAGTAAGTGCAGGCCGCCGATAGGATGTGGACTTGGCAGGCCCTCACCCCGGCTGAAACCAATCTCTCCCTATCAGCCAGGCCCGTCCCTTTCCCTCCTCCTCCACCTTCCTTTCTCTCAGCCTTGCCCCACCTGGGCCCCTGCCCCTGGGGACGGGCTGGTGGGGGACCAGCCTGCTGGCTCTGGCTGGATTGAGGGCAGGCTCAGGGCAGGAGGAGGGTGCTTGGGGAGCCCCAGGAAATGGCCCAGAGCTGGGTGCTGCCTGAGGGCTGATGGGAGACGAGCCCAGAGCCGGCCGTGCCCACCCTGTACCCAGCAGGCCTGCTGGCCACAGTGTGGTCTCTAACAGACCTGTTCAGTAGGCCCCAAACGCGCACGGCTCTGCCCCGCCTCCGGCCTCCTCCAGTCTCCCCAGGCCCTCCGCTGCCCTCGCTGCCCTCGCTGCCTCCGCTCACCCACAGTGGAAATGCCATCCCTGCAGGCCTCCCCCCCCCCATTGTCCTGAATTCCCTGTCCCTCCCCGCACACACCAGTGTTCTCTCCCCACCCCACCCCCGGTTCTGAGTTCTGTGTCCTTCCTTGGCCACCAGTGTCCTCCGGGGGTCTGATCACCCCTGTTGCACTGTGGGAGAGGCTGCTCAGCCTACTGTCCCCTCAGCCGCCAACCCTTGACACCTGTCACAAGGTACGTGAGGAGGCCTGGGCCTCACACCTGTGCTGCTCAGAATAGCTGGGTGAGCAGCTGGCCTGAAGCCAGCTCAGGGTCAGGCTCAGGCTGGAAGAACCGCCATCAGTTTCCCTCTGTCCTGTGGATGACACCCTTGCAGGGTTGTGCTCATGTGGGTCCTGGCAGGCCTGCATTCTGGTGCTGGGCCACACAGAGCCACAACCTCTGGGGGGAACCCAGTTCATACAGACACATGACAGGGGACACCCTGGCCCCAGGGACAGATGCAGGAAGATGAACGGGGATCCTACAGGAGTGGACGTGAGATGGGACGTGAATGGAGATGAGGCCGGGAAGGAAAGGGGCAAGGCCGTAGGCCTGAGGCCCCCGTGGTCCTGCTCTGCTGTGAGCTGGGACCTCCCCTGGGCAAGGCTCCTGAGGGCCTGGTCAGAGCCAAGCCGGGTGGGCTGCCGTGCTGCTGGTGCAGAGGCCCTGTGCAGGCCGCTGCCTCCCGTCCCGCAGCACGGCAACTGCTGCAGGAGGCTGGAGTGCGGGGCTGCTGCCCCCATCCCTCATCCCAGCTGCTCCGGAGGCCGACGACGAAGGTCTGCGAGGCGCTTAGCTCTCACTAACCAGCAAAAAGCTGCAAGGGGAGGTGTGGTTCAAGTGGTAGAGTGCCAGCCTTGAGTGAAAGCCAAAGGAAGATTATGAAGCCCTGGTCAATGTTGGTATTGGTACAGGTGTACACATGCATGAGCGTGCACACACACGCGCACACACACATACACACACGCATGCACACATCCACCCACACACATACACACGCACACATGCTCACACACATGTGCACATGCACACACATACACACACGCGCACACACACGTTTGGCTAAGCACCGTGACTACAGCCTGTAGTCCCAGCTACTTGGGAGGTACGTATTGAAGGATCACGATTTGAAGCCAGCCCGGGGAAGACGTTCTTGAGACGCTCCCACCTTAACCCACATCTGGGTGTGTCTGTAAGCTTGGTCCCTGGGGGGGAGCCCAGTGGCTTCAGAGTGTCTCGTGCCTCTCGCCTTTAGCAACACAAAGGCATAAGTAGAAAGATTGGCTCAGCCAGGGCCTGGGGTGAGACCAACCAAAGAAGAGGGCAGAGACGGGGCCCGATGGTAGAGCCCTTGTGTAGCCCATATGAAACTAAGTTGAGTGTCCAGGACCACGGGATTAAGAGCAGGTCACCTCATCACAGTCGTCGTTCCCCCTCCCCACACTGGCCCCCGCCCAGGCTCGGGTAGCTGACCCCATGGAGCTGCTTGAAGTACCCAGGCTCGTCCAGGCTTCCAAGGACCACTAAAACTTGAACACAGGACCATCTAGAGATATGGTGTGGCCAAAGCCCTGGCAGCAAGCTACCTGGCTTCTACCTCCATGCTGGGGAGGAAGAGAAGAAGTGGAACCCCTGGCCCAGGAACAGCCCTGAGACGGCTGGGAACAAGCAAGGAGGCACAGTTGATGTGACAGGGACGTCCTCAAAGCTTCCAGCATGCGCGGCTAGGGCGTGTCCCTGTGTGCAAGAAGGCCTCCTGGCCCTGCGTGTGTGTCCAAAGTGTGTCTTGGCAGAACATTTCCTGTGTGCTGAAAGCCAGTCCCCGCAGTGGCTCCATCTGAGTTTTCGAGGCAGCCCTGCGGGGCCCACCCCATCCCCACTGGTCAAGCTCCTGCGTGGGGCTGCCGGAGCACCCCGAGGCCTTTGCGGACTGACTCCCCAGACGGAAAGAGGGGCCTCTGCTCCCTCCCAGGCTGCGTGCCCCTGCAGGGGCCACCGAGCCCTGGGGCACTCCGAGGGGCACTGTGGGGGAGCCAGCAGCCAGCATGCGGCAGCTGGGGTGGGGAGACCCCAGCACACGGTGGAAACACAGGCCTCAGTCTTCCCACCACAGGGCAAGCGCAGGCGGACGGCGAGGCCCCGGGGAGGAGCGGGGAGGAGAGCTGAGCGCACAGCCCATTCCAGGGAGGACGGGTTCCTGGGCTAGGGACAGGGCCAGCTTGCCGTGATGCCCAGGGACTGTGGAGGTCCAGTGTGCTGCCTTGGCAGAACAGGAGTCGCCCTGAGCCCCTCCACCACCCTCTCAGGCCCCGGCAGCACCACGGGGAGCCCCTGGGACCACCGTCCTGCTGAGCCCAGGGCCGGCCGTGTGCTCCCGAGGGACTGGCCAGATCAGGGGTCTGACAGGTGATGCTGGGGACTCTCAGATGGTAGGGGGTGGCAGGGAGGAGTTGGGTAGCCAACAACAGCGTGGGACCCTTGGGGAAGGGCCCGCACTTGTGGGTGGACAGGACAGGGGAGGACCCATGCTGGTGTGTGGGGGCCACAGTCCCTGTGGTGGGTGGAGGTGGTGGCCTGAGCATGGCAGGGCCTCGGAGCAATCCTGTCCCCAGCCTTCCCTAGGCATCAGCCATTCAGAACCATGGGCAGAGTGTGAGTCATCGAGTGGCAAGCGCGATGCCCAGGGCTATGGTTTTGCAGTGCCCCTGCCTCAGTTTCCCGCCTGTTGGTAGTGGCTGCTCAAGGCCTTGAAGCACAGCCAGGCCTGCTTGCCAAGGGCCACCTGCTGGTGTCCACTCGCCAGGAAGCCAGGCTTTAGGCCCGGCTCCTGGTCCTCAGGTCGCCCCTGCCCTCGCGGTGTGCCCCTTGGGAAGGAGACCAGGAAGTCCCTTTGCCTCCCCCTCCCCCTCCCCCTCCCGGGCCCAAGCTGCCCGCTGCCCAGTGGTGGGAAAGTCTGAATCTGTTGCTATTTTCTCCCTGCTATCAGGGCCTTATCTGGCTTCTCTGTGCCTCCTGGAGGCCTGGGTCCCCTCCTGACATTGCCATGGGCTGGCTACCCACCTGTAGCCAGACCCAGGGGGCCAGGGAGCCCAACCCTTCTGCCAGATAAGGTGGGGGTCTTTTTCTCCAGCCTCTGCTGCCCTTTCTAGGCCCAGCTGGCTGACAGGACACTGAGGCCCCCTCTCTATGAGGCCCCCTCTCTGTGAGGAGATTGAGTTTAGCAGGAGCTGCCTCCCAGCCTTAGCCTGTGCTGTCCCCTCTGCCTGTGTGCTGTTCCGTCTCACAGGCTGCTGGCCTCCCTCTCCTGCTGGCCAGGACAGCTACCCCTCGGCTTCCTTGGGGCGGGAGCTGCTCACTGCCAGTGTACAGCATGTGCCACTGGGTGAGGGACGAGTCAGGCGACTGGGTCGAGACAGCAGTGAGGAACAGAGAGGCCAGGTGGGCACTGCCCTGTGTCCTCTGCCCTGCTCTGGAGGGGCCTGGAGGAGGAGTTCCAGGCCAGGCAGGTGCAGGGGAGACAGTGGCCTCGTGTGTTGGCCATACCGAGACAGGATGGGGGGTGGGGCAGCACCAGGAGCCCCCCACTGCTTTCTAGACCCGGGAGCTGCAGCGTGGGCCCCACACCAGCAGCGGGGCTCCCGTGAGCGGCATGGGAAGATGCCTCAGCCGCCGTGGCCGGAGCTGGGAGGGACTGGAGGGAGAGGGAGCCACCCGCCATGCCACCCGCCATGCAGCCTGTCTCTGTAATTCAGTCTAAAGCATGAAAAAGGGAGTTGATGAAATTCCACTATCAGTGCTAAGCCAATATGCAAAATATCTCACCCCCAATCAAATAGCTATTATGTTTTCATTTCCATCCCTGCGTCCAGCTTAATGAGCGGGAGACGGATGGGCGCTCGGGCACCTGCTCCCTGCGATAACTGAGGGGCCCCACCCAGCGCTGCCCCAGCCGCTGGAGACTGCCCTGACCACACCCAGCGCTGCCCCAGCCGCTGGAGACTGCCCTGACCACACCCAGCGCTGCCCCTCTCACTGCAGACTGCCCTGACCACACCCAGCGCTGCCCCAGCCGCTGGAGACTGCTCCAGTGGCCCTTGGCTGGCCCCGGGCAGGAGCATGGCCCCAGACACCAGCCTCTGACCTGAGGCCAGGCAGGCAACGGCCTGGGTTGGGGCAAGGCAGCTCAGATCCAGGCAGTGTGAAGTGTGTCATTGCTCTGCCCAGCTTCTGCCCTCTCTGTAGGGACAGGGACAGAGAGCCTTGCGAGGCCTCTGTTTACTTGACCACAAAGCAGCTATGACCCAGGCCTCTCGGAGGCACAGGGCCATTCTTGGGGGTAGAATTTGAGTACAACCTGCCCTCTTCTCCATCCCTTACCCACCACACTCTCACTGCCACCCCTCCTGTGGCATCCTGTCAGCTCCCCCACATACGTGAGAGCTCCTACTCCACACTGAAAGTGCATCCAGCTTGGACCCTGCCTCGGTTTCCCCACCTTGGTGGGCTGCGCTGGTGAGGGAACTCGGGGAGAGCCCCGTGACATGTGGGAGGGGACCCATGTTGAGTGGGCTCAGCCGCAGCGGTGTCCCTCCTCCTCTCAGGCCAGTGGCAGTGCCAGCCAGTGTCTGCGGGCACTTTCCCCAGTCACCAGGGTCATGCCGTGGACAGCATGTGTTTCCATTTGTAACCACAGAGACAGCACAGAGAGGCCCTGCCCGGTTACTGAGCAGAGACAGCACATATTGTCCACCTGCCAGGCCCAGCTGCCGGGGTCCCTCAAAGGACAGCTGAGGGGCAGTGGTTCTCAAATGCCCCCTGCCTCTGGGGTCTGGCGTCCACCGTCCACCTGACGACACTCCTGGGCCCCAGTGTGTCCTGAGAGGCAGGTGCGAGCGCAGGCTCCAGCAGGATGGGTGAGCATGCCTGGGGCAGGCTTCACTGTGGCTGGCTGTTGTCTCCCACGCCATCAGCACGGTTTTAATTGTGCTGGAACTGAATTAGCAGCATTAGAATAGATCGACGCTAAGCCTGGCAGCCTTTCTCCACGCTCGTCTGCACGGCTTTGTGCGGGCACGTGTCTTTGTTCTCCGGTGAGCCGAGGACCCGCGCTCGCCTGGAGCTTCCTGGGTGTGAGGCCCCGCTGGGTGGCACCACCTGAAGGCTGCCGTGGGCAGTGGCAGAGCTGGGGAGGAGTCGGGAGGGGTCGGCTGCCCCGCCCAGCCCCAGGCCCCCCAGAGTGAGCCCCACACCCACCACACTGTCCTCCGCGGGCAGGGGGAGGGTGGCCCCTCCCGCCTGGACGTGTGGAAGCCCACTCTCCCCAGGGCACAGGTGCAGGAGGGGTGTCCCCAGAGCTGCTGCAGCTAGCTGGCCAGCAGCAGAGGATGACTTGTGGGTAAGGCCCAGGCCAGGCTGACCCTTGGCTCTCAGTTCTCCGAGTGATGCCATCCTCTGATGGCATGAGGCCAGGCACCCCTGGTGTGTTGGGATCTCCTCAGGGCCCATCATGGGGCCACGTTGACTTGTCCCAATCTGCCGTCTTCTCAGGAGACTTCTGCTTCTCCCCCTCCATTACCTCAGCCCATCTTTACACACTGCTATGTGGTCAGACTCTCAGTCGCTCACACTCGTCACCATGGTATGACAGGCACTGTGCCAGGAGCCAAGTGTGGGGAGACTGGGAACCGGGGATCTAGGGTTCTATGTAGGAGCAAGGCAGGCGTATAGTGTGGGACGAACAGGCCAAGGAGGCCTGCAGCACACATCCAAAAGACCTCGTCCCAGAAGAGTGTCCCAGAAGAGCCCGCCCCAGAAGGCCCCATCCCAGAAGAGTCTACCCCAGAAGACTCCATCCCAGAAGAGTCTACCCCAGAAGACTCCATCCCAGAAGAGTCTACCCCAGAAGGCCCCATCCCAGAAGAGTCTACCCCAGAAGGCCCCATCCCAGAAGAGTCTACCCCAGAAGACTCCATCCCAGAAGAGTCTACCCCAGAAGGCTCCATCCCAGAAGAGTGTCCCAGAAGAGTCCGCCCCAGAAGACTCCATCCCAGAAGAGTCTACCCCAGAAGACTCCATCCCAGAAGACTCCATCCCAGAAGAGTCTACCCCAGAAGACTCCATCCCAGAAGAGTCTGCCCCAGAAGACTCCATCTCAGAAGAGTCTGCCCCAGAAGACTCCATCCCAGAAGAGTATCCAAGAAGAGTCTACCCCAAAAGACCCCATCCAAGAAGGATCCATCCCAGAAGAGTCTGTCCCAGAAGACCCCTTCCCAGAAGTCCCTGTCCCAGAAGGCCCCATCCCAGAAGGCGCTGTCCCAGAAGGCCCTGTCCCAGAAGACCCCGTCCCAGAAGGCCCTGTCCCAGAAGACCCCGTCCCAGAAGGCCCTGTCCCAGAAGACCCCGTCCCAGAAGGCCCTGTCCCAGAAGGCCCTGTCCCAGAAGACCCCTTCCCAGAAGTCCCTGTCCCAGAAAGCCCTGTCCCAGAAGACCCCATCCCAGAGGCCCTGTCCCAGAAGACCCCATCCCAGAAGGATCTGTTCCAGAAGGGCTCCAGGCTGCCCCCCCATCTTCAGCTGTGGGTGTGCTGGTGGGCGTGAGGCCCAGGGCTGGACTGAGTCCTGACCACAGTGAGCCCTCAAGCCAGGAGGGATCAGAGAGTGAGGAGGGTGGGGACCGTCAGCTCCAAGACTTCAGACATGTTGCCTGTTGGGAGTAGACTCACATCAGCTCCGTGGACCCGGAGGGAGCCTGGCCTCTAGCCCCGTGGGTGGCTGGCCCCTGCCCCTGCCCAGCTGCTGGCAGCACCCTGAGCTCCAGGGCTGAGTCCATGCCTGGGTGTGTGAGGCACGAGTTGGGGTACAAGAGGGCCAGGCTTTGACCTGCAGCCCCTCACAGCTCCCGGCTCCTACCCACAGGTTCCCTTGGAGACATGGAGGCTGCAGAGGAAGCCCAGGACACTGGCAGGGGTCCCCCAGAGCAGAAGGCCATGTCACCAGAGCCCAAGATAGTCAGAGAGGCTGAGTCCCTGAGCCCTTCCACGCTAGGTAAGTGCACAGCCACGTCCTCCCGGGTGGCCCCGACTGGGTGGTGGCATGGGCCCCGTGGCCTCGGTGTGTCCCTGGCACACCTGGTCGGCCCAGAAGTCTGCTGCCCAGGGTTGGGTCTTCTCCTCTGAGGCCTGGAGGCTCCTGGCGGCCCGTGGAGGATGGGCCCTCTGCAGTGGTCCCGGGGACCCTGCACGCCACCGAGGGACACCAGCCCCCATGCCCCTCGGTGCGACGGGGTTGGTGGCATGGCAGGGCTTGCTGAGCTGTGGCTCACAGAGCAGCACAGCTTTGTGTAAGAGCAACACCTCCTGTCACACCCCACGCTCACTGTGCAGGTGACCAGCCAGAGAGGCGGGGTGTCTCCCTGGGTCACATAGCCCTGCACACCCCAGTAGGGGTCTGACTCTGGTCTGGATTCAGCAATGCTCCTGCAGTATTCTTAAACCTGGCTCACAACTCACGCCAGGCCCTGCAGAGGACAGGGCCTGGAGGGAGACCCACACGCCAGAGCCGAAAACCTGCCTCTGAGGCCAAGGGGGAAGGGGAAGCCGGGGCTTCCAGGCCCAGGGTGGGGGTCTTGGAGCTTCAGAGTTCTCCTGGGCTCCAGAGTCGGCCAGAGCCCTGCGGGATGGCAGTGGGCCCCGGTGGCCTGCACCCACCTCCACCTGTAGTCCAGGGGTCCAGGGTTGCCTACCCAGGACCCAGGACCTTAGTGCCCAGTCTGAACGATCCCGTGCCAGCAGGCCACACACCATCCATGTGTGAGGGTGCTGAGTGGGTGACATGACCCCAGTGGACAGGGAGGTAGACGGCGGCCTTACGGAGAAACCCCAAGGGTGTGGAGAGTCACTTGAGCACAAAGGCCCAGCAGGGGCACAGAGGTAGACTGTGGGAAGTTGGAGGTGGATAGAGGGAAAGTAGAAAGGACAGGGTGGACAGTAGAGAGGGCAGAACAGGGCCAGCAGAGAGCAGATGTGGACAGCCTGGAACTGGAGCATGCCTCTGCCCTAGCACTCCCCACTGGAATGGCAACAAGCTGGGAACCCACCTGCATTGTCCCCAGGCCCGTGCCCTGGCTGGCCCTCCTCTCCTAGCAATCGGACCAGGGCCAGGACTCCATCACCCCATCTGTGTAGACAGCGGGTGGGCGGGGCCTGGCCAGTCCCCTGGGGCCCGTTGTGTGATTAGTTGTCACTGTACCCACTGCCAAGTGGTCCAGGTGGGGTTTACCCACGCCCACCTGGGCCTTTCTCCTCACCCTCCCCATCCACGGCTGTGGGCCACGGCTGTGATGTGACTCGGGTGGCCTTGTGCAGAGCCAACCTCAGGGCTATCTCCCTCACCATCGACATTACTAGGTGCTGGGCTAACGGAGGGGCCCTGGGCAGGCCAGAACTGCCAAAGGGCAAGTGGCTGGCTGCTGGTAGACTTTGACCCAGTGGCCTCCCTGGGAGCTGGGTCCTTTATCTGATTTGGGAGCTGGGGCTGCACAGAGAGCGGGTGGGGCCAGGGAACCAGCTGGAAAAACAGCCAGGGCTGCACCTGGCACCGGCCGCGGTGATAGCCCCGAGATGTCGAGATAAAGCAGCCAGGCCTTGCAGTGCGTATCTGCGCTCAGGCGGGCCCAGTGCGGCTCCCTCGCGGTGGCTAGAGCTCAGATGCCAGCCACTTTGATTTATAGCCAAAAATAATAGGACTTTTATACCGTGTGATTGATTTATTTGATGTTAATCACAGCCTTATCTCGGGTATTAATAACGCGCCGGGCATGTGACGTCACCAAGGGGCTTTATGGGAGCACATCGATCGGGGGCTGTCGTGGTTATCAGCCCCACTCGGAAGGCAAATATGCCCTTTGGGCTGGAATTGGGTGCGGGGCCCGGCAGAGAGGCCCCACTGCTGTGGCGTCCAGCAAGCCTGAGCCGTGCCGGCCGCAGGCCTGGGCGCCCGGTTGGGGACCTGCTGGCTCTCTTGGTGGAAGTCTCTAAGCTCCGGTTTACCAGGGCTGAGGGGCTCACCAGGAATACCAAGACACCATCCTCACACTCCCCAGGCAGAGCGAGCCAGGGGCGCTGACACTGGGCCCTGTGCACTTCCCCTGGCCTCGGTTCCCCTCCCACCACAGGAGGCCCAGTCAGCAGTGCATGATGGTCTTTTCCTCTCTGCAGAGGTGAGTCCGCCCCCAGAGGCAGCACCCCCCACTCCCCCAGGAAGCTCTGAGGAGATGGAGGGACAGGAGCCAGACACGAGACCCCAGGAGGAAGAGGAAGAGGAGGCAGCTGCAGTCAGGCCCTGGAGTGGACCAGGTAACCAGGCGGGTGCAGCTGTGTGGACTCCAGCCTTTGGGGCCTACGGGACCTGGGCCACCTGGTCGCCTGTTCCTGGGAAAGCGGCCGGGCCCAGGCCTTTGCAGTGCTTGGGGATGGTCACTGGTGTGCCTGGGCCTGGAGCAAGATCCAGGCAGATTCACTGAAAGGCAGGATGTAATCTGGCTGGGAACAGGAGAGTGAGGTGCTGGAGTGGGCCAGAGGGGCCCTGGAGGGTGTGTCTGGGGCCGCCTGGCCTGAGGCCGTCTATAGCAGGAGGTCAGGTGCGAATTCTGAGCTGGGCAGCACCCAGGGTTGGACTCGGGCCTGTGCTCACAGGAGAGGACTCAGCCCCTCCTGGGCGGCCAGCGCCATCTAAGGTAGGACTCGGTCAGCCCCACACTGCCGGCCAGGCCCGGGCCAGGGAGCGTCTCCCAGGCGACTGGAGCCTCTGGCCCTGTCACCTGCCCTGTGGCCCCGCCCCCAGGGCTGCATGGAGTTCCATTGGCTGTGAAGGACAGGGGAGCTAGGCAGGCTCCCCTCCACTCCTAACTGCAAGGTGATGCACTGGGCACGGGAGTGGGACCTGGCATGGGACCTGGCATGGGGGCTCCTCGGGTTGCTGCTGCACAGTGGCTTTCATGAGCACCTGCTCTCCAGGGCCCCATAACTGGCATCGCAGGGCTTCCTGCCTGGCTGAGGGGTGGGGGAGGCTCTGCTTAGGAGCAGGGGGGGCCCTGTTCTTGCTCTGGGGATCACCAGGGACCAGTAGGGTTCTCGTTACTCAACACAGCCTGAGTGACTGTCAGGACGAAGACCATGAGCCCTGGACAGACAGCGGGGACCATGCAGCCTGTCCCACTGGACGGCTGTGAAGGTGCCTGAGAAGGGTGTCCTAAGGTTGGGCCTTATTGCCAGCAGTGTTAGGGACCCCCTGAGGCCTTCAGCACAGTGGACACTGCAGCACCCCTGTGAGGGAGGGTCCCAGGGACTCAGCAGAAGCGTACAGAGGCTTCCCTCCCTGCCTCAGGCAGCACAGCCAGGCAGGCATAACTGTGGGTCAGGACAGGGGCTGTCTGTGTTCACACTGAGTGACCAGGGACAGGACCTCATGGAAGTGCACAGGGAGCAGTGCCTTTTGAGGGGAGGACAGTGAGAGGGACCACAATGGGCCACTGGGCAACCACATAGCACAGGGTGGTCCCTTCAGGAGCTCTCGGAAGGCAGTGCAATGCCAGCCCTTGGGTAGAGGAGCCCTTGCCTGCTGTGTCAGAGCAAGCGTGAGTCTCAGCGCTGGCGGAGCCACCGCTCGCAGGGTGGCGTCTGTCACTGTGTGCTCATCACTCCACGGCCCCGCCATGTGCTCACACCCCTCGTGTCTATAAGGAAAGCCCTTTGGTGTTGGGGGCCTGACCTCCTGCCCCGGCCCCTGTGGTCATGGTTTGGGGCTGGGGTGCTCCCCCGAGCTTCCTGTGCTATTTGCATCCTGGGGGGCTAGGAAGGGCCCTATCGGTACCCACAGATAGAATTTCTGTGCAGTGGGCAGCGATGGGTTGATAAGTGGCCACTGGCCAACCGCCGTGGTGGTCACTGCCTATCAGGCTCCCCACAGCCCACGCTTATCGCCTGTGGGAGCCGGAGGCCCAGTGGGCTCTTATCTCCTGGGACCGCCCCAGTCGGCGATGGGGCCTCAGGTCCCAGGGGGCTGGTGGCCTGAGGGCAGCAACCGCTTTGCCCAGTTTGGTGACTGGCCTGGCAGCCAGGGACACATCACGGGCCCAGCCACCGTCCCGATACTGAGACAAGGCCCTCACCTGCCTTTCCCCGCGCACCCCATCTTCACGCTCCAGCTCCAGCTCCATCCCTGCTGATCCCGAGCCCTCTGACCTCCCAGTCCCCATTGGTTCTGTGATGTCTGCAGCTCCTCCCACCCCACCCCTCCCAGAGCCCCTCCCAGAGGCCCTCACAGCACCTCTTCACAGCTCCACCGTGGCAGCAGAGAGGCCGCTCAAGCCAGGGCAGGTGGACATAAGTCTACCAGGAAGCCTCCACATGGCACCAGCCAAGAGGAAGCCTCTGCCCCTGCCCTGCAAATATGCACGCGATCTGGGATGGGTGAGGCCTTGTGAACACGAGTCCTGCCCTAGGGGATAGCAGGCGCTGTGATTTCCCCTCCTCTCTCACCCCTGCCCAGTGCCCCGGAAACGAAGGTGATGCTTGGTGGGGTTTGTTTGCGTGGTGAAGAGCCTTGTGCTTTGTCAGCTGGGAGGGGCTGCACTCTCACGTCCTGCTGCTTCAGGTGGGAGCAACTGAGCTGGCCGCTGAGGCAGAACCCAGCCATGTGTCCACCCCGGTGCACAGCTGAGGAGAGGGGCTGGCGAGACCCTGCGATCCAGCCTCGTGCAGCCTGGCTCCAGAGATCCAGCTCAGGTGGGGAGATAGGGACACAGGGGGGCAACTTGGGCCCTAGGACTCTGTCCTGGAGCCAAGTTGACTATGAGCCAGTCAGCCCCTCCCAGAGTCTGGAGGTAGGGGTGGGAAGGCTAGCCGTGTCCCCACGCAGACACTGCTGGCTCACGGAGGCAGTGGCCAAATGTCAAGGTCAGGCTTGGGAGACAGGAAGGACAGCACCACCGTAGAGAATCCATCCCCCACCCGGCCAAGGCTAAGGACACACTGGAATGGGTTGCAGTGGTCAGGCACGTAGCGGGCATGGGCAAAGGGCCTGGGGCTTCAGGGGGAAGGGGAGGTAGATCGGCCAGTGCCCCAGATGATTAGCGTGTGGACTCCATGCTTAGAACACCAGACAGGGCCTCCCATTCTTGTTTGGAAGGAACCCAGGGCCTTGAACCAGCGAGGCAAGCATCTACCTCTGAGCAACACCTCAGTTCTTGATTGTAGAGCCGGGCTGGCAGGAAGGGGTGTGACCAGCTGCCTTCAGAGCACGACCAAGGCTCAGCAGCAGCCGTGAGGTCCCGAGGTCCGCTGGCTGATTCTTGCTGGAAGCCCAGCCAGGCTTGCTCGTCTCCCTGTGTTAGTGAGGGCCGCAGGCTGGTTTTCAGGACCTGTCCCACCTGACTAATCTCACAGGCCCGGGGTTTCTGCACAGACCTCAGGTCTGTTATCGGGCAGTGGGCGACCGAAGCAGGATGGCCTGTCCTGATGGACAGCCGGGAAGACGGGCCAAGAGTCGGCCTCCGTCCCCTCCTCCCGTGTCCTGCCGGCCAGCCGGCCGGCCGGCCAGCCCCTGTGGGTGGGAAAAATCATTTCAGCCATTCTGTGTTATCGTGGGCTGGCATAGCAGGCGATAGACCTATTTGTCTTAGATTATCAGGCAGGGGAGGGGTGCTGGTGGATGGCAGGGTCAGCCTAGGGTCAGCTCCAGAGAACAGCCTGGCAGCTGATGTCCTCCCAGTTCCAAGCCCCTCTGGTTAGACCCCTCAGGTCGCTGTGACGCCCAGGGCCTAGCCCTGCTGCCCCCTCCCCGACTGCCAAGCGGGAAGGGGGCAGAAGCGCCAGCATGGCGTGTTCGTGGCCGTCCTCCCTGGGGCATCACGGGTCCTGCTAGAGCTGGGAAAGGCCTGGGCAGTCGTGGCTAGAGTGAATGGTAGATCTCCAACCCAGGGGAGGAGGGGGCAGCCGGATCCCAGAGCCCCACCTTCACCCGGAGGCCCAGGCTGAAGACAGAGCCCACGTGACACGGCCTTGTCCCAGCTGGGCCAGCATCGGGGTGAGGACCTGGGCAGCGAGGAGCGAGTGGTGGCTTTCTAGAACAGTGTGTGGCATGTGAGCACAGCAGAGGCCAAGGCCAGAGTCTCACCACCTGGCTGGCTAAGCCCAGGGGCAGAGGGGTCCTCCGAGCGAGGGGTACCTCACCCCATAGGCCTGTGGCCAGCTGATGGCCGTCTCGGACATGGGGTTCAGAGGCACAGGCTTTGGTCAGCCGGGCCATGGGCAGCTGGCCTACAGGTAGGAGCTTTGACTGCCCCAGAGGTGCCGCCGTCCACACATGCAGACCCTGGCCTCAGGAAGTCCATCTCCTCAGCTAGCTCTGCCTTGACAGGAGGAAATGGGGTGCAGCTCCCCAGAAAACCCACACCGCCGCCTCATTCAGACACCCTCCCATCCTCTCATCCCACCTTCACCCGCTGAATGCCTGGCAGGGGAGAGTGGGCGGCTGGGCGGGAGGCTAGACTCCGCCCCTGGAGCGCAGCGTGGGTGGGGTGGCCGTGGAGGTGTGTGCTGGGAGCAGCGGCAGCACCCAGCGTGGTGCAGGCCGTGCCTCGGCCTCTGTACAGAGCTCCACTGGTGACCACAGCCGCGTGGAGGCTAGTGAGCAGCGCCTCTGTGCTGGGGACCAGGGTCCTACACCCGCTGCCTGTGGATGACAGCCGAGGGGTCCAGCACAAACGACTGTGAGGCCAGGAGAGGCTCCGACCAAGCCCAGAGCCCATGGGAGCACACGGGAGCCCTGGTTACAGGTGTGGACGCTGAGGCAGGCAGGCAGGCACGGTGGCACAGGAGCAGATGCCACCTGAGCAGAGTGTGGACAGCAGGCCACCGTGGGGAGTGTGGCAGGAGCAGGGCAGAGGGAGTGCCCTGCCTGGCTGCCTGCTGCTTGTGGCCCACTGACCTCACCCCCTTCCGGGAGCTGCTATCTGTGACCAGGGCAGCCTATCTCAGCCACAAGCCCTAATCGAGCCTGCTTCCTCCCCCGCCCGCCCGCCCACTTCCTGCACAGCCAGTGGCCCCCATGGCCTGCCCAGACATCAGCAGGGAGGTCCTGGGACGGCTTGGGGAGCCTCAGAGGCTGTGTTTCAGAAGCTTCCCTCCTAGGCCTGGCTGTGTGGTTAGCGTGTGCCATTCCCCCCCACTCACACCCCCCAGCCCATGGCTGCTTCAAGATGACGGCCACAGATGTATCCAGAGGATCCAGGATGCCAGGCTGGCCCTGTCCTGCTGGTGCCCAGTCACGGGTGAACCCCCCTGCTTGGGTCTGTTGGGTCTCATCTTGGGCTCTGGTTCCTTGTCTGTAGAGTGGAATGGGCACACGGCAGGGCAGGGACAGGTAGCGGTGTGTGCGCCGCCAGGCTCTTCCCAAGTCTCCAGGTGCCAGGGCCCTGGGGCACCTGGGCCCTCTGTGCTGTGCCACTGAGCAGTGGTGGGATCTGTCCCTCCCCTCTCCTGGTCTGTCTCTGTCACTCCCTCAGCCTAAGGGGCATTGTCCTTGTCACTGACAGTGGTATTTGTCTTGGGCCAGTCCAGGCCCCCCGCCTGGCTGAAACACAATGCCTCAGGTAGAATGGGAACCAGAACCTGACCAGCCCCCTCCCCCACCGGCCTCCAGAGCAGAACCAGAGCCAGGACCCTGCAGCCCCTTCCTGCCAGCGCCTGGGTGAGGGTGAGAGCTCCCGCCCGCCCTTATTTATTTATTTATTACTCTTCTATCTCTGTGCGTAACTTTTGATTTCCTCGCTGCGTTTTTCCATTATGGTGGCCACAAACGCTGCTGATAAGATCGGTCCCCAGAGATGGGACAAAGGGGCTGCATGTCGGATGGAGGACTGGTCATATCCTGCGTGAAAGGGCCCAGCAGGGCCTGAGATGAGGCAGATGCTATCACTGGGCTTATTGTGCCTGGGGGGGGGGTCTGCCCATCGGCCAGCCCCCAGCTAGGCCTTATAGGTTCCCAGAGCCATCCAAGGCCTCTGGGGCGCCATGGGCCTTCCTGAGCCCCTAAACTTACTCCAGAACAATCACTCGTGTGTACCTTGAGGCGGCGAGGACTGCCGCCATCATGCCGAAGACCAGGTTTTTTTTTCTTCTTCTTCTTTTCTCTTAAAAAAAAACCTTCTATGGCCAGGAGTTTGGCCTAGTGGTTAAAGTGCTTGTCTAGCATGCATGAAGACCCGGGTTCAATTCCTCGGTGCCACATACATAGAAAAAAGCCAGAAGTGGTGCTGAGGCTCAAGTGGTAGAGCTCTAGCCTTGAGAAAGTCCAAGGACAGTGCTCAGGCCCTGAGCTCAAGCCCAGGACTGGCAAAAAAAAAAAAAAAAAAATTCTAAAAAAAAACCCTTCTACCCGAAAGAAACACATTCTGCAGGGATCCATGAGGCCTTCCTTTCCCGGCAGGGCAGTCTCTCTGCCCACCCCTCCCCTGGTGATTCTGTCAGTCCTTCCCCCATCCCCAGGGCCAGCCTGCCCGCCCCACAGGCCTCCCTGCTCCCTCTGAGGGCCCTCCAGGACCAGCAGTGGTTCCTCCTCTGTGACTGAAGCAGACGTCCACGACCCACCAGAGGCTCTTGCGTGGTGAGATGCCACCAGGCATGGCGCTCCCATACCTGAGGCAGAGGCAGAGGCCTCCCCACTTGGCAAAGCCTTCGTTGTGCTGGCCAATGGGGCTGTGTGCAGAGGGCTGAGGGGAGGGACTGCCGCCCCTGTATGGCTCCAGGGTGACCCGCCAGGTGCCCGCTGCTGCCCCCTAGGGGTGGGAGCTGCGGGTGGACAGTGATGCAAAGTCTCCCCTCCTGTGCCTTTGGCCACTTCCCTGGCCCTCACTGACCCCCCTCTCCCTCCTGACTACTGAGGGCTGGTGGTGGCCCCAGAGGCAAGTGAGTAGAGAGGAAACTGCTGTTCCCAGTGCCCGGGGTTGGGCTACAGTCACAGATGGACAGGCCCTCAGCAGGCCGGGCCAGGGACTGAGCAGAGCTGCCCACCCTGGGGAAGGCCTGCACAGGCCATCCTGTCACACGGCAGGGTGAGGGTGGCCGGCCAGCTCTACCCCAGCTCCCACACCTCTAAGCCAGGAGCAGATGGATGGATGGCCCTCGGCCCATGCCGCAGGGAAAGCCCTTCTGAGACGTTAGCTTCCTGGGCCTGCAGTTCTTCAGCCATAAAGAGACAGAAAAGGACCCCTTACCTGGGTCTGGCACCAGACCCACTGCCCAGCCCGTGGCCCCTCGTGCTGGTGTTTGGCTGTGCCTATAAGAGACTGTGCTAGGGGCCGGGAGTGTGGCCTAGTGGTAGAGTGCTTGCCTAGCATGCACCAAGACTCAGGTTTGATTCCTTGCAACAACATACATAGAAAAAGCCCGAAGTGATTCTGTGGCTCAAGTGGTAGAGCTCTAACCTTGAGAAAGTCCAAGGACAGTGCTCAGGCCCTGAGTTCAAGCCCAGGACTGGAGAGAGAGAAGTGGGGAGAAGAGGGAGGGAGGGAGGCCATGTTGTACCCCACAGGAGTGGGACGGAAGGCCCTCTCCTCCCACCTGACCTCTGCGATCTGGCCCTGAGTCTCCTCAGAGGAGCTCAGCTCCCGTCCCCTGCCTGCCTGGGCCTTCCCAATCCCTCAGACACCCCTTCTGTGAGAGCTGGCTCTCCCCAAGTTAGGCCAGTAGAGCTGCAGAGTGAGGGTCCTCATGGGTCCCAGGCCCGGCGCTGGCCCCGCCCTGTGCAGCCTGCTTTTCCCAGGTCGACCTTGCTCTGCCATTCGCTGGGGCCAGGGTTCAGCCAATAGAGACATGGGCTATTGCTTCGTGTCAGAAAATCAATACTGGCTAGTGGTGCCCAGCGAGCGCAGGGGTGGGGGGAGGGCTGGCAGGGCAGCAGCACCAGGACTGCCCTTCTGCCCACATTGGGCTGGCTTCTGATCACAGGAGCCTCCAGGATCCAGTCCAGCTCAAGGCAGCCCAGACATAGACCACGTTCACCCCTTCTTGGAGGACAGCACCCAGAGGCTGACAGGTCCCCCCAGAGCCACCTGCAGGTGGAGCCTGTGGGGCAGGCCTGGCACTAAGGGAGGGGCCACTCGACTCCACTGAGGGACACGCCCCCAGAACCCAACCCCTTGCAGCAACCCCGAGTGCCAAGCCAGAGCAGGCCTCTTAGGGAGGCTCTGGGCTGGAGGTCTGGAGGTGACCCCCAGCCACACTGGGAGGAGAAATCTTCACCTGGGGAGGCTCAGGGCTTGGCACTGACTGGGCCAGCCCTGAAGAGCCATCTAAGGGATCAGGGCCAGCAGAAACTGCAGTCAGGTGGGGGGGGAGCGGGGGGGGGCACTGGAGACTGAGACACCTCACCCCCCCAGGCCAGGGCACGTTCCTCATCCCATCTCTGCCACCAGCTCCAAAGTGCCTCATTGTGTCTTAGGCAACGTGGCTGGCCGGGTGTGGACAGGGTTCAGAGCGGGCAGCAGAACCCCAGCTCCTAGCCACCTTGTGCCTTTGCGCCTAACCACAGAGTTCTCTAGAGCTCCTTCAGCCCAGGCCGTTCTCCCTCCCCCCCCCCCTTCTTCTTCTTTCCTTTTCTGTGACTTTTATCAAAGGCAAACAACAGGATCCCTGAGATAGGGCCGCTCCCCACCTGGCCTGTGGGAGCCGCAGGGCAGGGCCGGGCTGGAAGATGGGCCGATTAGATTAGTGGTGCTGGTGGTGACAGGTGGGCAGCCACATGCCAGCCACAGAGCCACTGTCCAGGGTGAGGATGTGTGGACCGGATGGGGCTTCAGAGCCCTCGCCATTAGCACAGGGGTGGGAACTGGCAGGGAGGGCACCCACTCACTGACACGCCTGTTCACCAGTCTCCCTGAGACCAAGCTGTCAGCCAGCTGCCCGGAGCAGGTGGAGAGCCGAGGTCTGGGAGGCTGCGGTGGCTGCCAGGCCGTCTGGGCTAGCCCTGCCTCCCCACTGGAAGGGAGCTCAGAGTCTGGTGTTTGTGGCTCCAGCTCTCTAGGGCCTGGTCAGGTCAGGGCGTGGCTTTAGGATGGAGCTGGAACCTCCTCCCCAGCCAGGAGAGGGGCAGCGCCCGGTACAGCATCGATGCCCCCACACAGCCAGGGGGAGTTCTGGCCATGCCAGCTGTCACCTTACAGGTGCACAGGGAATGCCACACTAGTGCCACCTTCTGCAGCTGGGTAAACTGAGGCTCAGTGTGCACACAGACGCAGAGCAGGACCTGGCCTAGGCCTATAGGTGCCAGACCTATAAGAACCTATAGGTTCCAGTTTTGCAGCCCCAGCACCCCTGCTCTGGCCGGAACCACCACCATCTCCTAGTGAGACTCTAGCTAGTGAGCCTGGACTGGCAGTGCCCGGTCCGACCTGTCCCTAGGGGACATCACCCAGGCCACAAGACCTGGTGGCATCCAGAGCACTGAAATCCTTCAAGTCCTCAACAGAGCATGGGGGACAAAAACTAAACCTCAGGACATCTGTTCCGGAAGGGAATGTGTGAGTTGACCTGAAGCAGTCCTGTCCCAGAGCTGGGCCTGCAGGCACAACTCGGTTCCTGAATGGGGACACTGACGCCAGAGCCAGAGGACCAAGCCATCGCACGTGGCCCTGCCTTCACAGGCTGTGCCGGCTCACTGCGGGCCCAAGAAGTCCTTGTCCCTGCCATGAGGCGCTGGCTGCTCTAGGCAGTCTCGCCTGGCCTCACTTTCCCCCCATTTTGCATCTTGCTGAGCAAGTGACTTGTCTGGGTGCCAGGTCCACCTCCACTCCTGCTTGCCCGGTTTGGGTCACGCGATGAGAGCAGGAGTGGGAGCAGGCAGTGGTGGGTCTGCGCCGTGGATGGCGGACGTCACGTGGCTGTCTTGTACACTGCACTCAGCACTGGAGCATCCCGGCACGAGCCACTGTGCTCCCTGCCTGGCCGGACCCTAATCCACCCTCGGGAGGTGTCTCCCGGGGAACCACCCGAGACCTAGATCAGGGAGGCGGGTGTCACAGCCCCACCTGGCAGATCTCTGCCAGCCTCCAGAGGCTGAGCATGAGGCCCCCGCACGCCCCCCTCAGTGTTACGTTTATCGGGCCCGCCGGCCCTCTGGCAGGGTGTGATACCCAAAAGATGGGTGGCCACTTGGGAAATGCCAGCCCTGCTCTTATCTGGGGGCTGGGTCCACAGCCTGATCTCTGATTAGGGTGGGGGCCGTTTGCCGTGGGTAGGCGCGGGCCGCTCTGCCTGCCCCCTCACAAGGCTTGTCTAGCGGGACCTGAGTGCTCCATGCGGGAGGACTGCAGGTGTCCGTGGAGGTCCATCTCTTGTGGGACCCAGATACCCTCGGGGCTGTGCACACAGTTCTCCTCAACCTCCCTGCTCCTACCTGAGGACCGCTACGGGCCTGCACAGCTCGGGCACCGCAGGCCCCCTCCAGGAAGGGTGGAGCAGATGTGGGCAAGCAGGCACCTACACCTGCCTGAGGGCTGCTCTGTAGGCCAGGCACACATGGGACTGTCCCTCACCCAGCTCCGGTGGTTTGAGCCAGGGCCAGGACTTAGATCCGGATAGCCACTGTCTCCTCTGGGATGGGGGGTGAGCATCCCGGGGTCCTCTCTTTCCTGACTCTGGGGGTGAGCATCCCGGGGTCCTCTCTGTCCTGACTCTGGGGTGAGCATCCCGGGGTCCTCTCTGTCCTGACTCTGGGGGTGAGCATCCCGGGTCCTCTCTGTCCTGACTCTGGGGGTGAGCATCCCGGGGTCCTCTCTGTCCTGACTCTGGGGTGAGCATCCCGGGGTCCTCTCTGTCCTGACTCTGGGGGTGAGCATCCCGGGGTCCTCTGTCCTGACTCTGGGGTGAGCATCCCGGGGTCCTCTCTGTCCTGACTCTGGGGGTGAGCATCCCGGTCCTCTGTCCTGACTCTGGGGGTGAGCATCCCGGGGTCCTCTGTCCTGACTCTGGGGAGATGAGCATCCCGGGTCCTCTCTGTCCTGACTCTGGGGGTGAGCATCCTGGGTCCTCTCTGTCCTGACTCTGGGGGTGAGCATCCTGGGTCCTCTCTGTCCTGACTCTGGGGGTGAGCATCCTGGGTCCTCTCTGTCCTGACTCTGGGGGTGAGCATCCCGGGTCCTCTCTGTCCTGACTCTGGGGGGGGAGGGGTGAGCATCCCGGGTCCTCTGTCCTGACTCTGGGGGGGGGTGAGCATCCCGGGGTCCTCTGTCCTGACTAGGGGGGGGGTGAGCATCCCGGGGTCTTCCGTCCTGACTCTGGGGGGGGGCTGAGCATCCCAGAGTCCTCTGCGTCCTTCTTAGGACCATGTGGCATTGCCGGTGACTCCTCCCAGCCCTGCGGATGGGCCCGCCTACCCTGGCAGCCAGGCGCCGTGGGGCAGGATGGGAGGCCGGCCGTGGCCAACACCGTGTCCTGAGTGGACCAGCAGAGGGTGTGTCCGTGGCCACTGCAGGGCTGACTTTCTTGCCTCCTAGCCCTGGCTCTTCCCCCGCACAGGCTGATAAAGGGGTGCAGGGCCTTCTCGGCCTCTATTCCTGGTCCACTGCCATCTTATCTGCCCGGGGGAGACAAAGGCCCAGTTAAAATGTCTCCGCAGGGCCTCCTGGCGTATTTACACGTTATCTCTGCCATTAGGCAGGCAGTTATCTGATAATCGTGCCCATTAAGGCCACAGCCTGCTCGATGGGGCTCCAGGAAATGGGGCCGCCACAGTGCTCCAGCCAGGGGACCAGGACAGGCCACGTGAGGCCTCACGGCCAGCAGCCCTGGCAGTGAGGCACGAGGTGGCAGGGCGTTGCTGACGGAGGGCGTGCGGCCTGGGAAGCCCCACCCGTGAGGGAGTGGCCCCTGTGGCCCCTGTTCTCCAATGAGGAGGCAGAAACTGCAGGAAAGCAGACGATAGCCCGGCGTGTGAAGTCCTAGAGTGGCACCCAAATCAACTCAAGCCTGGGACTGGAGACGGCACATGCGTCCTGTGTCCTGGGGAAGCCACCGTGGAGTCTGCAGGCTAAGCTGCCGCAGGGGCTCCACGCTGCACCCCGCCTCTGGGCTGCATTCCCCCAGCCTCTCGTCTCCCACGCTGGGCAGGACACACAGGTCACAGTCCTGGGGTGCAGGTGGATGTGTTACAAGGCTACAGTCCCCCCACTTCACACCGACCTGGCAGCAGGGTCCGGGAAGCCAGGATCTTCCCGCTGTGTCCAAGCCTCTCATGTGTGCCAACCCAGGGCTCCAGCTGTCTGCGCCAACCACTCCCATGGTCTCTCCAGTCTACAGCACCCGAGACCCCCAGCATCACTAGCTCTCCCTCTGCCCCTTGCCTGGCTGGCACCAGGACCAAGCCCTCACCCCGTCTATCTCTCCACAGAGGACCTGGAGCTGGAGCTGCAGGATGGGCAAAGGTGCGTGCGGGCCCGACTCAGCCTGGCTGAGGGCCTCACCTGGGGCCCATTCCACGGGAGCATCCAGACCAGAGCCTCATCCCCCGGGCCCCCTGAAGAGGTAAGAGACCCAGCCTTGGCTGCAGCACCAGGCCCCTGCCCTTTGCGACTCTGCCCTCTGGTCCCCAAGCCCACGAGCATTGGCCACTTTGTGTGGAGACACTCAGGAGATGGGGCCTGAGGGGGGGACCTGGAGGGTAGGAAGGGCCTTCTGGAGGCCTCCATCGGGGTGGGCAGAGGGCTGGGGCAGGAGCCATGCCGTGTGCCCTCCCGGGCTGGCTGGGGTGGGATGGGGAGGGGCTGAGGGGGGCGTTCGCATCCCTGCACTGGGGCTGGGGAGGAGGGAGACTCTGGGCTGGTGGGAGGCAGTGCCTTTTCTTCCCTGGTGAGTCCTTCAGCACAGAGATGGGTGCCATGGGTTCCACAGCCAGCCTGGTTCCCCCCGTGGCTCCTCTCCCCTTAACATGGCGCCCCTGCCTGGAAAGGGCTTTCTACAACAGCCACAGGCTGCTTGAGATGGGCTTTGCTGGGGGAAGGGCCCAGTGCACAGAGGGCGGCAACGTGGGGCGGGCGAGGCGGTGGGTGGGAGGAGCCCGTGATGGCAGAGCTGGAGAGGCGTGGCACAGGCAGGCATTGGGGCAGCTCCTCCCCTCGCCAGCCAGCGCGCTGGTCCCTCTCGTGGTCTGATGTGTTCAGCTGTGGCTCCGTCCTAGGTGTGCCCTGGCTGGCCAGTGCCACGTGGTACCAGGTGTCTTGATCGTGAGAGTCTAAAGCGGCCCTCTTGCTGGGCGCAGCGGCTCACACTGGTAACCCAGCTACTCAGGAGGCTGAGGTCAGAGGATCTCGGCTCAAAGCCAGCCCAGGCACGGAAGTCTGTGAGACTCTTATCTCCAGCCAGCCACCAGTAAACCAGAAGTGGTGCTGCGGCTCTAGGGGTAGCGTGGTATCTTGAGCTCAGGGACAACGCCCAGGCCCAGAGTTCAAGTCTCACAATCAGACAAAAAAAAAAAAAAAACGTGCGGGCTGGGGCGCGGTGGCTCACGCCCGTCATCCTAGCTACTCAGGAGGCTGAGATCTGAGGATCAAGGTTCAAAGCCAGCCCGGGCACAAAAGGACCTGAGACGCTTATCTCCAGTGAACCTCTAGAAAACAGGAAGTGGGGGGCTCGGCTCAAGGGTAGGGTGGTATAGCCTTGAGCTGAAGAGCTCAGGGACAGCGCCCAGGCCCAGAGTTCAAGCCCCATGACCCACCAAAATAAATAAATAAAGCTGCCTTCTGGGCACTGAGGTGAGGACAGGCTGGGGGCAGTGGACCTTCCAGGACCTAGGGGCTTAGGTTCTGCTGGCAGTGCTGCCTCACTTGACTGGGTGGTCTGTGCGTCCAGCACAGCTCAGGGGCCGTCCGCAGGCTGTGTGGCTGCTGGGAAAGGGCAGGTGGCTTCCTCAGCCCCTGGCGCCTGTGCTTAGGGCGCCTGCCCCACCTCCTTAAGTGGGGTTGAGTCTCTGATGTCAGAAAGCCTCCAGAGTTCGCCTGCACAGCCCCTCGGAGACCACCAGGCCACTCGGAGAGACAGCAAGAGGCTGACCCTGGACCGGCATGTCCATCACCAGTCTGGACTCCAGGACTCTGCCTTTTGGCCAGTTTCTCACTCTGGGTTCCAGACCGGCCCTGATTTCTCTATCTTTGGAACCTTTGGCAGGGTGTGAGGAGCCAGAGGGAGCCTTTGAACCCAGCCTGAAGACCCTCCTGCCTCACTCAGAGGAGAGGGAGACAGGGAACCGGCACCGCTGCTGGCTGGACCATTAAATGAAATCAGTGAGCCCCGAGTGGTGCTTGGCCCTGGGCATGCCCAGTGGGCCCTGTGGCCAGCAGCTCTAAGGATAAAGACTCTTGGCCCAGACAGGGACCCTAGGACAGCAGGAACCTTCCATGTGGGGTTGAGGCCAGGTGTCCGAGAGGCTCTGCAGGGAGGGAGTTCTGCGTCGCCGAGGCAATGGGCCGCCACTTGCTTTTGTGAGGTTTCTGGGTCGGAGGAGACAGTGGCAGCTGAAACTCTGCAGCTCTGACCTCTGACTTCTCTGAGTACTGTCTCGTCCATCCGTAGTGATGGACAAAGCAGGCATGGCAGAGAGCCCGATGGGTCGTGACCTGCCCTGTGCGTCTCTCCAGCCCGTGCAGGACAGACGCACGCTGCACCTCCCACATGTGCGCGGCCTGCCAGTGGGAACCACTGCTCCACATGAGAACACAGAGGCTCTGGCTGGGCGCGGTGGCTCCCGTCTGTAATCCTGGCTACTCGGGAGGCTGAGATCTGAGCTTTGCCGTTCAAAGCCAGCCTGGGAAGGAAAGTCCAAGACTCCAACCAACACACACACAAAGTTGAAAGTAGGGCTGTGGCTCAAAGCCAGCCTTATGTGAAAAAAGCCAAGCAGAGTCTGGGAGAGGAATTGACTTACCCAAGTCTCATCAGACTCAACCAGGGAGAGGTGGAGCCCACAGCCCCTCCCTGCAGTGCCGAGGCTATCCCCCTCCCCTCCTAGGCTCTGGGGCACAGGTCAGGGGTCACCGAGGGAGGTGGCCCAGGGTACAACCACTGCCTGTCGCCAGCCAGCCGGTATCAGGCATAAGATGGGGCCAGGAAAGTGGAGCTGGAGGAGCCGAAAGCAGAGAAAAGCTGGCCGACTTCCTGCCCCCTCCCTTCTATCTTACCAGAATTCAGCCCTGATTAACCCTTATCTCCCCAGCAAGCCGCTATCTCTGCCTTGGCGCCGAGTGTCCAGACACTCCGTACAGATGATTGATTTCTGAAAGATAGGCATGCTCTTCCGATACTTCATTGATTGTCTAAATATCTTTGCTAAGGTTCAGCAGCCCCCAGCTCTCCACTCACGCGGAGGAAGACATGGCCGCCCGCTCCTGGTCCTGTCCCCGCCAAGCCGCCCCTCTTCTCCTTCTGAGGGTGGGGGCTGGGTGGACCAACCCTTCCTGCTGTCCGTGGGCTGCGGAGGGGCAGTGCGAGGCGGTTACCCTCCTGGGATTGGTCCCTGCCCTGTGAGCACAAGTTGAAACGGTGCTGCCCCGTGCCATGCCTCACAGACTGGGCATCCAGGGGAGCGGGGTGGCCCTACGGCAGTCTCCATCTGGGGCTCATTTGCTGAGCTTCCCATCCCTGCAGAACCAGGCGCTGTAGAAAAGTCTCCTTAGAAGCCAGGCCCCGTCAGCTCCAAATTTAGACTGAGAACACGGCATCATCACGAGTGGGTGTGTGGGGGAGTGAGCAGAGGGACGGAGGATGATTACGTAGATGGGTGGTGGACGGGTAGATGAGTGGATGGGTGAATCGATGGGTGGGTGATGGCTGTGGAGGTAGACGGACAGTGAATAGTGGGGTAGATGGCTAAGCAGATGGGTGGGCACGTGCGTGGGTTCATAGATGGGTGGGTGATGGCTGTGGAGGCAGACGGACGGTGAATAGTGGGGTAGATGGCTAAGCAGATGGGTGGGCACGTGCGTGGGTTCATAGATGGGTGGTGGCTAGGAGGATGGACAGACACATGGATGCATCGGGTGGGTGTGTGGGTAGAGTGAGCACGCGGACGACTGAGCGGGAGGACGGTGGGCGGTAGCAGGATGGTGCACGCGGGGGTTCTTAGGTGGGTGTGGGAGTTTTTCCCACTCCCAGCCTTGTCAGATGGATACGTGGTGAACGGGTAGGTGGCTGAACAGGTGGTGATGAAGACATGAACAGCTGCTTCACCCCAGCTGACTGCCATCCAGTCCTGCACAGCTCACTCACTTGAGCCACAAGTCCACTCTAAGGCCTGTGGGCCAGGGGAGGCCCTGGGTGCCAAGCAGGCAGGAAGAGCTGGCAGAAAGGCCCCTGCTGGGTACTGAATGGACCACTGGAGCCCAACTTACGTATAGCTTCCAGCAGTGGCCTCCTGCCGGCCCAAAATGGCCAAAGCTCTCACCTGGGCCTAGTCTGAGGGGGTAGGGTGGCATGTAGAGGCAGCCTAGGGACAAACAGCTGTCCCTGGCCTTCCCAGAAGACCCAAAGGTCAGCACAGGAGTCACTGCCGGGGCAGACTGCACAGTATCACAGCAGGGTCACACTGGCCAGCGACCAGGCTTCTCTGTGAGTTTCACTTGTGTCTCTTGGTCATAGATCAAAATTCCAAAGGGACAGAGGCACGCAGGAAAAGACTTCCTCCCCAGACCCCGTTACAGTAGCTTCTGGGGCCCCCAGCCAGGTCCCCACTGGCCTGGGCTCCCGCTGCCCCCAGGCTGCAGTGCCTAGCACCTCACACCTCTTACCATCCTAAAGCTGGCCAGCCCATCCTCTGCCCAGAGGGGACAAAAGGGCAGCCTTATCACCCTGCTGCTGCCTGCTGGCTGTGAACCCCCCCCCATATGGCACTGAGCTCAGAGCCAGAGGTGCCAGCCATACTTTTGCCACCTTCCCCTGGTGAAGCCTCGTTGTGCCTACTAGAAAATGGGAGTTGCCTGGATGCGCCCATAATTTTTTCTAGGTCCATCCGTCCCTGCAAGGGATGTGATGACGTATTAACAAATAAGAGTTCATTGCTATTTGTACCCCATTTTGTTTAGCTACCCATCTGTTGCAGGTCAGCTGGGCTGTTTCTATAACTTGGCTGTTGCGAGTACTGCGGCAGTGAACGTGGACAAGCAAGTGTCTTTGTGGCCTCCTGACTTGTGGTCTTCTGGGTAGATGCTTGCCCAGGAGTGGCATGGCTGGGTTGTAGGGCAGTTCTGTTTTTTGAGGGACCTCCAGATGGCTGTCAGCAATTGTGGACACACCTGTCCAAGCCAAGCCTGGCCCAGAGCAGGCGGCAGCCAGGGAGGAAGGGGCCGCAGGCCGCAGCCTTGTGCTGCTATGGCTAAGAAGAACAGGACAGCAAGTGAAAACCCAGCCCTTCTCGGCCCGCTCTCCATCCTCCCCACACACACGGGGGGAGGGGGAGCCCCAGTACCTGCCACCAGAGAAGGGGGCTGTGTACAGGGCTGCTCAGAAACAGGGGAGGATGGGAATTGGGCTGTGCCATGAGTAGCAGCCCTCCCCATTGGCCCCATTCCTGAGCTGATAGGCTTGGGGGGCCAGGGGACGGGCGAGAGGACAGGGCAGGCTGGCACGGGGCCTGGATGCCTGGCTAGAGTGGGAGGCTGGGGCCTGCAAGCGAGCGCCCCGCTCACCTTTCCCCTTCTGGGGGCTCCTGCGTGTGGAGACCACGTCGGGGACGTGGAGAGGCGCTGCCCGCGCTCAGACCTCCGAAGAAAGGCTGGGTTGTGCAGCGTCAGCAGAGCTGCGCGCGTGGCTTTATCATGCTGAGAACACGCTGCTCCCCACAGCGATAAGCGGCAGACCGGCCGCAAGGCTGTCAGTCTCAGTTTGAGGGTTTAGAAATATTGGGAGGAATAATTAGATTTCATATCGTTACCGCAGCACCATCAGAGGATCAGGCAGATTAATTTTCTTACCCTCCTCCGCTCATTAATATTCATTAGAGACAAGGAAGGCCAAGGCAGGGGGGGCAGAGCCCAGTCTGCTCTCCAGCAGCCAGGCCAGGCACAGCTGGGGTGGGGGGGTCTCCAGCCTGCCCCCAGCCTGGCCTGTGGAGCCCTAGAATGGGAGGATTAAAAGTAGGGTACTCTCCTGATGCCCGCTGGCCCAAGGCAGCTCTTTTGGTGAGATTCACACCCTAGACCAACACTGAGCAGTTGCTGGCCTGGCCCAGTGCATCACAGAGCCCGAACGAAAGAGAAGGCAGCGGGCAGAGCTGACAGTGGCTCCTGACCAGACCCACGCCGCCCAGGCCGCCTTCACCTATCCCCACTCCCAGTGTCCTGGCAGAAAGTTGAGGTGGACGGATGACTCGCCCAGGATTTCCCTGGGAAGTGGAGACGGGAGGAGGCTGTTCAGACCAGCAGAGGCCAGGCCCACATCACCGCGGCGGGGTGGCAGCTCCCCTCCCAGGCTCTCTCTGATCCCCACTGGCTTATCTCCACACTCCAGTTCCATGACCCAGCCACGTGGCAGCGAGCAGGTGGCACGGAGCCACCTGGTCAGGCTGCCCGACCTGGCTGTGCGCTGTCACTGGGCGTTCCCAGCCCAAAGGCCTTGCTATGTGGATGGGGTCTCGGGGCAGAGGAATTCCACAGGGGCACAGAGGGGTCTCGGTGGGGAGGCCAAGCCAGACTGGAACTTGTGGTCCTCCCCACAGAGGCAGCCAGGCCCGAGGAAGCTGGGCACAAGCCTGGCAGGGAGGTGCCTGTCCCCTAGGGACGCCTCATGGCCACCAGCCTGCCTCCTGCCCAGCCTTGCCACCCCTCCAAGGAGGCTGGAGGGAGGAGTGGTGACCCTGGGTTTGGGTTCCAGGCTGTAATGAGCAAGTCTGGCCTTCTGGTGAGTGGTCAGGCAGAAGGATGAGGGTGCCCATGGCACCCGCTGGCTGGGCCTGACGCGAGCCATGCAGGAAGGGACAAGAGCTGGGGGGGGGGGCTGTGGCCACCTGACACCCAGGGCAAAGCAGAGCCACCACCTCAATCTGGGCCCCACCCGGCCCGATCCTCTCCCAGCACCAGGCTGTCTTGGGACCCAGCCATTGGTGTTTCCTCTGCTGCTGGGCAGGAGGCCAGGGTGCAGGGATCAGGAGATGGGCAGCCTCCAGGCCCCGAGGGCCCAGCCCAGTGCTCGTTCTCTTCCAGTTCTGGCCGTACTGCCCAGAAACAGTGGCCTGGTCCTAAGCTCGGCTTCTGGCCCTCCCAGCCCGCGCTGGACTGCTGGCTGTGGGATGGGGCTGTGTGGGCACCAGGGGCCTATTGTCACCTAGAGGAGGGGCCAGGACAGTGAGCAAGGACAAAGGCAGGCCTGTCCTCCTGTGCCTTCGGGAGGGGACTCTGCTACGGGGGGGAGACACCAAGGCCCGAGAGAGACACAAAGTCCATCTCTAGGGATGAGCTGTCCCCTGGACCATGTCCTTACCCCAGAGCACTCATCTGGAGGCACGCAGGGCCTCCAGGGGGTGGGATGTGCCCCTGTGCAGGGGCAGGCGGGAGAGAGCATAGATCTGGCTCCAAGTCAGTCTCTATGACCTTGAGCATACTGTTTGACCTCTCTGGGCCTTGCCTGGAGTCCCAGCAGGGCTGCCAGGATGGACATGGTGCCCCCCCTGCTCTGTGGGCTGTCAGACCCGGATGGTGCACAGCAATGCACTGTACAGCTTGCCTGCAACCTGGCAGCCTCACCGGAGCCCCAGGGGCTTTTCCTGTGCTGGCTGACCACGCCCCATCCCTGCTCTCCCTAGGGCCCAACCCTGACCCTGAAACTCGCAGATGAGGCCTGCTGGCTGAGGATGCTGCCCCAGGCCCCGACTGAGGCTGAAGCCAACTCTGAGATCTACAGGAAGGGTGAGTTTCCAGAGCCTCCCTCCCCGCCTTCCGGAAGGCGGAGGGTCATTTGGCTCTGCCTGTGCCAGACCTTAAAGGAAAACCAGGCCCTCAGCACCTCCACAGCCACCAGTCTGGGCGGGCAAGGGCCCCTCCCACAACCTGCACTGGGCAGCTCATCAGATCCATTATGAAAGAGCCCTGGTCTATGGGGCAGGGGTCCACTGGGCAGTGCCCTGGCCTCCTAGGGCCGCAGTGGCCTCTGCTTTTCAGCCCCCAGTGGTGAATACTCTGACTTCCTGGGGTCCACTTCAGGGCAGCAACAGTGCCTGGAAGCCCAGGGTGGGTGCAGGGGTGAGGACGGGACCAGGACCGTGCTGGCTACACAGACCTCAAACCACCCATGTCCATACATTTGGAACCTGGACGTGTTGAGGGCTAAGGCCAAAAGCATCCATTATACCTGGCTCCTTGAACCTCTGAGGGCTGTAAAGGGATCTCTCACGGCTCTGCATCCCCAAGGAGCCTCATTTCCTAGAATGTGCTAAGAGGATGGTCCTTGACATCGAACCTGAGGGGAGAGAGCACTGTAGGGCATCTAGTCTACCAGCTAGCCTAGTCATCTGGGTTTCTGCTTGCCGAGGCTGCCCCCTGCAGGCCATTGTGGGAACCATCTGACCTAACTCCTTCCCAGCAGAGTGGGGGGGAATCCAGCACCCTACCACCTCAGCCACTCTGATGGAGCAGCCCACGTGGCCACTCAGGGCCCTTTCTGGTTGCTCTCCACCTATCTCATGTACCACCTCTGTCCTGGGAATGGGACAACCAGATCAGCCCCCTTCAACACACACACCTGCACCCCTAGGGCAGGCGCCCTGCCCAGGAGACCGCAGCCCATCCAGAGTCAGAGCAGCACTCAGGAGGCCAGCACACCTGTGAGCTGGGGTAGGACCACTCTCTGCTGTGGGTCTTGCGGCACCTCTACCCTGGATGCACACAAGGACCCCAGGGTTCCATGGGGACAGAGGAAGAGAACAAGAGCAGTTCGGCCCAGCAGTGCAGACAGCTGTGCCTGCCTCCCTCTCGCAGATAATGCCCTCTGGTGCAGAGTCACCAAGCCAGTGCCTGCAGGAGGAAGCCTACACGTGTTCCTTCTGGCTGAGCCCCACGGCACCCCCGGCCTTCCCATAAAGGAACCAGCAGAGCCCGAACGCCCAGCCCCAGTGCACACCGACATCCAGCTGCTGCCCCAGCAGGCCGGCATGGCGTCCATCCTCGCGACTGCGGTCATCAACAGTGAGTGCATACCCCCCGGCACACATTCAGCACACTCCAGGTCCTGGGTTCAACTTCCACATTAAGAAAGGGAAAGATCGGGCCAGGAGCATGGCCCACTGGTCGAGTGCCTGCCTAGCATGCACAAAGCCTTGGGTTTCATTCCTTGGTTCTATATACAGAAAAAGCCAGAAGTGGCATAGTAGCTCAAGTGGTAGAGTGCTAACCTTGAGAAAGCTCAAGGACAGCGCCCAGGCCCTGAGCTCAAGCCCCCGGACTAGCAAAATATAAAGGGGGAATGGGGACAAAAACACGAGAAGGGGTAGGAATGTATGTGAAGGAATGCACCTTCCAGTGAATATAACTGTAGCCCTTTTATTCATTACAATTTAAAAAGGAAAGGAAAAGGTCTGCCCCACACTCGGGCATGATGCAGCATCTGAAGAAGAGCTCCCAGCTGGTGCCCGGGACAGACAGAGGGCCTTCCCTGTGGAGAGCTGGGCACAGGATCCCAGGGGGTGGCAGGGAGGGTTCGAGGCCTAAGACTGCAGGCAGAACCAGAGGAGGGAGGGGGCCCTGCATTCAGACGTGGAAGGGGCAGCTCAGTGCAAGGACCTAGGGTCCTCAGAGCCCAAGTCACTCAAAGGAAAAGGGCCTGTTTCTGAAGGCTTGTCTGAGCCCAAACCTGACTCCACCGCCCTCTCCCCACACGTATCCCCGCCAGCAGGGTCCCCGAGCAGTTTTCGAGCAGACTGTCCTGTCCCTGCAGTTCACAGGGTGGTTTGGAGGACTGGCAGTACCCCGGTCACTTGTTCAGTGTCCTGGCAGCATGGGGAGTCATCGGGGATCCATGGCCTGACTTGTAGGGACAGGCCCTCCAGAGCACATGAGCCCTCAGCAAAAGGGTCAGACCCAGGTGGTGAACAGCCTCGCCAGATTGCCGCTGCCAGGGCCCCACCTTGCCCCGGCCTGGGAAATGCACCCTGAAAGGACCAGGCTTCTCCCCAAAGGCAGAAGCACCCTCACGCGGGGCCCAACGCAAGGGCGTGCAGACAAGAGGCCCAGAGGCCCTCTGCTTCTGTCTCCCGAAGTCAGGGAAGCAGGAGCTGAGCATCCCCCCCCCGGGGGGGCACAGGAAGGGCCCTGACCTCTGGCCTGACAGGGACCACCAGCCAGCGAGGGTCCTCCACCCTGGATCAGAGATCACCTGGCCAGGGAGTCACTGGCATGTGGCCTGCTGGGCAGAGAACTCACCCAGGGTCCTGTCTGTGCTGAAGCTCTGTGGTGTATGTGGGTTCCCACACACCTGTACACACACCTGTCACACTTGCGTGTCCACACTCCCCCTCACAGGCCCAGGTGTGTCCTTTTGGGACTCAGTGTTGGGCAGGGCTTCTGCCAGTGGGGGAGGTCACGGAGAGACTCTACCCCTATCCTGAGCAGGTCACCAAACAGGCTGGTGGGAGAGCACTGCAGGGAGGGTCCAGCCCTGAGAAGGGTGGACAGGGGATCCCCTGAGGCCGGACCTCACGCTGTCTCCTCCCCACAGAAGACATCTTCCCGTGCAAAGACTGTGGGATCTGGTACCGGAGTGAACGGAACCTGCAGGCCCACCTGCTCTACTACTGTGCCAGCCGCCAGCGTGCTGGGTCCCCGGCTGCCACGGCCACGGAGGAGAAGCCCAAGGAGACATACCCCAACGAGCGCGTCTGCCCCTTCCCCCAGTGCCGCAAGAGCTGCCCCAGCGCCAGCTCCCTGGAGATTCACATGCGCAGCCACAGCGGTGAGTCTCCCACTCCAGGGTGCCGCCCGCCCGACAGGCGCTCGGGAAAGGGCACGCTACCACCACGCACCCATGTGGCCTCCTGCCATGCCTCTCAGCCGAGCAGGTGCTCCCAGTCAGCGAGAGCTGAGAGCTGGGGACCAGGGGCCTAATGGGCTCCCTACCAGTAATGGAGGCCGGGGATCCCGGGCCCTTCGTGGGCCCTGGAGCCAGCACCTCACCCCGTGTTCCAGGAGAGCGTCCCTTTGTGTGCCTGATCTGCCTGTCAGCCTTCACCACCAAGGCCAACTGTGAGCGCCACCTCAAGGTGCACACGGACACGCTGAGCGGTAGGTGGCGCCGGGCGGGCAGTGCGTGGGGCTGGGCTGAGGCCCCCGGGCCCTGACCAGCACAGCATGGCCCGCAGGTGTCTGTCACAACTGTGGCTTCATCTCCACCACAAGGGACATCCTCTACAGCCACCTGGTGACAAACCACATGGTGTGCCAGCCAGGCTCCAAGGGTGAGATCTACTCGGCGGCTGCAAAACTCCCAGTAGGTGAGCAACCTGCACTTCGGCCCGGAGTGTGTGGGGGGGAAGGGGGGACTCCAGTTCAACCCTGGCCCTGGACCCCTGCCCTCCACCAGGCCTAAGGTGTGGCCCTGGGGTCTCCTCCTAGACAGCATGGCCGGTTTCCAGCAGCCCCCAGCCCTGCAGGGCCCCCTGGCCCCTGCGCCCGCCTCATCGCCCGCCCTGGACAGAAAGGCCCCGACCGCGGCCACCAACGGAGAGGCCCCCGCAGGACCCCGCCACGGGGGCGGCCGCGAGCCCCCGGCGGCCCCGCGGAGCGTCGAGGTGGAGGCGGCGGAGGAGCCCGAGGCGGCGCGCGCCCCGAGTCCCGGGGAGCCCGGGCCGCAGGCCCCGAGCAGGACTCCGTCGCCGCCCAGCCCGCCGGCCGTCAAGGTGAAGGCCGAGCCGCCCAGCCCCACGCCCGGCTCCAGCCCGGGGCCCGGCGAGCTGCTCTTCGTGCCGCCGCCGCCGCCGCCGCTCGTGTTCGGGCCGGAGGCGGGCGCGGCCCCGGGCCCCGCGGCGGCGCCGCAGGCCTCGGAGATCCTGGCGAAGATGTCGGAGCTGGTGCACAGCCGCCTGCAGCAGGGCCCGGGCGGGGCGGCGGGGGCCGCGGCGGGCGCCACCTGCTTCGAGTGCGAGATCACCTTCAACCACGCCAGCAACTTCTACGCGCACAAGCGCCTCTACTGCTCCGGCCGCCGCGCGCCGGGCCCCGACGACCCCGCGCCCGACGCCGAGGCGGCCGGCCGGGCCGGCGACGGCAGCCCGAGCCCGGGCAGCGCGGCGGACGACGCGGAGGACGACCCCAGCCGCACGCTGTGCGAGGCCTGCAACATCCGCTTCAGCCGCCGCGAGACTTACGCGGTGCACAAGCGCTACTACTGCGCCTCCCGCCACGACCCGCCGCCGCGCCGGCCGCCCGCGCCCGCGCCCGCGCCCAGCGCGCCGGCCCCGGGGACCGCGGGCGCCGCGCCGCCCGTGCGCACGCGCAGGCGCCGCAAGCTCTACGAGCTGCCCGCGGCCGGGGCCCCGCCCCCCGCGGCCGTCCCCGCCCCGCACGCCGCGGCCGGCCCCGCCCCCGAGCCGCCCGCCGAGCCGCGGCCCGGGAGCGGAAGCGGAACCGCGGGCGCAGGCCCCGCCCCCGCGCGCTCGCCCGACCCCGCCCCCGACGGCCCCATCGACCTGAGCAAGCGGCCGCGCCGCCGGCCGCCCGAGCCGCCCGCCGCGCTGCCGGGCCTGGCCGACTACCACGAGTGCACGGCGTGCCGCGTGAGCTTCCACAGCCTCGAGGCCTACCTGGCGCACAAGCAGTTCTCGTGCCCGGCCGCGCCCCTGCGCGCCGCCGCGCCCTGCCCGTACTGCCCGCCCCACGGGCGCGCGCGCGGGGACCTGGCGGAGCACCTGCGCCGGGCGCACGGCCTGCGCGCCGCCCGGCCCGCCCCGGGCGCCGAGCCCGCGGCCGAGCGCGCCCCGCGGGACAGCCCCGACGGCCGCGCGCCGCGCTCGCCGTCCCCCGACCCCGCGGACCCCGGCAAGGCCGCGCCCGCGCCCGGCGGCGGCGCGCACCACCGCTACTGCCGCCTGTGCAACATCCGGTTCAGCAGCCTGTCCACCTTCATCGCGCACAAGAAGTACTACTGCTCCTCGCACGCGGCCGAGCACGTCAAGTGACGGGGGCCGGCGCCCTGGGAAGACGCCTGCGCCGCGCGGCCCCCGACGGGCGCGCACAGCACGGACGCCCCGCCGGAGGGGCCTCGCCCCCGAGCACCCGCCGGCTCGGCTCCCGCCCCGGCCTGACACCCGCGGAGCCTGTACGCACACCTCCCTGGCAGGGCAAACCTAGTACAGTTCTGCTGTCTCTGCATGGTGGTCCAGTGCCTGTCCATCAGCTACTCAGGACATGTCAGGGAGAAACACGAGTGTAAGGCCCGAATAGGCCAAGGTAGCAGTCTTAAGAAAGAAACAAAGAAAGAAAGAAAAGGTCTCCACCGTGCTGGGACACATGGGGGGAAGCCTTCGTGGGCGAGCGGCTCCAGGGTGAGCGGGCAGGCCACCCCCTCTCCCACCCAGCCAAGCTGCAAAGGGTGGCAGGACCGTGCCTGCCCGGCACCCTCACCTCTGCCTGGACCGCCCCAGTTTCCCCGAGCTCTGTGAGCTCAGCACACAGGCAGGAGGAGCCTGTGCCCTCACCAGCCTGAGGGCTGCTGGGTCCCCACCACGGGGAAGGCCGCCTGGGGAGAGGCTGCTCCAAAGCCTCACAGGCCTGCCTCACCACCGGACGCTGGTCCATGGCCTCCTAACCCGGCACACCGGGGCTGGGCCCCAGCCGCCCCCAGCACCTGCACGGTCCACCCTTCCCCTCCTGCAGGAGGCCAAGGCCAGCCCCACCTCTGCAGGGCTCCAGGCGCTCGCATGGCCTTCCGTGGTGGCCACGTTCCCCAACACCCATCTGTTCCAAAAGCCTCGCCTCACACTCCCCAAGTCAGCTTCTGCCATGAGAGCCTCGGGCCAGCTCAGGGCTTTGCCCCCACCAAGATGCCCTACCTCCCAGCCCTTCTGCCCTGCCTCTCCCCAGGGGAAGGTACAGCAGCACCCTGGAGCGGTCTTCAGTCCAGCCGTGCCTCTTCTCTGCCCCAGACTTCTTCTCTTTACCCAGACACCACCGACTGGGTGGTATTGCTCCAGCCATGCTCAGCCCCTCACCTGTGCAGACCCTCCCACGGCCTTTCCCAGACCCCATCCATCAGTGACAGTTCCCAGAGCCAGCAGCGCCCCCCCCCCCAGCCGCCACAGTCCTCACCTAGGGTGACACTGGGTGCTTCTATTGTTTTGCTTTTGTTTTTTTATTCTCAATTGTGGGGCGTGAACTCAAGGTCCCAGCACTGTTCCTAAGCCTCTCTGGGCTCGAGCTAGCTCTCCACCACCTGAGCCACAGCTCCACGCTGGCTTTTTCTGTTTAGGTGGTACTGAAGACTCAAACCCTGGGCTTCATGCATGCGAGGCAAGCCCTCCACCACTAAGCCAATTCCCAGCCCAACTGGGTGCCTCTAGGGGCTCCCCCTGGTCACCAACACTCAGGACCTGGCTTGCTCCCTCACTGACCCCTGTTCCCAAGAATAGGACCTCCAGGGACAAAGCTGACACCCTCCCCCACTAACCCCCTGCTCCAGACTAGTCTGCCTGTAGCCATACGCAAGTCCTGTTCCTGTTACCCCTAACCAATGTCACCAGGCCACCATCTCTTACTGTCCATGGAGTCAGTGCTCAGGGCACAGCACTCGTCTGGGCTGCTGCACTTGCTGAACCATCCCAGCCCCGTTCCCCCCATTCTGCCCTCAAGTCAGCCTGGAGGCTGCCCCAGCCTGCTTTACCCCAATCCAGAGTGTCCCCCTCTCTTCTTCCCTGCCCTGCCCTGCCCAAGGACACTTACTCCCTCCTGCCTGAACCTGAAGCTGAAACTCAGGTCTGCTGGCTAGGCAGGCAGAGCCCAGCAGGGACAAAGCGCCCTGCCCACACCCCACAGTGAGCCCACGAGATGGGCCCAGGAATCTCACCTTCCCAGCCCCTTCTCCCACCAGGCACAGTGCCCAGCCTTTCTGCTGCCCTGTGGCTGGGACACTCCACGAGACTATCCTGTGGTCCCATGAGGCCACCCACCTGCCCCTGGCCCCTGCAGGTTGGGTTGTGGCATGGCCAGATGCTGGCCGGGGTCTGATGCCTGGGCTCTCCACCCTGTCCTGCGGAGAGCTCAGCTGACACCTCCCCCCAGGCGCCATGTCCCAGGACACCCCCGTTTGGTCTGGAGTGGTGCATGCCAGCAGCCATCCCATCCTGGGAGTGTGCATTCGTGCACACCCCCACACACACACTTGCGTGTGCACTACCCCAGGCCCTTGACTCTTGGCACCACACCTGGTGGAGACAGCAGGGGGCCATGGCAGCCACCATGCCAGGCTTGGTGCTGTCTGCCCCTTCCTGCGTGCCAGGCCTCCCCATGGGGGGGTACGAGGGAGGGAAAGAGCACCAGCACCCCCCACCTGCCCCCTTCAGCCCTTCGGACACCTAGGGGAGCACGCCTGAGCCAGCTTGAGGACAGACCCCAAGCAGGAAGCCTCCGGGCCAGGCGGGCCTGTAGTGGACACTGCACCCCGTTTGACACCGCTCCCCTGAGCCATGGGAGAGCGTGCACCCGCAGCAGCGTCCC
Source organism: Megascapheus bottae (assembly GCF_031878675.1). Classification (NCBI taxonomy): domain Eukaryota; kingdom Metazoa; phylum Chordata; class Mammalia; order Rodentia; family Geomyidae; genus Megascapheus; species Megascapheus bottae. Next base: position 969,792 of record NC_143532.1, on the reverse strand, counting down.
CAGCAGCCCTCTGGCAAGTGAGGTCTGCACAGCAAGGGCTCAGGGTTAGCACCCCTCCCTGGCCGGGCAGGCGGGCAGCTTCCCGCCCAGGGAACGGGCGGCCTCCCTGGAGGGCAATGCTCTGGCCCCATTCAGCGGTCTTCCACATGAGCCCACACCCAGCCTTCGCTGAGCCTGAACCCTCGGCACAGAGCAGCTGGGTGCCAGGCGTGTCCCTGAACAAAGATGCCGATAAGATCCGTCCCAGGAGGACAGGAAGACCTTCTCAGAGAGCACGGCTAAGCAGAGGCTTAGGAGACCGAGAGGAAGGGCAGGAGACAGAGGTCCCGGGCAGCCAGGTGGCCCTGGAAGGGACACTGGACGCATATCACCACCCACTGGGGCAGAGCCAGGCCTCTAGATGCAGAAGGGCCTGCAGCCAGTACACATACCTGGTATTTCAGGGTGCTCTCTGTACCCCTTTACTCCCCTCCGGCTTAGGAGCTGCAGGTGTGGCCAGGGAGACCTGAGCATATTTGGGGGGCGGGCATGCTGTTGCCACTGCATACTGCTCCAACCCTGCTAGAGCAGGGCTGGGGGTCCCCCTCCCTGCCCTCAGCATGGTTGGCGGGTCCCCTCCACCCTCCGCGTGGGCTCACGCAGCCAAGGCCCTGTCTTCTCCCGTGTTTCGGGATTGTGTGGATGCTTCCACCATGGCTCTGTAAACATTATCCCACGGTGGGTGCCTGCCCTGGACAGCAAATGCCTCGGGCTCCCTCACCGCGGGCCTCGGCTGCCTCACCTCTGGATCCTCTCTGGAGTTCCATCACCTGGGCCGTGCGTAGGTTGGATATTTCTAACGTAGCTCTTTGGCTGTGCCCGCACCATTAGACAGCGATTTCACTTCCATCCTTGCTTTCCCTCCATCCTCAAAGACCTCCTTCTAGGCAAGGACCCCCAAGGCCCAGGGAAGCAGCGGGCCCCTCCTCCCTTCCCATCTGCCCTTCTCAGGCTTGAACTCAGGACCTCACATTTGCTAGACAAGTGGTCTGTCCCTAGTGCTCCACCCTAGCCCTGTTTTTCGTTTCCGAGGCCATGTGGTGGCGTCGTCTGCCAGCCAGGTCTGATCTGACCTGTGGCTCCTGGCAGAATGACACTTGTCCTGGTACTTGCTGAGGTGGATTTTGCTGACTTCTTGTCTGAACTCACCTCAGCCCTCCACCCTCCAGAGCTCTGCCCAGGATCGCAGGAGTCCACCCAGGCTCTGCAGGCCATGAACAGACTGGTTTTGCTGGTCCTTCCAGCTCACAGGGCTGTGAGCACCGCAGCAAGGGAGCCCTGCAGGACAGCAGGAGGGGAGGCCGGTCACCATCGCGCTGGCCGTGGAGAGCTTCACGTGGGCTTCTCTGGAAACCATTAGAGCTAAGTTTTTGATTTGCTGAGTCCCTGTTTCCCAGCGTTGAGGAAATTCAAATAGAGAAGGATACACAGGAACAGAGCCACACAGAGACAAGATGGGTAAAGTAAGGCAGAAGGGGGGGCGGCAAGAGGAAGATGGAGAGGCCAGAGGGAGGGAAGGCGAGGAGGCCACCACAGTCCTCGGTCTTGTGCCGTCGCTGCTGCCTTGTCCCAGAGGAAAAGGTGGCAGACAGGGTGACCTGTGGGGAGGCCCATAACCTCCTCCCCACCCACAGCTAGTCAGGTCTGTAGGTATCTGCCAGCCTCCACCCGACCTACTGCTCCTAAGGGAAGGGGGGGGGCAAGAAGGGAGGGAGGGGGAGAAGGAAGGGAGGGAGGGAGAGAAGGAAGGGAGGGAGGGAGAGAAGGAAGGGAGGGAGAGAAGGGAGGGGGAGAAGGAAGGGAGAGAGAGAAGGAAGGGAGGAGGAGAAGGAAGGGAGGGGGAGAAGGAAGGGAGAGAGAGAAGGAAGGGAGGGAGAGAAGGGAGGGAGGGGGAGAAGGGAGGGAGAGAAGGAAGGGAGGGGGAGAAGGAAGGGAGGGGGAGAAGGAAGGGAGGGGGAGAAGGAAGGGAGGGGGAGAAAGGAGGGAGGGGGAGAAGGAAGGGAGGGAGAGAAGGGAGGGAGGGAGAGAAGGAAGGGAGGGGGAGAAAGGAGGGAGGGGGAGAAGGGAGGGAGGGGGAGAAGGGAGGGAGGGAGAGAAGGGAGAGAGGGGGAGAAGGAAGGGAGGGAGGGGGAGAAGGGAGGGAGGGGGAGAAGGGAGGGAGGGGGAGGAGGGAGGGGGAGGAGGGAGGGAGGGGGAGAAGGGAGGGAGGGGGAGAAGGGAGGGAGGGAAGGGGAGAAGGGAGGGAGGGAAGGGGAGAAGGGAGGGAGGGAGGGGGAGAAGGGAGGGAGAGAAGGAAGGGAGGGAGAGAAGGGAGGGGGAGAAGGAAGGGAGAGAGAGAAGGAAGGGAGGGAGAGAAGGGAGGGGGAGAAGGAAGGGAGAGAGAGAAGGAAGGGAGGAGGAGAAGGAAGGGAGGGGGAGAAGGAAGGGAGAGAGAGAAGGAAGGGAGGGAGAGAAGGGAGGGAGGGGGAGAAGGAAGGGAGAGAAAGGAGGGAGGGGGAGAAGGGAGGGAGGGGGAGAAGGAAGGGAGGGGGAGAAGGAAGGGAGGGGGAGAAAGGAGGGAGGGGGAGAAGGAAGGGAGGGAGAGAAGGGAGGGAGGGAGAGAAGGAAGGGAGGGGGAGAAAGGAGGGAGGGGGAGAAGGGAGGGAGGGAGAGAAGGGAGAGAGGGGGAGAAGGAAGGGAGGGAGGGGGAGAAGGGAGGGAGGGGGAGAAGGGAGGGAGGGGGAGAAGGAAGGGAGGGGGAGGAGGGAGGGGGAGGAGGGAGGGAGGGGGAGAAGGGAGGGAGGGAAGGGGAGAAGGGAGGGAGGGAGGGGGAGAAGGGAGGGGGAGAAGGAAGGGAGGGAGGGGGAGAAGGGAGGGGGAGAAGGAAGGGAGAGAGAGAAGGAAGGGAGGGAGAGAAGGGAGGGAGGGGAAGAAGGGAGGGAGAGAAGGAAGGGAGGGGGAGAAGGAAGGGAGGGGGAGAAGGGAGGGAGGGAGGGGGAGAAGGGAGGGGGAGAAGGAAGGGAGGGAGGGAGGGAGGCCCCACCCCCTCCCAGGGCAAAGAGCACTGCGGTGAAGAGTGGGGGCAGGACCGGGGAGTCAGGCTCTCAGATGGAAGTCCAGTGGGTCGACACCGGGCGCGAATGCTCGGGGCTGTCTCAGGAACTCACCACTAAGACTAGAGCACATCGAAGACCAGACAAGGTGGGGTGTGAACACCCGGCTCCGTGGCTGGGGTGCCCCTCCCGAGCGCCTCCACCCTGGGCCGTGGGTCCCTGCTGCCCTCACTCTGGCCTGTGCCCTCCCCACAGCCCCAGAGCCTCAAGATGGGGGCAGCTTGAGACCCAGCTCAGCCGTCCCTGCCCAGTGTGGGCTGGGGCCTCCAGGTTCCCAGGGTGCAGCCCCCGCGTCGTCTCTGGGCCTGGCCAGGACCTGTCACGCGCAGTCACACAATACACACAACACAGCCCTGGGCCTTGTGGACGCCTGTGCAGGGCAGCAGCCGGGGCCCCTCTGCTCCTCCACGGGCTGAACCGCTCGCATCCACGCTCACGGGGAGGGATGCTGCCAGGACCAGTGCCGGCCTGTGTGCTGGGCACGTCTTCCTGTGGGCGGTGTTTGGGGTGCTCTGGGGTGGGTGTGCAGGTCCAGTGGCTCCCAGGCTGGGTCCCTGTCTGAGGCGCTGCTCTGGGTGTCTGGAAAAGCAAGTGAGCTCGGTTCCCTGGGCCACCATGTCCTTGTGCCTGCTTGCTTGCTTGCTTGCTTTTTTGATGGGTCCTGGGGCTTGAACTCAGCCTGGGCGCTGTCCCCGAGCTCTTCAGCTCAAGGCTACCACCCTACCCTTGGGCCAAAACCCACTTCCCGTTTTCTAGGGGTTCATTGGAGATAAGAGTCTCAGGTCCTTTTGTGCCCAGGCTGGCTTTGAACCTTGATCCTCAGATCTCAGCCTCTGAGCAGTTAGGATGATGGGCGTGAGCCACCGCGCCCAGCTCCAGGTAAATTTTCTGGGGGAAGTAGATAGTGAGCTGACCAGCCAGGGACACCGTGCAGACTCGGGAGCTAACACTGTGACTCCCTGCCCTTCTGTGAGGGATGGCAAGTGTGCACTCTGTGTCTGCTGGGAGCAGTAACGATTGTCTGCAACTGGAGCCGGGGGTCTCCTGAGTCTGAGGCCAACGGTCAGGCCAGTTCCCCATACAGCAGGCCTCCTACAGCTCCGGGGTCACAGCTACACTGCCAAGAGCCGTCACCCGGGTGTGCACAGGGCCTTAAGCCTATTTTACTTATTTTCCTTCCAGATACTGTGAAGATTTTGTGCTAGGGGCCAATGCCTGGGTTTCAACATAAGCAGGAATGTCAAAACAGAACGCGGTCAATTATTTTTCATCTGAAAATGGTACCACTTCAGAGTCCATTTCACAAGCGCTGTTCTCATGCTGTCTTTTTAAAGCTGTAGTACAGGGCATACTTTGCTCTAATTTTTTAAGTGCTCAGTCAAGGAAAGAAAGCCATCAAGCGGTTTCTGGTGTGTTCCTCCGTCAGTCATTTAGTGCTCATTTACACAGGAGCGTAGTGAAGTCTTCTGCCCCAGGGGCAGTGTCTGGCACTGCGAGCGGCAGGCCCACAGGCCTCACGTTCTGGGCACCGCACTGACATCTGCCACTCGTCCCCAACCACACAGCCCTGGCCTTTGGTCCCAAGATGTGGCGGCTCAAGTGCTGCAGGACGCACAGGGCCCAAGTTACAACGATTACTCTCCCTCCGATAAAAACAAATGCAACTTTTTGAACCTTCATAAGCAAAGCCATCCGTGTCTGATGGGCCCATTCTGCCCCTCGGGGCTCCTGTGGAAATCATCCGTGTCACATTATTCCGTGAACTGCTGAGTGCTTCTGTGCCCTTAACTCTGCTCAGGAGGCTGAGATCTGAGGCTCGTGGTTTAAAGCCAAGCAGGAGAGGAAAATCTGTGAGACTTTTTTGGGGGGTTGGTATTGTTGCCAGTCCTGGGACAAGGGTGTTACCAAAGGCCATGCTCCAGCTGCGAGACTCTGATCTCCAGTTCACCACAGAAAGCCAGAAGCAGCACTGCGGAGCAAAGTGGTACAGTACTAGCCCTGAGCTGAAGATCTCAGGGACAGCGCCCAGGCCCCACAACCACCAAAACAAAATTATAATAATGATAAGCAAACAAAAAGTATTGTGTTCGTGGGCCTTGATTTGCTGTCCTCTAACTCATCAGTGGACATCTGTCTTACTGTGTTTCCTCCGTTTTGTTTTGCCAGCCCTGGGACTTGAACTCTGGACTTGGATACTGTTCCAGAGCCCCTTTGAGCTCTACCACTTGGGCCACAGCACCACTTCTGCTTTTTTTTTCTTTGCCAGTCCTGGGGCTTAAACTCAGAGCCTGTACTGTCCTTGGACAATTTTTGCTCAAGGCTAGAGCTCTGCCGCTTGAGTCACAGCACCACTTCCAGCTTTTTCTGAGTATGTGGTACTGAGGAATCAAACCCAGGGCTTCATGCATGCTAGGCAAGCACTCTACCACTCGGCCACTCCTGGCCCTTTTTTTTTTTTTAATGGTCAGGGTGATATACAGAGGGGTTAGAGTTACATACCTATGGTAGGTAGTGAGTATATTTCTTCTTGAACCCCTTCCCACATTTTTCTCCCTCAGCTTTCTTGAGTAGTCTATTGGAAATAAGGATTTTCTGGACTTCGTGCCTGGGTTGGCTTTGAGCCATGATCCTCAGATCTCAGCCTTCTGAACAACTAGGATTACAGGCACGAGCCGCCAGTGCCCGGCTTGTTTGGTGTTTGCTTGCTTTATTCATTGTTTGTTTGAGACAGTTGATCTCTAGGTTGATTTTGAACTCGTGGTTCAAATGATAACTCTGCTTGTCACATTTTGAACTGTTGACAGGTGACAGGAGACAGCTCTGAGTCTCGCATTTATTAACAAGAAAGAAGCAAGTCTGGACACAAACCCACCTGTGGGCTTCGGGCTCAGTGGTATTGGCTGTGCCTCTCCACTTCTCTAGACCTCGTGAAAACTTCCTGGAAATGCAGTGCAGGAAGCTAGGCCTGCCATGGGGACACAGCCTCGTCCAGGGCCCCATCCATGCTCTGGTTTGGAATGTGCGGGTCTCTCAGATGGTTCATCCCCAGCCTGTGGTGTGGTGTGCCTGCTGGGCGCATGCTCTCGAGGGGACCACTTCTCTGCTTCCTTTCTGACATGGGCGGAGCCACCCCTGCTGCCACCCATGTCCATGTCACAGGCCCACGGGACCAGGAGCCAAGGCAGAACTTTTCTCCGTTTAAGTAGGTTCTCTTCAGCGCTTTGTCGTAGTGGCTGAAGTGTGACTGCCATAATCCTGGATCAGTGGATGATCCTGTGGGAACACTTGAGGCCCGTGGCTTTCTGTGACCTACTTGGCGTACCTACAGCACCCACTCCCGAGTCAGCCAGCACTGCTCCTCAGCACAGGCCCATGAGGCCCTCCCGGGGTTAGGCCCTGCGTGCTCGGCAGCCATTCCCTGGGTTCCCCAGGAAGGCTGAAGGCAGCTTCCTCTGAACCCCCGCGGGAAGCCCTCCCGCTGACCAGGTGTGTCCCCAAGACAACACACCCAGCCCCAAATGTGGCCTTTTGTTTGAAACAGCGTCTCGTCTCGGCAGATATGACTCTGGTATGGTAAGGAGTTAGGTCCCTTATGACACGACTGCACAGGGGGCAGTCCCTGCGGTCATGGAGTCACAGCCTGGAGCCATGAGCCAGGGGACACCTGTGGCCACCAGTGCAGAAAGAGGCTGAGAACCACCGCTGCGCCTGCTCAGGCCTCACCCCAGCCCGAGGCGCTCACGCTGCCGGAGAATAAACTGGTTAACACTAGTCTATTCAAGGTCCTGGCTTGCGACTTGTCACCGCAGACATAGGAAGGTCGGGACGTGGAACTGTCAGAGAGAGGGTGCTCCAGGAAGAGGACCTGGGACCCCATCGTGGCTGGGGATGGGTCACAGACCTCCTGTCAGCCCCCCGGCCCCCCATGAGATTTAATACCAAGCCCGTCAGAAGGCAACATTCCTGAAGTCTCTGGCTCACTCCTGGGTTTTTCTTGAATACTTTTTTATGCATTGCAAACAACGCCCCTCACCCAAGCTACTGTGAAAAGCCAGCACATGGGCATTTGGGAGGCAAGGAGCTCATTACTCAAGAAAGCTCCACACACACACACACACACACACACACACACACACACACACGCCGTTCCCACTACAACCAGCAAGATTAAAGAGCTTATAAACTTTCAAGTAGCTCATCCGTGTGATGGGATGTGTGTGTGTGAGCAGTGAATCACCCCCCCCCCCCCGCATCTGCCTTCGGCAGGGTCCAGGGCAAGATGAGTCTGCTGGCCCTGGCTGGCACCAGCACCCACAGGAGTGCCAGCCCCCAGAGCAGCCCCCGCTCTGCGCCCCACCTAGGGGGAGGTCTTCGTGGAGGCCTGGGGGAAATGGACTTATGGCTCCTGTGGAAATGACTGTGTGTCCACAGCTGTCCCCGGCCCTGAGCCCCTAGCTGGGGCCTGCTGGCTGAGTGCCGCTCCCTGCTCTGAGGCAAGCTAACCTGGCACCTGCTAAATCTTCGGTGCTCATCCTGTGGTTGTGCAAGGATAAAGGAAAAGTAAGGGACCAGTGGGATGAAAAAGGGGAGGGGAGAAGCAAGAAGTGTGAGAGCAGGGAGGGGAGAGGGGAGAAGGGCTATCCTACATACCTACATGCATGCAAACGCCACAATGAAATCCTTGCGTATGACTAACACATGCTAAGAAAAACAAGGAAACAAAAGGGGAAGGAAAGAACCCTCTTCTGTCACTCACTACTGCAGTTCCTTCAGAAAATGTATAATGATGCTGGGGCTCACGCCTGTAATCCCAGCAACTCAGGAGGCTAAGATCTGAGGACTGAGGATTGAAGCCAGCCTGGGTGGGGAAGTCTGTGAGACTCACATCTCCAATCAGCCATCGAAAAGCTTTAAGTGGAGGGACAGCTTGAGTGGTTCAGTGCCAGGGAAGGGCAGAAAAAAGACAAGGGACAGGGAGTGCCCAGAACCCCGAGTTCAAGCCCCAGGCAGCACAAGAAAAGAAAAAGAACGCCTTGTGATGCTGGAGTTTTCCTGTGCCTCTTTTAAGTTGTGTCCTCTTTCATAAGACTAAATGAAAGGCAGCTTCTCTGAAGCACAGAGATGTCTTCCCCCAGGCCCAGGAGCCGGCCCTGGCCCCGGTCAGTGGTCTCCCCGTGCCCACAGTGTCCAGCAAGTGCAAGGCTGTCAGTGGCCCGGCCAGCGCCCCCCACCCCCCAGCTCCGCTGCTACCAGGTCCTGAGCGGAGATATCATGCCCTCAGATCAGGTACTTACCAATGCACAGGACCCTCCAATCCACCAGGTGGCTCCGGGTGAGGTCTGGGGGACAAATGGTGCTGTCAGGGCCTCCCCAGCAGGACGCGTTACTGTGAGTCAGGCATCTCTGCGGGGCTCGATGCGCCGGGCAACTCCACATGTCCAATTCTGCCTGTCCACGCATTCAGCAACAAATCCACCCTCTTGCTTCTGTGGAGAGTTTAGTCTAGTCCCCCAGTGTCGGAGCCGGGCTCCAGCACAGCCCTTGCCTCGCGCTTGCCTTGTGGTCAGTAAAGCCCACGTCCCCCAAACCCACCAAATGCTAGGCTGTCTCCAGAGGGGTCAGTCACCTCTCAGTGGCTTTCAGGGTTCAAAACTATGCTGTGCTGACATAGTTTGAAAAGGCAACAAAGGAATTCCTTTTGCTTTTGTGTTTCAGACACCCAAACCAGGAATCCTCCCTACGAAGACAGCTGGGCACACATGCATGAACAGGCAAAGCCATGCGTGGACACACGAGCCCACAGTACAGGACTGGGGCTATCATTCTATCCTACAGTGAATGGAACAAGAAGTGAGCCCCTGGCCAAGGTGGCTTCCTTCCTCCCAGGGACAGGTGTGGGGGAGCTGCCCCCGTCCCAGGATTGAAGGGCAATCCAAAAGGGGTGGAGACCTGGGTACAGATTCTCGGTCTTGTCACCAACAATTCTGCAAGCAGAGGCCCAGAAGTGAGGTCCTTGGAAGGACACCAGACTGCAGTGTGCCCAGGGGTGTGAAAGCTGGAGAAGCAGGGGGAGACCTCGAGGCAGGGCGAGGGGGGCACTCCAGCTGCTCTTCAGAGCACACAGAAGTCCTATCCTCTGGGCAAGCACTCTGCCTGCCAAAAAACAGACCAGTCCTGCAAAGGCCAACACAGGCGCCAACAGGGCAGAGGAGAAGCCCCGTGGTCTGTGTGCTAGCAGGAGCGAAGCAGCGCCCCCCCAGCAGGGCTCACCAACCCAGTGTCCTCACAACCCACATCCCACAGCCACAAAAAGGAGCCAGATGGCTGAAAAGCATTGGCCAAACATGACTCAGATTGAGGGCTACTGGCCAAGGCCTTTTCAACCAATGCGCTACTTTCCTCCTGTCACTTCCCTGCTCTTCAGCTTGGCAGTCAGAACGGTCAGGGCGTCCTCGCCTCAAGAAACTGCTGCCATTAGATGAAACAGGAGGCACAGAGGCTGAGAACCCCAGCCTGCCCAGCCCTCCCTCCCCTCCCCCACCCTCCTCCTTCACCTCAAGACCCTTCCCTCCCCTGCACCCCAGCCCTTCCCCTCCACCCCCAGTCCCCTCAAACCCAGCCCTTCCCTTCCCTCCCAGCTTTTCCCCTCCACCACCAGCCCCCTGCACCCCAGCCCTTCCCCCCACTCCCAGCTCTTCCCCTTCCCCCCAGCCCCCTGCACCCCCAGCCCTTCCCCTCCACCCCCAATCCCCTCAAACCCAGCCCTTCCCCTCCACCCCAGTCCCCTCAAACCCCAGCCCTTCCCCTCGCTCCCAGCTCTTCCCCTCCACCCCAGCCCCCTCAAACCCAATCCCTTCCCCTCACTCCCAGCTCTTCCCCTCCACCCCAGCCCCCTGCACCCCAGCCCTTCCCCTCGCTCCAAGCTCTTCCCCTCCACCCCAACCCCCTGAAACCCAAGCCCTTCCCCTCACTCCCAGCTCTTCCCCTCCACCCTCAGCCCCCTGAAACCCAGCCCTTCCCCTCCACCCCAGCCCCCTGCACCCCAGCCCTTCCCATTCCCCCCAGCCCCCTGCACCCCAGCCCTTCCCCTTCCCCCCAGCCCCCTGCACCCCAGCCCTTCCCCTCTCTCCCCGCTCCTTCCCCTCCATTCCCCCCCCAGCTCCTTCCCTTTCGTTTCCTCCGGCCGGGCCCCAACCCGCGACTCGAGCGCGGGAAAACTCGGGGCGCCACGTGACCTGCACGCGCACGGCGCGGCGCGCGCTCGGGGGACACGCCCCCGGGGGGCGGGGCCGCCGGGCGGCGCCTGCGCCGTGGCGGAGACGCGCGGGCGCGCGCCGCGGGCGGGGCCGCGCGGAGGCCGGAAGGAAGCTGGCGGGAGGCGGGGCGAGCGAGGGAAGCCCGCCGGCTCGCCGGGGAGCCGTCGCGGCCTGATGACGTCGCACAATGGCCGGCCCCCGCGGGTAGTGGAGCCCGTTTGTTCCGCCCGCGTCGCCCCTCTCGCTGGAGCCTGGGAGAAGCGGAAGGGCCGAGGGCCGCCCTGCCCGCGCCGCCGCGATCCCCGCGGAGCCGCGGCCCGGTGTCCGGCCTCGCGCTGAGGTAAGCGGGCGGCGGGCGGGGGGCGCCGGCGGCGGCCGAGGCGGCGGCGGGAGCCAGGCCCGGGAGCCCGGCGCCGCCTCCCGAGCGCTCGGCGCGCCCCCGGCCGTGCGCAGCCGCGGCCCGAAGCGCGGCCCGGGCGGCACGGGGCGGGACGGGCGCCGGGGACGGCGCGAGCCCGGCCGCGGGCGGCGGCCAGGCTGTCATTCCTCTTCCGGGCCGCTCGCCGGCACATGTCCGCCGCCCACAAAGAGGGAGGGAGGTAGGCGGGCGGGCGGGCGGGCGGAGGCCGGGGACGAGCTGCCCCGGCCGCCCGCGAGGGCGGCGCGGAGAGGCTCCTCGGTGGGGCTGGGAGGACGGACGGACGGACGGCGGGCGGGCGGGCAGGCGGGCGGGCGGGCGGGCAGGCGTCCAGGCAGGCGTCCAGCCCGGCTCCTGCCCGAACCTCTCCACGCTGACAGCTGAGTGGCCGGGCCGCGGCGGTGGCGGGTGGCTTCGAGCGAGCCTTGTGTAGCAGACTCATTTCCAGAAGAGCGCTAGGCTTGCCTTTGACACCTGCCTGCTGGCGGCGGCGCCAGGGCTCCCAGCGCGGTGGCTGGAGTTCTCAGGGCAGGCGTTGACCTGGGCCGAGTCCCGCTTCCCAGCCCTGCGAGGAGAACCTTGGCCCGCAGTATTACGATCTGTGGAGCCCAGCCAGCTCTAGGGCTCGTCAGTCCAAAGCGTCCTAAAGCCTGGAGCTCCTCTCAGGTTGTAGGCGAGAAATGCTCCATCACCCTTAGGAATTTTATGGAATCTCTCCAGAATGCAGACAGGTAAGTTGTGGCCTTGCTCAGGTTTAAAAGGGTTTTTCACTTTACCACCTCTACAGACCATCTCATGGTGAGTATATCCTTATCAAGGAGTTTTTCTTGGTGGTTGAGCTTAGCACCAGGTTTTAACATTTTTGGGGGGGAGTGGCGGGGTGTCAACATCCTTGACATGCATGCTTTAAACATTGTAAGCTCTGGAAGTCAGGAGTTTGAATCTCACCCCAGATTTTTTTTTTTTCTTTGAGGGTCGTGAGACTTGAACTCTGGACCTGGGTGTTCTCCCTGAGCTCTTCAGCTCAAGGCTACTGCCCTACCCTTGAGCCACAGCCCCACTTCCTGTTTTCTGTGGCTAATTGGAAATAAGAGTCTGAAGGTCTTTAGTGCCCCCAGCTGGCCTCAATTCTCAGATCTCAGCCTCTCAGCCTCCTGAGTAGCTAGGATTACAGGCAAGCTGCTGTGCCCAGCTTTCTCACTGGATTCTACACATCCATAGAGGAGTTTCTCTGCTAAAAGTAGGAGGCCATGTTCTTAAGTCACTGGTGCTCCAAACTGCTTTAAATTTTTTGCCTTAGTAATTAACTATGTAAACCATGGGAGAGAATTAGTTTTATCCACTCATCACACCCCATTTTTCTACCAAGAGTTATCTGTCTCATCTGGCTTGGTAATTTCATTTCACCTCCCAGACCAGACTCTGAGTGACCTGCAGCAATTTGTTAAAGTGGCCCCATTAGGCTCTACTTCTTAAAGTTTTTACCACCTCTCAGAAGTACCTCTCCAGGACCAACACTGGCCTGTGGGCCTTCAAGGGTCATTTAGGTCCAAACTATAGCAGGAGTAAGGGAGGTCTCCCAATAGCAGTACTGCTTGGCAGATGCAAATAAAGATGTGGCACAGTAACATACAAGTGTATGTATTATAGGACAATAATATGCAAGGAAAGATTTCATAATCTGTGGTCGGGGGAGACCTCAGTGGTTTTGAGGTGAAAGGGATTTTGTATGTCTGGTCTTGTAAAGGGAGAGGACTCATAGCTATCATTAGATTCTCGAAGCAGTCCATGTCCCAGAAGTCTAGGCCCTGACTTTTCCCTGACAGACCATGAATTCACAAGTGATCTCAGTGCCTCTTGTCCTACCAATTTGTATGGATTGCTGAAAACTGCGTTCCCAAACCAGGAGAAGTTACTTATCCCCTGGAAGTTGAACTGTCTCTCTGTTCAGGAGTGTGGCCGCTCATGCTGCAGCTGCCAGCCTGCAGGGCCTGACTTTAGTGAATACCTGCGGTGGCCTCAGTATGAAACAGCCACACCTCTGGGCGTTTGGATCATTGCATTTATGCTTGGAAGGAGTAAAGGGAAATGGGAAACGTAGACTTGACTAGAACACCCCAGCTATGCACTGGCTTTTTTCAAACAAGAGCTTAGAAAGTTAGTTTAGAAGTTGGGTCCAAACTTTGGCTAAAAGTGGGAACTGGTTCTCTGGCAGCCACACCATCGCCACATGGCCTTGGTTTTCTTACCTATGAAAGGGGGACAACATTTATTTAGGAAATGGAGATGAGGACACCAGTTTCTCATGCCTGTAATCCTAGTTGCTCAGTAGGCTGAGACCTGGAGCGTCCCGGTTTGAAGCCAGCCCAAGAGGAAAAGTATGCAAGACACTATCTTCAGTTAACCAGCAAAATTCTGGATTGGAAGTATAACTCAAATGGTAGAGCACCAACTGTGATCAAGAAACACAGGTGAGAATGAGGCACCAAAAAGAAAAAAAAAAGGCATTAATCTTAGCTACTGAAAAGATAGAGACTTGGCATATCACTGTTCCAAGATAGCCCAGGCTAACCCCCCCATCCCTGCCTCATTTTCAATCAGTAAATGCTGCATGTGGTAGATAGGTGGCAATTTCAACTTTGTGGGAAGAGTAAATAAGATACACGTAGGCATGAACTTGAGACCTTATTTGAAAAACGATTAGAACACAAAGGCTGGGAACGCAACTCAGGGTACCTGCCTAGCAAGTGCAAGGCTGAATTCAAAACACAGGTGTTATAAAAAATGTGACAAAATGAGGCTTTTTTTTTTTTTCAGGTGTCTCATGGCACAAGAGTGGTGGCTTTTGGTTTTATTGTAGTGTTCATCAAATGAAACCATGAGCGCATTATTCCTGAGCACTCAGGAGAGATTTGGTTTTGTTTTGATAAGGACTCAACTCTCTGGAGTGCCTCTGTTTCCTAAATAGTTGAGATTTTGGATATATGCCCACATGCTTAGCCTTTGAAGCGATTTGAACCAAAGGTGACTGCATAGTGTAGTATTGGATGTAGCCATGCCACAGTTGAACTCACGACCCTCCCACTCAGCCTCCCAGATGCTGAGGACACGGGCCTTACCCTGCCTGTTTCTGTTTATTGGTGCAGTGCTGAGGCTTGAATCCTGGAGCTTATGCTTGGTTTTTGTTTTTTCTTCTCAAGGCTAGTGCTCTACCACCCGGGTCACACTTCCACTTCTGATATTTTTATTAACTGGAAATACAAGTCTCTTGGATGTGTCTTCCCAAGCTGGCTTCAAGCCTTGATCCTTAGATCTCAGCTCTTGAGTAGCTAGGATTTCAGTATGAGCTATCAGCACCTAGTTTGGAGTATTCCCTCCTCAACTCCTCCCCACTCCAGGGGTGGGGAGCCACCAGCAGGGGGCTATGGAGTATATTTTTAAGTTGAAGATTATCTCTTTTATCTTCACTTAATTCATATGTCTGGCTTGTGCCAGAAACATTACCCAACATGACATCAAAAGTTTGCAACAACTTCATAAAAGTAGCTACTATTGTCTCCATGTTTCAGATGAAGACACTGGGCTTCATAAGTTAACTTTGCTTTTCTAATATGTTAAACCTTGGGGGCAGTAGTATGAGCTTCCAAGCCCTGTAATTCAGAAGCCCAGACTTCACTGTTGCATTCTAGCAGCAAAGTAAAAGCAGACTTCCTGCTGTTTACTGGTGAACTTCTTGAGCTAGTTCAGGTAGTCTGCCACACCAGAGTGCAAGCCATTTGTGCTTGGGCCGGGTCCTCAAGGAGAGGCCAGAAAAGTGATGGTTGCAAGTCAGCAAGCTGAGGGCAGGCCAGAAGGGGCTATCCCCAGTGGGTTTATGCCTTTGTTTTGTTTCAGTGTTTAGTTTTCCCTGCAGTTGACTTAAGCTGTCACTTTGTTTCAAGGTTGCCATTAGCTATAAAGTGTGAGGTGAATATGTTACATTCTGTGTGGGTTATGTGAGACTCAGTAACAAGTTCAACAGACTTTTTCTTTTCTTTTTTTTTTTTTTTGCCAGTCCTGGGCCTTGAACTCAGGGCCTGAGCACTGTCCTTGGACTTTCTCAAGGCTAGAGCTCTACCACTTGAGCCTCAGCACCACTTCTGGCGTTTTTGTATGTATGTAGTATTGAGGAATCGAACCCAGGTCTTTGTGCATGCTAGGCAAGCACTCTACCACTACGCCAAGCTCCCGGCCGCCAGACTGACTTTTTAAAGCTCCCAACAAGTGCTACCTGTAGGCAACTGAGGAAATGAACAGCCTTTCAAGGAGAAGATTTAAATGTACTGTGAAGCCAGGTGGGGGGAGGGCGGGGGTCTGTAAGTGGGAGATGGAGTGGGGGGATCTTGAAACCCTCTTAAATAGCAGCTACACTGAGACCTGGGGAGGGGGGGGAGTTCATGAATTAAAGCTTTCCTAGGCCAAAAAGTCTGTGAGACTGTGTAACAGATAACCAGCAAAATAATAGACTGGAAGTGTGGCTCAACTGGTGGAGCACCAGCCATGAGAAAGCTGAGCGAACACACAAGACTGTGAGTTCGGTCCTAGCACCAGCACCAAAAATGGTAGTCTATAAAATATGTAAGCATGCATGACTTCCTACCCATAGTATCTGAGAATGAATGAACTGTCTGACATTTTTCTGTGTCTATGCTGGTACTGGGGCTAAAACTTAAGGTCTCACACCCTCAGTCAGCTTCATTTTGCTCCTGTTTGGCATTCTAGCTTTTGAGCTATACCTCCAATTCTGGTTTTTTGCTGGCTGATTAACTGGAGGTAAGAGTCTCAGATTTGTCTACCTAGGCTGGCTTTGCACCTCAGTCCCATAGACCTCAGCTTCCTGAGTAGCAGGATTATAGCACCAAGCTGGCATACCTTATTTAAACTAAACAAATTCTAAGCATTCTCCCAAAATGAACACTGAACCTGTCCCTAGCTGGTGAGTTGTGTTGTGACATGTGGCCCCCCCACCCCTTGCTGGCAGAACAACTTCCAGTTCCATATACTCAGGCTTCCACACACTCTGAGCCCATTTTGAAACCAATGGGTCAGTGTTTTCCCCATCCTTTTGTTTTGTTTTGTTTTGTTTTGCCAGTCCTGGGCTTGAGCTCAGGGCCTGAGCACTGTCCTTGGACTTTCTCAAGGCTAGAGCTCTACCACTTGAGCCACAGCACCACTTCCGGCTTTTTTTTTGAACCCAGGTCTTCGTGCATGCTAGGCGAGCACTCTACCCCTAGGCACGCCCCCTCCCCTCCCCAGTCCCTTCTTAATACTCTTCTGATGGTTTTCATAGCTCTGGATATGTAGCCCGAGATGGTCTCAGACTTGCTGCCTTGACCTCTCAGGTGTTGAGATAACTACACGTAGCTGACCAGTGTGCTTCTGTGAGTTGTTGAAGTGGAAAACCACAAAGCATTTACTTGACACCTTAATCTGGGACATAAAAATAGAGATGAGATTTTCTGAAACGACAGTTTGTCTTTTGTAGCAGCATACAGAATTTTCTGCCAGTTGTTCTCCACAGCAAATACCTCGTAGGTGGGAACAGCAGTTTGGACTTTGGTGTGTGTCACCAGGTCCCAGCACTGTCCTCGGGCCCTGTCCACACACAGCCTTCAGTGTGGCTGCAATGGCTGCATCTTGAACTGCGTGCTGAGGAAGGTGGTGGAGGCCATACTGTGAGCAGTGTGAGCAGTGCTGCGGCTCTGAACCTGGACACCACTCTCACCCTGCCTGGCCTGCTGTTCTGCCTTCGTTTCCTCGGGATGACCCCAGACATTTACCTTCCTTTTTTTTCCTCTCTCTCTCTCTCTCATTCCATATAGAGAATTTTAATGACTTTTGGAAGTACTTTACTCCGAATCCAAATAACTGTCCCCTGCAGTCACTTCTCTTATGGTATACAGGCGACAAGTGAGAGAAGGGCTGTGCAGAGCCATGGCTCTGCCAGGTTTCAAAGACAAGAGGCGCATACCGTGGCACATGGTTGAGTGGAATCCAGCCTTAGGCTGTACCCTTGTAGCCTGTCTTTGCTCAGGATGGTGTGTGGATTTGGGGAAGGCCTGTCTCGGGGCTGAAGGTTTGTGTGCCAGGAAAATGGACCTGGCTTGCTCTCCACCTTCCGTGCTGTGAGTCTGTGTTCTGTTTCTTTTGTAGAAGTGGGTACCGATGGACGTGGCTGAGAGCCCTGAACGGGACCCTCACTCCCCAGAGGACGAAGAAGAACCGCGGGCACTCTCAGATGATGACATACTGAGGGAGAGTGGGTCTGACCAGGATTTGGACGGGACCGGGGGGAGGCCTTCTGATTTGGAGGATGAGGAAAACGTGGCCGGAGTACCAAGCCAGGAAGGGGAGAACCGCTCCGATGAGGAGGACCAAACTAGTGAGCCCAAGTCCCAGGACCCAGACTCGGAGGCTCATGAGCTAAGCCGGGGTCCAGTGGGATCCCCGTGTGAGGAGGAGGAAGACCAGACAAGTGACCTCAGGGACGAAGCCTCCTCCGTGACCAGGGAGCTGGACGAGCATGAGCTGGACTATGATGAGGAGGTCCCTGAAGAGCCGGCCCCCGCTGCCCAGGACGATGACGCTGAAAAAGCTGGGGCTGAGGAAGATGAGGAGAAAGGGGACGGTGCTTCTGGGGAGGCCAAGCCTGGAGTCCAGAATGTGGGGGAAAAGGAGCCCACGGAAGCTGCCAAGGAGAAAAAGAAGGAGGACGATGACGGAGAGATTGATGATGGGGAGATAGACGTGAGTATGATGGAGCAGCCAGGGCACGCAAGGTGGCCTGCCTGCTCGCAGAGCTGTGCAGGAGAGCTGTCCACGGGTTTGGCCTCCCTCGTTCCCAGACATGGCAGTGGGGGCAGCGCTGCAGGAAATGGGAGCAGTACTGAAATGGAGAATGAGGACCGGGCCTGTGTAGACAGCTCGGACGTCAGGAGCCTGCAGAGCTCCTGTGCACCCCCCCCCCGCCCCCCACACACACCCCACCCCACCATGGTGTCCACACAATTGCAGCTTCCCCAGGTCTGGGATACAGTCGCATGACCGGATTTGGTAGGTTGAATTTTCATAGGTGATTCTCTTCCCCCCGCCTCCCTCTTTGAGGAAATAGCCTAAAGTTCTGAACAATATTTTTCAGAACTATAAAACCCAAAGATGAATAAGGATAGAGCCAATTAAAACTGAGAGCCAGGCACCATGGCTGACATGTGCAATCCTTGCTGCTCAGGAGACTGAGATCTGAGGATCATGGTTTGAAGACTGCTCAGGAGACTCTTAACTTCTCAACTCACAATCAAGAAAAAAACCAGGCTGGGTGCTGATAGTTCATGCATACCTATTGTCTTAGCTGAGATATGAAGATTTGGGGTTCCAAGCCTAGGCAGGAGAGTCCCTGAGACTCTCCAATTAACTACCCAACAAAGCCAGAAGTTGAGCTGTGGCTCAAGTAGTAGAGTGCTAGCCTTGAGCAAAAGAAGTTCAAGGACAGTGCCCAGGTACTAAGTTCAAGCCCCAAGACTGGCACACACACACAAAACCGAGGCGTCTTAGGTGCCCATCAGCGTCGTTCCTGTGGAAGATGTATTCCACGTTTCAAAGATGCGTTGTGTCAGGGAGATCCCTGGTTTTATGACTTAGCCACGGGTGTGTGTGCGTGTATGCGTGTGCACATGCATGTGCCCCTGCCTGCCTGCCTGCCTGCCTGTCTTCTCTAGCAGTGAGGCAGTTTCCATGCACCCAGGCTATGATATCCTCTATGACTTAGCTGGCGTGGTCAGGATCTGGTAGTTAAGAGGATAACAAGTTCAAGATCAACCTGGATTTTATAGTGAAACCCTGTCTCAATTTTTTTTTTTTTTTTTTTTTTTGCCAGTCCTGGGGCTTGATCAGGGCCTGGGCACTGTCCTTGGGCTTTCTCAAGGCTAGTACTATACCACTTGAACCACAGTGCCATTTCCGGCCTTTTCTATGTATGTGGTACAGAGGAATTGAACCCAGGGCTTCGTGCATGCTAGGCAAGCACTCTACCACTAGGCCATGCCCCCAGGCCCTCAGAAAATACAGCCCGTAATATGTACTGGTGTGCTGCTGCCATAGGGGGTAGTTAGTAGGGCTGTAGAAAGTGCTTACCTAGTTTTAATTTCTCAGAGTAGAACTTCAGGAGCCTGTGTAGCCACACACATAGAATTTTAGATCATTTTTTAAGTTTGTTTTTTTTTTTTTTTTTTTTGCCAGTTGTGGGGTTTGAACTCGGGGCCTGAGCACTGTCCTTGGACTTTTCTCAAGGCTAGAGCTCTACCCTTGAGCCGCAGCACCACTTCCAGCTTTTTTTTTCCTTATGTATGTCATGCCAAGGAATTGAACCCCAGTCTTTGTGCGTGCTAGGCGAGCACTCTACCACTAGGCCAAACTCCCGGCCTGAATTTTAGATCTTTTGTCTTCTTACTACTTAGTGAAGGAAGTGGTCTCCTAGGCTAATGACTTAGCATGGCTTTACAAAGAACTTCGTTTTATAGGTTTCCTTGTTTTTGCCATTGGTTTTCCCACTTGGAAATTTGTCTCTATCCCAGGATTAGCAAAGGGAAAAGATGCAATCCTGGTGCCAGTGGCATGTACCTGTAACCTCACTAGCACAGTTCAAGGCCAACTTGATCAACAAAATTCCAAAGACTCCTCCACTCATCCGGACACAGTGGTGTCATCACGGCCTACAGGAAAGGCTGCAATTAGGAGGGTCGCAATGTCAGAAAAGTCTAAGGAACTGAGGCATCTCCAGGGAGGGGAGGTGGATGGGGCCACGGGCCTGTGGTTCCCCACTTAGCATATTCTCTGCTGAAAGGTGGGGCCCTATTCTAAAAAGAACCAGTGAAAGACAGGGCAAAGGCCAGGAGTGTGGCCTATTGGTAGAGTGTGTGCCTAGAATGCTTGTAGACCGGGGCTTACTTCCCCAGTACCACATACATAAAAAAGCTTGAAATGGCGATGTGGCTCAAGTGGCAGGGCACTGGCCTTGAGGAAAAGTGTCCAAGGCCAGTGTCCAGGCCCTGAGTTCAAGCCCCAGGACTGGCAAAAGCAAACAAAAACAAACCCTCACTGGCAAACACAAGCCACAAGCCCACCCCACAGATGAGCCCGCATCTCACAGCATCTTTCCTGGTTTTTTGTTTGTTTGTTTTGAGGGGCAGGGTTTAGTGTTGGAATCCGAGCCCAAACGCACTAGGCTGGTATGGTCCCACTGAGCCACCCTGGAGCCCTGTGTGGGCTAGACACTGGTGGCTTTTTGTGTGGATGCGGTTCTGGGGAATGAAGTCCAGGGCTTTGTGCATGCTCGCTAGGTGGGCACTCTCCCAGTAGGCCACATTCCTGGCTGCCAGGGATTGTTGTTTTCTTGGTGTCCTGGAGAGAAAAGGCTGCCCATGTGCTGAGTGTTCCCTTTGCAGTGAGAAGGACCTGCTGCAGGCCCTTCCTGCTTCTGCTGTTGAATTGGTCCTAGGGAAAATTAAAGTTCACAAGCAGGCTCAGGACTGCCCTCAGGGTCCCCTGCCCCGGGGCAGAGACAGGGAGGAGACTGGTTAAATCATGCCAGCCCTTGTCTGTCCATTGGTCTTGGGCTGCTGAATATGTGGCTTTGTTCTGTTTTCCCTGTGTGATGCTCTCGCCTGTGGGCTACAACCGTGCGGGAGGCAGCATGCTGCTAAAGTCCAGCCTGTGTCCTTCAGGCGTAGGTGCCCTTCTGGTCCACAGCACCTCTGTGCCTTGCGCTGCAGACAGGGTCCTTGGTAGACTCCAGCTCTGTGATAGTGTGCTGGGGATGTGACAGGGCAGGCCCCTTCTGCGGGGACAGTGGGCCATGACTTGCGGGTGGTACTTTCAACTCAGGATAGCTTGCTGCCTCCAGGACCGTGAGTACTCGCTCTGAGAGACCCCGTGTGCTGCTCCCACCTGGCTTCTTATCCTTTGTATTAGTCTGAATGTCATCTCTCTGTGGGCTCAGGCCAGCTGCCTTAACAGCCTCAGTTGACGGGCTCTTCCATGGAGGAGTCTTGTGCTTCTCTGGCTCCATCCCCAAGCATAGCACTCCTAGACCAGAACCTTCTTATCTAGCTTACCTGTGGCCCCAGAGCCTGGCACCTGGTAGACGGCTCACAGGTGATGGCTGAGCAATAGGTTAACCCCACTTGCTTTGGAGCACACGCCAGTGGAGACCTTGGAGGTGCAAGGTGGCAGTGAGCATTTGGCCTTTGGTACTCAGCAGGTACCCCAGATACCAGTCCCACTGTCTAAGCACCTGGCAAACTGTCAGCTTGCATGTGGAGAATGCCAGCTCTTGCTGGCTCTGGTTTTCCGCTTTTCTCAGGCCTCATTCCAGACTTTATGTACTGGATCTCTGCGTCTCCCCAAGCACACATCCTGACACTCTTCTTTCCTAGAAGCTCCTGCTGGCATTTGTTCAGTGTGTCCAGAGCATGGCTCTGATGCAGAGGGAGGGAGCCTGAAGGGTGTTCTTGAGGCTTCCTTCCAAGCAGGTTCTTGGACTGGTCCCTTTTACTTTAAGCCTCAGTGGCTAGTATGTGTTCCGCAAGGCGCTTGCCACTGTGTTTGAGCACAACTTTAGTATCAGATGTATACTGCTTGGGTGCTGTTATGAAATGTGAGATTTGGCTTTCGCCTAAAAAATAGAAACTGCTGGGGATGTACCTTAGTGATAGCCAGGCAAGCTGAGCAAGCTCAAGACTTTAAGGTCAAGCCCTGCTGCTACTCAAAAAATAAGGGGGAAGCTGGGCGCTGGTAGCTTGTGCCTATAATCCCACCTACTCAGGAGGCTGAGATCTGAGGATCATGGTTCAAAGCCAGCCCAGGCACGAAAGTCCAAGTCCATGAGACTCGTGTCTCCAGTCAACCACTGCAGCCCAGTGTTTGCACAGTGGTTTTCCATGTGGCCTGGAGCTTGTATAGAAGGTGTGGGATCACCCTTGTTGCGTAGCTGGGACTTTGACTTGGGAAAACGGACAAGAACTGTGAATGGCCGGGACACATCTTGGGGAGTGTGTCCAAGTCCCCACACCTGGTTCTGCTCTTTCCAGCTTGGCGAAGGTAGCAGAGGGTAGATGATGCCCACCTTGTTAAGGCGGCTGTCCTCTGTTCCAGGATGACGACCTTGAAGAAGGCGAAGTGAAGGACCCCAGTGACAGGAAGGTGAGGCCTCGCCCCACCTGCCGATTCTTCATGAAAGGTAATTGTCTGCATTATGACCTTGGCATGCCATCCATGTGGCGTCAGCCTTTCTCTGGCTACCATGGTGATGGGCTCAGCTTCACCCGGGCCCTGTATGGTGTAAGGCTGTTCTTGGGGGCCAGACTGAGAATTGGTGGTGAACCATTAATAGACCCATAAAGACCGCCATGAAGGGGGAGAGGGCCTGGCTGTTTCCAGGCCCATTGCTTACCCTAGACACATGGCTGTAACAGAGTAGCAGTCTCTTTCCTAAGAGATCCTTTCCATGAGAGGCTCCTGCCAAAACCAGCCTTTCATTTACCTCTGTAATGGAGCTCTGGGCAAGATGCAGCAGGAGCACGTCCTTCATTTGTAAGAACTTGAAAGCGGCAGGGGAGATCCTGAGGTCCACAGGGGCACTCCTTTGAAAAGCCCTGTGTGCTAAGCAGCAGTAGCAGCGGAGAGCAGCTTGAGAACTCCCGCTAACAATCTGAATGAACCCCGTGTTAAGACCCAGCATAACCTTTAGTGTGGTGGTGTCTTGTGGAAGTGGTGGGATGCAGAAGAGAAATGAGCACTTCCATTCTGTGAGGGGCAGATGGAAACGGTGCGCAGCGGTCATCCGGTGCACGTCCCCGTGTTGAGCATTCTCCGTGGGCAGGTCGGGGACACGTTCCTCTTGCCAGGAGATGACGCTGCTCGCTGACTGGCCTGCGTGCGGTCTAAAGTTCACAAGAGCTTCCTGTACTTCTCTTCCAGGTGTTGTGACACCACTGTCCACTCCTCTTCCACCAATACCAAATTCCATACCACTCAGAGACCAGGTTAAAGGTACAAATACCCCGTATCCACTTTCTTTAGTACCTTAAAGTCTTCCGCACCAGAGGCCAGGCCTCTTCCTCCTGGATCCCGAGCACTGCTGGGACACCCCAGAGAAAGGCCATCACAGCTCCTCCTCCTCAGAGGCCCCAGGGTGGTACACTTGGGGAGCAGGAACTTCTGCGGGTGGTGAGGGCCCATCCTTTGGACAGGGTGTTCTGGTGAGGGGCTCCTGAGACCCCCGAGCTCATTCCTCTCAGTCTCATGTTCCTGACAAGCTTATTGTTTGTGTCAAGTCAAAATGGTTGGTTCATCTGGGTAACGTTGGCGTGGTAAAGGCTCTGCATACACTGAGGACCACATGACAATCTCACAGCTACCCTAAAAACCCTCTTGGTTTTTATATTATCATTTTTTGCCAGTCCTGGGACTTGAACTCAGGCCTGGGTGCTGCCCTTGAGCTTTCTCAAGGCTAATACTCTACCACTGAAGCCACAGCACCACTTCTGGCTTTTTGTGTATGTGTAGTACCAAGGAATGGAGCCCAGGGCTTTGTGCATGCTAGGGGAGCACTCTACCACTAGGCCACGCTCCTGGCCACTCTTGGTTCTTTTAAATGTGAGTGATTCAGAAAATTTGATCATGGGTTTGCAGGAATAAGTGATGTCAGCAGTCCATCTCATTTCTAGGTTGAAGAACCAGAGAAATCCACACATAAACACGTGCCGTCTGTGCTTCTTTTGGATCGGTACTGCTGAGAGCCGTCCACAGTGCTGGGGTCCCTATTGTGTTAGAAGCTTTTAGCTGGTCAGGCCTGCCTGGCACACAGTGTTGCCCTCTGCCCCGCACTATCCAGAAGCTGGGGGTCACCCTGCTGAACCGGTTGTCAGAATTCCAACATCAGAAACACAAAACACTGCATTCCTGGGGACACAGCACACACAGGAGCAGGAGTCAGACTCAGAGCCTTTGTGCTGGATTGGTGGGAGGTGGCGGCTGGACTGCACAGCTACTGAGCTTGAGTGTCTGTGAGCGACGCTCTGAGGACCTCTGCAGTCTAGAAATCTGAAGGAAAGGCCGGTGGCAGTGTCTGCCACTTCACTGGACCTAATCAGTAACTTGTTTAACTATTTGTACCTTGTCCTCTTTGCCTGTTTATTCTGTAATGTGATGTAATACAAAAGGAAATGACTACCTTCTTTTCTTCCCTTTTTTCCTCTTGTCAGTTTCCTGTAATGTGTCCTGCTCTTGCTTAGGAGAAATATATTTGGATGTAGTTGCTTTTGCTTACCTTCACATTATAAGCTTGATGTGAAATTAAAGTGACTTAGCTAAGGAGAAAGGGCTTTAAGGAATAAAGTTTGTCCTCTTCACAAGGACATAGAGTTTATACGCTGCTAGTGGGAAGGTAAATGAGTGCAGCCATTTTGCAAACCAGTTCCTCAAAGGTGAAGGATAGAGTTACTGTATGACCCAGTAATTCTACCTCTAGGTCTTGTCCAGGAACCAGGAAATGCATCCACAGACTTGTGCAGTGATGTTTATAGCAGCCTGGTTGACAATAGCAAAAATACGAAACAACCCAGATGCTTGGAGTCCAAGGAGGAGATAAACAATATGTCCATCCATGTAGTGAACCGTTAGCCAGAAAAGGAGTGGAGCCCAAGAGAACCCGGTACAGAGGAACGTAGAAAACTGGAAGGAAGCCAGGCACACAAAGCCTCTGTGGAGGACTCTGTTTCTAAGAGATGTCCAGAGACAGAAAGTGGACTTGTTAGTTGCCCAGGCTGAGGGTGGGAGCTGATACAAGCTGAGTAGTATTTCCTTAGTTGCCAGAATGTTCTGAAATTAATGCTTGCACCATTGACATGTACTGAATTGTACACTTTAAACACAGCATTTTATATGGTGACGTCTCAGTTTGGAAATGCTTTTTGGGGTTGGAAACGTGGCTCGGTTGGTAGAATGCTAGCCAAAGAGTAACAACGTCAGGTACTGCGTTTGAGTCATAGTCTCAGACCAAAAACAAAAATTCTTTTGAACATTTAGGTAGCTAGGCTGAACACTGGTGGCTTGCACCTGTAATCTTAGCTACTCAGGAGGCTAGGATCTGAGGATTGTGCTTCAGAGATAGCCAGGGTGGGAAAGATGGTTAGATCCTTATCTCTAGGTAGCCACCAAAGAGCCAAAAGTAGAGCAAAAGTGGTGTCTTGTCTAGGGTCAAAGTAATAGGACCAGTGAGCTTTAGACAGAATCTTCCAAACTGTGGGCCAGTATAAATCTTCTGACCACTTGTGTTTTTGCCTCAGAATTGATCACAACGAAAACATGACTCAACACAGATACTTGTGTGTGTGTGTGTGTGTGTGTGTGTGTGTGTGTGTGTGTGTGTGTGTGTATGTGTATGCACATGCACGCGCGCGCCCGCGTATGTGTGTGCGCCAATTCTAGGTTCTGAACCCTGGGCCTGAGTGCTGTCCCCAAGCATTTTGTTTGGTCCATTGTGAGGCTTAAATTCAGTGCCCGGATGCTGCCCTTGGGCTTTTTTGCTCAAGGCTAGGTCTCTACCACGTAAGCTTTTTGCTGATTAATTGGAGATAATCCCACAGGCTTTCCTGCCTGGGCTGGCTTCGAACCATGATGGATCTCAGCCTCCTGAGTAGTTAGGGCTACAGGCTTGTGATCGTGGCTAAATACATCACAATATTTACCATTTTAACTATTTGTGTAATTGTATAATTTGTATCATGAGTAGTTCTTAACCAAGTTTTCTTACACATGCCACATTGACTGTTACATGAATATTTTGAGCTTTAAGTCATGAAGTTACTGGGTCAGCTCATACCTGTAAATCCTAGCTATTTAGAAAAGTTTCGTTTTTTGTTTTTGTGGTTTCTTTTTTCTGGTCCAGGGGCTTGAATTCAGGGCCTAGGCTCTTTTACTCAAGGCTAGTGCTTTACTACTTGAGCTCCCCAGTTCCACCTCTGGTTAATTGGAGATAAAGGTCTTGGACTTTTCACGTCCAGGGTGGCTTCTGATAGTGACCCTTGGCTTTCCTCTTCCGGAACAGCTAGGGTTACAGGCACAAGCCACCAGCACCCAGTTGCAAAACAAATTTAGGATTGTAAAAAAGTGGTGCACTTAACTGATAAGACAGTTTATGCCCTACGCTGAGAAGTCAAGTGTTTCCTATAACAGTCTAGTTTCCTATTGAAGACAATAGGTACTTGTGAGCAAAGTATAAAAGCCTATTTTTTATTATCACTATTGGTGCACTTTTATTTTACATATATAAGACATGATACATGCACGTGTCAATGTGTATGTGTGTGTGTGTGTGTGTGTGTGTGTAATCTGAGTGCTTTGTGAGAATTTTCATGAGAGTAGTACAGGTTTGTCTCCCTAAGGCAGACTTGTAGAAGTCTGGTAATTGTTAGTGTTTTCTAAATCAAAATGTCCAGGTGGGCAGAATTGCCTTGAGGCCAGAATGTAGACTGCACTAGCCTGGAAGCGTTCCGCCTGCTTCATTTCCATTAGTACTGGGTAGGTGGTGTGTGCACATGTCCCTTAGCCTTCACGGGGAATCATTCCAGAGTGCCCTCTACAAAAGGGCATTGAATTTGCGCAGAACGGGGACGTGTCCACTTGTCCCTAGGACTGTAACCTCTAACAGGTCTTATATTGGGCAGGTTGTTGTGACATCCACAGAAAAGGAACCTACCTGCACCTGTAGAAGATCAGCCATACTGTATGCACTTTTTACAAAGTGACTTTGACCTCGGAGCCCTGTGCCCAAGCAGGAGCCCTCATGTAGGGATGCTGCTTCACCAAAGATCCTGGCTGAGCCAGGCCTAGACCTGCCTGCCGCCTGCCCGCCCTGCAATTCCCATATTGCAGAGACGGGAGGAAGGGGGCCGCCCTGGCCCTGGGCTTTCTGCAGGCTTGGCACATCACAGGTCTTTCAGTCTGGGTGGCTCACCAGCTGCCACCTTGTGCTGCTGGGCTCCCAGTGACCCTGCTGCCTGGGCTTTTGTTTCAATAGGGAACTGCACCTGGGGAATGAATTGTAGGTTTATTCACCCTGGAGTGAATGACAAGGGAAACTACTCCCTGATCACCAAAGCTGACCCGTTCCCGCCTAACGGTGCCCCGCCGCTCGGACCTCATCCACTGATGCCTGCCAACCCTTGGGTGAGTGCATACCATCTCGAATCAACACACCAGGTATCTGAACTATGGCAAACTAATCAGAAGGCCTTGTGAAGAAAGTATCTTGTGCCTGAGAAGAATCAAGGAGCTACTACTAGTGCCAGGCAGAACCAAGATAAGATGTGTGAGGGATGCATGAAGCCCGGGCTGCCAGCTTGTGTTTTAGTTGATGCTTTATTCCTGTCCCTCCTTCCCTCCTTCCCTCCCTCCCTTCCTCCCTTGTTCTCTTCCTTCCTTTATTTATTTTTTTGAACTCTGGACCTAGGCCCTGAACTCTTCAGTTCAAGGCTACTGCCCTACTCCTGAGCCACAACCCCACTTCCCATTTTCTAGTGATTAATTGGAGATGAGTTTCCATGTTCTGCAATGCCTGGGCTGGCTTTGAACCTCGA
The DNA here is from genome assembly GCF_031878675.1 of Megascapheus bottae. Lineage (NCBI taxonomy): Eukaryota > Metazoa > Chordata > Mammalia > Rodentia > Geomyidae > Megascapheus > Megascapheus bottae. The sequence goes on along the minus strand of NC_143532.1, from coordinate 942,314 downwards.
TTCTCAGCTCTTAGCCTCCCATTAGCCACTACACCCGGCTCCTTTTTTTTTTTTTTTTTTTTTAAACAATACTGTGGTTTGAACTCAGGGCCTCATGCTTGCTTGCTAGGCAGGTGCTCTACAACTGCACCCCTTTTTACTTTAATTACTTTTGAAAAATCTGATTTTATTATTACTAAGGTGTTGTAACGGGGGTTACCATTGAGGTAACAAGGATATTACTTTTTTGGATAATGTCACCACATCCTTTGCCTTTCCCCAGTTTCCCCTCCACCCCTCACGCTTTCTTTTTTTTTTTTTTTTTTTTGCCAGTCCTGGGCTTGAGCTCTGGGTCTGAGCACTGTCCTTGGACTTTCTCAACGCTAGAGCTCTACCACTTGAGCCTCAGCACCACTTCCGGCTTTTTTTCTATGTATGTGGTACCGAGGAATTGAACCCGGGTCTTCATGCATGCTAGGCAAACACTTTAACCACTAGGCCAAACTCCCAGCCCCTCATTTTTTTTTTCATCTAAATTTTATTGTCAAGGAGTACAGAGGGCTTACAGTTACATAGGTAAGGTCATGAGTACATTTCATCTTGAACATTGTTACCCCTTCCTATGTTTTTCTTCCACTTTCCCTCCCCCACCCTCTCCCCTCCTACCAGATTGTAAAGTTCATTTCCAACATATTGTCTTGTGAGTACAGCTGTTACATTGGTCACCCTGTGTCTTTTGTCTCACCATTTTGTTGTTCCCTTTCCTTTCCTAATCCAGTTAAACTTATATATAATATACTCAGTATCAAAATCGCATACTGTGACAACAAGGGACAAGCCTTAGGGAGAAAATGGTTACTTTTTGAATAGAATCTTGAGTTTATGCCTGGGCCAGCCTGAACAATGATTCTCCTACTTATATTCCCTGCACAGCTGGGATGGCAGGTGCATGCCACTGTACTCAACTTTTTATTGCTTGAAACTGTGCCTTGGGGACTTTTTTTTTAAAAATTGTATTTGTTTTGATTAGGCTGGCCGCAGTCTTTCCCCTAAATCGCTAGGATTATAGGTGTGAGCCACTTCACCAGGTTGGTTTGTTTTTGTATACTAGGATTTGAATTTAGGATCTTACATTTGCTAAATAGTTGCTCTACCACTTGAGCCATGTTTCCTGTCCTACCATTTCTGTATAGAAAGTTTCACTTGCTTTCTCAACATTTCCCTTTTCGTTTTTTGATAGGGTGGGCCAGTGGTTGATGAAATTTTGCCCCCACCTCCTCCAGAACCCCCAACAGAGAGCGCCTGGGAGCGTGGACTCCGGCATGCAAAGGAGGTGAGCCCGGCGCAGTCGGGGAGGGTGCTTCCTGGTGCTCTTCTCACCATGGTGCATCATGTGGTCTCTGCACAGAGCTGGTGCTAGTGGGGAGCCAGAAAAGGCAGAAGAGGCTCGTGGAAGAGTCAAAGGGAATACTTGGGTGGTTCTTTTAAGAGTTGGAGAAGGGGAAATAATGTCTAACGTCTAACTAGCTGTAAAGCAGGCAGTCTCCAGGGAGGCCCAACCCAGTGCACAGTCCCACCATCTGTAGGTGCCAGGACAGCCCAGAAGACAAGGTGCCATCTCTAGCCACCCTCCTTCCCCAACATCCTGAGATAACCCCTGACGCCCCACAGGGCCCCCCAGGAACCTGACATGACCCTGACCACCCCATAAGGCTCCCCTTCCCCATCAAGCTCCTGATGTGTCCAGCTTGTGCTCAGAACCCAACCCCTGCCTCCCTATAGGCCCCTTCCCTCCCCTCCCCATCTTTGCTCACGCAGCTTCTAGGCAGAACTGTTGTTGCCTTCTACACATCCGTGATTCCTCCGTGCCCTGAGTGGTCTGTCTACAGGACGGTGTACACCCAGCCTCTGCCTGCTGCCCTCAGAGACGTGGCTCCTGACTGTGTACTTACTCTGCTTGGCGCTCATCACCCACCACCTCTTTGGGGGTGTCCTGGTGCTGTTCCCAGATGAGCTCAGTCATCGTGAGTGTCAGGTGCCCTGTGTCCCTAACTGTGCTCCTTGCTCTGACTCCACGGTAGGTTTTAAAAAAAGCAACGATTCGGAAAGAACAGGAGCCTGATTTTGAAGAGAAAAGGTTCACAGTGACCATTGGTGAAGATGAACGGGAATTTGACAAAGAAAATGAAGTTTTCCGAGACTGGAATTCTCGGGTTCCAAGAGACGTCAGAGATAGCGAGTAAGGAATGCTCTTCTTATTTTCTCCTCTCAGAACTGGAGTTGGAGCTCAGGGCCTCCTGCTTGCTTGCTGAAGCCATACCCTCCTCACCTTTACACTGCTTTTGTTTTTGGTCCCAAGGCTCGAACTCAATGCCTGGCTGCTGTCCTTGAGCTTTTTTTATTGAAGGCTAGCCCTCTGCCGTTTGAGCCACAGCTCCATTTTCTTTATTTTACTTAATTTTTGGTGATGATTAATTGGAGTTAAGAGTCTTAAAAACTTCCCTGCCCGGGCTGGCTTCAAACTATGGTCCTCACAGCTCAGCCTCCTGAGTACCCAGGATTACAGGCGTGAGCTGCAGACACCTAGTTTACCAAGTTTTTCCATTAGGAATGAGTATTGAATTTTTGCCAAAGGATTTTTCATTATCTGGTTTTTCACAACATAGTATTTAGTAGATTTATCTTTTTTTTTATTGTGTTTTTACTGTATTGGAAAGGCGATTTATAGAAGGATTGTGGTTGTGTAAGTCAGGTAAAGAGTACCTTTCTTCTTGGACAAATGTCACCCTGAATGAATTTCTTAGCAGCTGATTTTATCCTTGCATTTCTGCTCTATGTGGCACTTGCTCATGGTCTTACTGCTTTCATAATGGAACCTGGCAGTCTGTCGGCGCCTATTGTCTGCGGCACTTTTGCTCAAATGCTCTAAGTGGTGAGCTTTCCTTCTGTTTGGCTCTTATTCCAGACTTGAATCTTACGCGGACCCTTACTACGACTATGAAATGGAGCGATTTTGGCGCGGGGGACAGTATGAGAATTTCAGGGTACAATACACAGAAACAGAGCCATATCACAATTACCGCGTAAGTATGTAGCTGTGAATGTCACTGATGTGTTCATGAAGCCACACTTTTCAAGGTCAGGCCTCCACAGAGGCCTGGGCCACCACACCCCACAGTCCTCGTCCCTTCCGACCCATCTTTAGGGTTTCACGTGAACTTATCCTTCTCTTGACACAGCAGACTAAGAGCCCACAGTCCTAAATCCAAACCCAAATCAACTGAATCTTGACCCAGTGACTAAATTTGGTAGTGCGAACAGGAGCTAAAAAAACTGTTCTTGCCAGTTTTGTAAGATCAAATTTTTTCATGAAGTATTGATACCCGTTTTCAAAGGACTGGCTCACCCTTCTAAGCTTATTGCTCTTAAGATTCTGAGTTCAGACCCCCAGTAAGGAAGGAAGAGAGGGAGAGAGGGAGTTGGAGGAAGGAAGGAAGAAAACAAAACAGCTTTGTGCGCTCTCGCTCTCTCTTTTTTTTTTTTTCTTTTTTTGCTGGTCTTGGGCCTTGAGCTCAGGCCTTGAGCACTACCGTTGGATTTTCTCAAGGCTAGAGCTATACCACGTGAGCCTCAGCACCATTTCTGGCTTTTTCTATGTATGTGGTACCAAGGAATCAAACCAGGGTCTTCGTGCATGCTAGGCAAACACTCTACCACGAGGCCAAACTCCCAGCCCCCATTTGCTCTCTTTTTTGCCACACTGTGCACAAAGTGAGACTTCTCTTACCTTCTGGCCCACTGCATAACGATTTGCCTCCGACAGCCTTGTTGTACTGGTCTGGCAGAAGACTGGACTGGAGTGAAATTTTCTCCTAATTTGCTTAGCCTCTGAGAGCTTGGTGTATTTATGGATGTGTATGCTTTTGGGGTGACCTCTCCGGGGAAGACCCTTCAGAAGCAGTTAAGCAGGTTTTATGTTGTGGTTTATGTGACCCAGCCACAAGTTTTCAGGCCCAAAGGAAGTTGGCGGGTAACCTCATAGCTGATAAGCCTGAGCAGAGAGTCCTGTAGGCCCAGAAAATCCCCCCGGCTAGAGCTCCTGTGCCGGTCTGCCCTACGGAGCAGTTTTCCTCCTTGAATGGGGCTGCCAGTACCCTGTCCCTAGACAAGGCACACACCAGGCAGAGACCATACAGGTTTGCAGTGGCCCCTTGTGGCCAGGGTGGTAGCCGGTGCATTATGGTTGCATATTGTTCAGTTTCACCTTAAACCTTGGAGTGAGTGAGTGAGTTGGTCAGCAGTGGAGAGTTGCCGGTTCGGTTCCACACCACTCGGTTAAATGCTACCCTTGCCCTGTATGCAGCTGCCGTGGCCTCCATCTTGGGGAACCGTAGCGGGAGAGCCAGTGCTGGGAGCTCACACCAGGCCTTGGCGGCTTCCCCCTGGAATTCGTGGCTGGAGTGACTTCACTCTTTTTGATATCTCTCAGTTTTAAGCGGGAATCAAATGGCCTCTGGAGAGCGTCCTGAAATGTCCTCCTGGCACTTGCTTCCTGCTTGCTCTGTTCCTCCAGCAGTGGCTAATTGCAGTGTGTGTTTGGCATTTTAATAAAGGAAAGGGAGAGGGAGCGTGAACGAGAGAACAGACAGCGAGAGCGGGAGCGCGAACGCGAGCGGGACCGGGAGCGAGAGCGGCGGCAAAGGGAGCGGGAGCGAGAACGGGAGCGGGAGCGTGACAAGGAGCGGCAGCGCCGGAAGGAGGAGTGGGAGAGAGAGAGAGCCAAACGGGATGAGAAAGACCGGCCACACCGGGAACGGGACAGGGACAAGGAGCGGGAGAAGGAGAAGGAGAAGCCGAAGCCACGCTCCCCACAGCCGCCCAGGTAGGACAGCCCCGATTTCCAAAGCATTGAGCCCCGACTTAGAGGAGCTGCCGCCTGCAGCTCTGGCTCCCAGTCCTCTCACTGGTAGGTCAAGACACAGAGGCGCTTGCTGAGCCCTGCTCCTGTCCAGCACGGGGCAGCTGGTCACCTCATACTCGTGCTGCGGGCAGGAGCTCACCGGTCCCTGGAGCTTGGGGTGGGAAGTGGCACTGCTGTGGCTGATGCGGCACTCCAGCAAGTGGAGTACTAGCTGGCTTTGTCAGCTCTGAGGTCGCCCCGGGTAAATGCTAGTATTCATGCTGTGGTGAGCCGTGACAGCTAGAGAGAAGGCAAGACCTACTTTTTGTTCTGTTTTGTGTTGTTTTTGTCAGTTGTGGGGCTTGAACCCAGGGCCAGGGCACTGTCCCTGTGCCTCTTTGTGCTCCAGGTTATTGCACCATCAATTGAGCCACAGTGCCGCAGTGGTTTTTGAGTGGGTAATTGGAGGAGATGAGAGTGCTGCAGGGACTTCTCAACCTCCTGAGTAGCTAGGATGCCCGGGCCTGAGCCACTCTTGCCTGGCACCTTTTACTTTTGAAGGAACTTCATACACAGTTCTAGAACACAGATGCAGTGGTGCTGAACCCGGGAGCAAGGGAGTCCTGTGCATGCCTGAGGAGCTGTACGAAGCGGATTAGGAGTGCAGCACATCTTGATCATTACTGCTAAATCACGTGGTTATAGAAAGGATTTTTCTCTGCCATTTGGCCTTCAGAAAACGTAATACAAATCCTAAAGGGGTTGCTGGCTGCTTGACCTTCAAGCAGCAGATCAGAGGTGGCCATTTAAGAGCCGGGAGTGTGGCCTAGTGGTAGATTGCTCACCTAGCACGCAGGAAGTCCTGGGTTCGATTCCTAGGTACCACATACACTGAAAAAGCCAGTAGTGATGCTGTGGCTCAAATGGTAGAGCAGTGCCCTTGAGAAAGCCCAAGAACAAGCCCTGAATTCAAGCTCCAGGACTGGCAAAAAAAAAAAAAAAAAAGGAAGAAAGATGTGCATTTTATTCTTGAAGGTCTACTGTAGAACTCCCCACAAGTGAGCCATCTTGACCGCATTAAAACTCATCTCAAATCAGTCACGTTTGTCCTTGCCAAACTGTCAGGCTGCTTCCCCTTGGTTTCTGACCCAATTTTTTCCCTCCTGATCATCTTACAACCCTGTCCCATTGGTTTTTTGTTTTGTTTTGTTTTTTCAAGTTCAAGACCAAGACTCAAACAATGTTTTTCGCTCATTGGCTGGTACTATACCAACCGAGCTATGACCCCAGCCCCTTAGCCCATTCTTTTTCCCCCCAAACACGGGCATATTCTCCTGTGGCGTATTCAACATGCCGTCGGCAGCCTGGGACTCTGGCTGCCTGGCACTGATTGGGCCCGGTTTCTGGCTGCTAGGCATCCTACATCAGGTCCTTGTCTCCCGCTAAGGCCAGGTAGCAGGCCCATTAGCCCTCGTTAGGATGGAGTTACTGTTTCTTTTTCCTGGTCAGTCAGAATGGGCACCTCCACTCTTCTGGGGTGGCTTGTGTAAACCAGGCACCAGTAGGAAAGTGTCACTGTTTTCACTGTGGTGGAAGAAGATTGAGAATGGCCTCCTGGGAGGGCTTGGAGCACAGCATCCACTGCTCACTGTCGGTCCTGTGTGGCCAACTCTGGGGTTCCTTTTATAAAGCACACATCCGTATGAGGGAATCCCTTTTGTGAAACCAACTTGATCTCTACAGCCAGGCCTAGAGTGTGCTCAGCAGGTGGGGCAGGGAGGCCACTCTGGTGCCTGCTCTGGGCAGAGGTGAGCGCCCCCGTGGTTCCAGACATAGCCGCGGAAGGGGGCCTCCCGTAGGAAGTGCCCAGACCAGAGGTGTGGAGCCTCCCTACGCTGTGGGCTCATCCCGTCCAGTCCCTGGGCTTGCTGTCACCACAGAGAGGCTCCCTGGAGGATGTGTGACCCCTACTTCATCCCCGTCTCTCCTGAGTATTGCCTCATTACCTGGTGCTGAGAAAGCCTAGAGAAGGCCTAGGACACGGCTGTTGTAGCTTCCTTACCCAGTGGACTGTGGGGAAGCTGCCTCCGCAGGGAACATGGATGGCTAGCGCTCTGCCTCTTGAGCCACAGCACCACTTCCGGATTTCTGGTGATTAACTGGAGATGAGAGTCTCATGGACTTCCATGCCAGGGGTGGCTTTGAACCACCATTCTCAGATCTCAGCCTCCTGCGTAGCTTGGACTGCACGTGTGAAGCACCGGCCCCGGGGCTGCTGAACGCTTTTAAACAGATTTCTTCAGCATTACGCTGAAGCAGACATCCGATTGTGTGCCACAGTGAGTGAACTGAGAAGAAGAAGTGTGCTGCTCCACCATGCTCGGGGGCACGTGGCTGTGGAGCTCCTGGCTTGGTGGACCTGATTGTGGTCATCCCGATGAAGTAGTGTCTGTGTCCCCGCACAGTTCTGTGCTGTAAGGAGAGGGAGCTGGTTCCTGTGGAGTAACCCTCTCCAGAGGGTGTGGGGCTGGCGTCCACCTTCATGACTCCACCGCTTCCTCTTCCTGTGCAGTAGGGCAGCAAAAGCCTCTGGGCTTCTCCCTCATCGCTGCACATAGATGCCCTGGCATCTGTCCTTCTGTCCCCTTAGGGCTGTCCTTCACCCCGATGACTCATGAGAATCCCTGGTGACAGTGAAGGGGATGGGGCTGTAAAGGGTGAACGGGCCCCTGACTGTAGGACCAAGAGCAGCTGCAGGGATGGCCTCTGGGCTGGGCCCCAGGTAGTGTCCCTGGGGCAGGGTGTATCCTGGTTAGGAACCCCATTTCCCAGCGCCCTGCTCTACTGTTGGGAGGAGGCGGCTGGAAGGACACCTAGGCGGTGGTGCATTTTTCATCAAGTCGGTCTCACTGCGTGGCCCGGCTGGCCTCAGCCTCTGTGTTGGTATCACTGCCGGATGCCACATGCCTGGTGCAGTGTGTTGGACGTGCCAGTCACATGATGCCAGGGGTGACTGCCATGCTGCTGCTGCTAGAAATCCCTCTGCAGGTGTGTCCCTGAGCTCTTCAGCTCCAGGCCACCACCCTACCCCTGAGCTACAGTGCCACTTCCCATTTTCTGGTGATTAATTGGAGAGAAGAGTCTCACGGTCTTTAGTGCCTGGGCTGGCTTTGAACCACGATCTTCAGATCTCAGCCTCCTGAGTAGCTAAGATTACAGGCACATGGAAAAGCAGGACCTTTAATGAAAAATGAACCGTCATCCCTTCCTGACAGCTGTCAGTCGGGAGTTAGTGATGGGATGCTGTTAATAACGCTCTGCTCACAGAGGTTGGGCACAGTGGGACCTGGTGCCACAGGAGCAGTTTATGGGCGAGCACAGGCAAAAACAGCGCTAGCTGCTACTCGCAGGTGAGGTGAGGTGAGGGGGGTGGTTGCTCAGTAGTGATGCCCCAGAGACAGGCAAACCACGAGGCAAGATTGGCCACGAGGCCAAGGGAGGCAGCAGCACACAGGACAATGGGCCTGGAGCGAAGGCAGGGCTCGCCCCATGCCACGGCAGGCGCCACGCTGCCAGGCACCACGCTGCCAGGCACAGAGCCCTGAGGTGCCGCGCGGTGGAAGAAAAGCCAGGGACTGCAGAGCAGTTCTCCAAACTCTGAGGAAGGCCACAGGGAAAGGCTAGGTCTCACAGTGGAACTCTGCACATAGTCTGCTTCTTCTGTTTAGTTATTAGAGCACTACAGCGTGTCCGCGCTTTTTTTTTTTTTTTTTTTTTTTTGGTGAGGGTGATATCTAGAGAGGTTATAGTTACATTCATCATCCTGCTTCTTAAACATTGTTACCCCTTCCTGTTTTTCTTCAACTTTCCCTCCCAGTGGCACACTTTTTTTTTTCTTTTTTCTTTTCCTTTCGCCAGTCCTGGGCTTTAACTCGGGGCCTGAGCACTGTCCTTGGACTTTCTCAAGGCCGGAGCTCTACCACTTGAGCCTCAGCACCACTTCCGGCTTTTTTCTAGGTATGTGGTACCGAGGAATGGAACCCGGGTCTTCGTGCGCTCTAGTACTAGGCCAGACTCCCTGCCTGTAATCCCTTCTTTCTGTGGTTAATTGGAAATAAGTCCCATACACTTTCCTGCCCGGGCTGGCTTTGAACTTTGATCCTCAGATCTCAGCCTCCTCAGTAGCGAGGGTTACAGGGTGAGCCACCGCGCCCGGCTCTCCAGCTCTCATCTGTGTTCAGAGATAGGACAATTGTAGTCCAAGACTTTTGGGGTAAAAAGTTAACCTGACTCTGTCTCAGAAGCTTGCTGGGCATTGAGACCAGTAGTCTCAAGTACTCACCAAGCAGAACCTAGGTTAAACAGTCTAGCGCAAACTCAGGCAAAACTTGGAACCTATCTGGAAAAAAAAGAAAGAACCACCACTAAAATTGGCTCAGGTAGAACACCCTTGAGTTCAGGCTGCAGAGAGTTAGAAACAGACAGGACCCTCGCCAGTCCCGAGGGCGAGATGTAAATCAAGCAGCTTCTGTGACTCGGGGGATTTCTGGGGTGCTGGGGTTAAGTGACAGCACTCCAAAGGGACAGGAGGCTAAAAGTTAGAATCAGCCAAGCACTCACTGCCGGAATGTGAGGATTTCAGTGTGCAGCCAGCTTGGATAGACAGATCTGAGAGACTCCTTTATCTCCAGTTAACTAGCATACAGCTGGAGCTGCGACTCAAGTGGTAGAACACAGTCCTTGAGCACAAAAGCCAGGCAAATGCTTGAGGTGCTGAATACCAACATGTGTCCACACACACACACACACACACAAGGCAGTAAGCCTTTGGCTCTGACTGCAGCTTCTGTCTACTGAGATGGAATGTCACAAGTTTTTCTGTCCCATGAATTTTTTTTTTCCCCCAGTCCTGGGGCTCGAACTCAGGGCCGGGGCTCTGTCCCCTGAACCTCTCTCTGCTCAAGGCTAGAGCTCTACCACGTGAGCCACAGTACCACATCCAGCTTTTTTTGTGTAAGTGATACTGACGGATCAAACCCAAAGCTTCATACATGCTAGTAAGCCATGTGCCCAGCTCCCAGAATATTGTTTTTCTGCCAAGGAAGCCTTCCACAGAAATCACCCAAGTTCAGTCTCCCAGGTAGCTAGGGTTCCTGGTGAGGTGTGCTAGGCGTCCGGCCCTGTGTCTGGTAACTTGGCCGGGTAGATGGCTCTCTCACCTCCTAGTTTGTCTCCCGAGCAGATTGCTGGGGAGGAGGACATGTGAGTGTCAGCAGCCCCTTGTCTTCCAGCCGCCAAGCTGAGCCACCAAAGAAGGAGGCCACCTCTGTAGGGCCCCAGGTGAAACGTGCTGATGAGTGGAAGGACCCCTGGCGCCGATCCAAGTCTCCAAAAAAGAAACTCGGGGTGTCCGTCTCCCCAAGCCGGGCCCGCAGGCGTCGAAAAACCTCGGCTTCATCAGCCTCTGCCTCTAACTCCTCCAGGTAACAGGAGCTGGGGTGGGGAGGTTGCACCAGCCTGGGTCTGGGCCCTGAGAGGAGGACTGGTGGCGAGAGTACCCCACCACAGCAGATGAGCAGGTGGGCCCAGGCACACCATGAGCTGTCCTGTGGGCACGGCAGCCACGCTGTCTGCAGTGAGATGCAGAGGGGGGCATCTCACCCTCCACTCTGCCCCCTGGCCCCAGGTCATCGTCTCGGTCCTCCTCCTACTCTGGCTCTGGCTCGTCCCGGTCCCGGTCCCGATCCTCGTCCTACAGCTCCTACTCAAGCCGCTCTTCCAGACACAGCTCCTTCTCAGGCAGCCGCTCCAGGTACGTCCACACTCCACCGCACTGCGCAGGCGTGCGCTGCGCAGATGAGACGGGGGAGCGGGTGGCGGGGCTGCGCATGGAGACTGGCTGCGAGCAGGTTCCTGGCCTGCATCGAGTGCTGGGGCAGAAGTGTTGGCACCACTGGCCTGGCAGGAGCAGGCAGCCATGGGCGTCCCCAGTGTAGCCACACCCCAGAACTGCCCATGCACTCGGGGGGCTGCATTCAGACCACGCGGGAGCAGGTGGGAGCAGCAGGAAGTTCAGGGAGTACTAGGAGGTACAAGCAACTTGAACTTTAGAGCCCGGCCTGACCTGCCTCCTGGGAGCTGGCGGTGGGGCCTGCATGGAGGGGCCTGTGGGCAGCCCTGAGCTTCCACCCCGGCACCCTTACCTTGTGAGGGTCTGGGGAAAACCTGGGAGCCGCGTGGGGTCGCTTGAAGCCAGGTGTTCTTGTGTCTCCCCACCTGCCTCCCGTGCTGCTTCTCGAGGTGCTTGTGCTTTTGGAAAGCTGTAGGAGTTGCGAGGGCGGCACACAGGAGAGGTGGCCTGGGAAGAGCTCCTCAGCCTGGTCCATGGGCCTCCCTGCCAGCCACCCCGCCACGAGGCGAGGCCACGGAATGTGTGGAAGGCCGCCTCTCTGTCTGCCGTTGGGCAGGCCTCTAATACACTCTTCATTCCTTAGATCCCGGTCCTTCTCCTCGTCCCCATCCCCGTCTCCCACGCCCTCCCCACACAGACCGCCTGCAAGAGCCAAGGGGGAGCCAGTCCTGCCACCTGGGAAAGCAGGGTAAGGCTGCCTTGGGGGTCAGGGCCCTGCTGTCTGTCTCGTCCTGCACCCACAATGAGACTCCCAGAGGAGAACCAGAATCCAGGCCCCTCTCCTGAGGCTTAATCCTTGGACCCCCACTAAGTGTGGGTGCACCGAATGGGGGGGCCTCCCCTGCCTGTGCTGAACCTGCCCCTGCCTCACAGAGAGAAATCCGTGAAGAAGCCAGCCCCGACCCCAGCTCCACCACAGGCCACCAAAACCACTGCCCCTGCCCCAGAGCCTGCCAAACCAGGAGACCCCCGGGAAGCCAGAAGGAAGGAGCGGCAAACCAGGACACCCCCCAGGAGGTGAGCAGGCAGCCACCAGCCAAGCCCAGACCCCACAGCCCCACCCCTGACTCTGGCACTTACCGTTTTAAGCCCAGTAGCAGTTTACTCATTTGAAAGTTGGTCATAAAGGGCCTGAGTCCCGAGGGGGTCTGCCTTGGGGAGGTTCCGCCCACAGGAGGCTCTGTCTGTGGAGGAGGCTCTGTCTCTGATGGAGGCTCTGTCTCTCTCTGTCTCTGGAGGAGGCTCTGTCTCTGGAGGCATCTGTCTCTGTCTGTGAAGGAGGCTTGTCTCTGATGGAGGCTCTGCTGCTCATGTTGCAGGCGGACCCTGAGTGGCAGCGGCAGCGGCAGCGGCAGCAGCTACAGCGGCTCCAGTTCCCGATCCAGGTCACTGGCCAGCTTCGCTTCCTGGACTTCACCTCTGCCCCCGCCCCAGAGGGTTCCAAGTGTGTCAGGCAGTGCCAGCTTGGCAGACCCACAGCGGCAGGGATCGTTGCGTGGCCACAGTGCTGTGGGTGGAGGCAGGCTGGTGCCCCTCCCTGCCCCGGCCCACCCCGGCAGCCATGCTGAACCTGGCAGGGAGCAGGGCGGAGGGCAGGGCGGGTTTTGTCCTCCTGCCCTTGGAAGGCAGCCTTTCTCCCTTCTCTTCCTTTGGCTCTTTTTGAGGAGTGGGGTCCCACTATTTATTACCCAAGCTGACTATAAATGGATTTTATTTTTTTTTTTGCCAGTCCCGTATCTTGAACTCGGGGCCTGGGCACTGTCTCTAAGCTGCTTTGTGTTCAAGGCTAGTGCTCTACCCTTGAACCACAGCACCACTTCGGGCTTTTTCTGAATGGTTTATTGGAGAGAAGAGTCTCATGTGAGTGTAGTTCCATGGCAGCATGCATGAAGCCCTGGGTTCAATTCCTTAATACCACATACACAGAAAAAGCCAGAAGTGATATTGTGGCTCACGTGGTAGAATGGTAACCTCAAGTAAAAGCTCAGGAACAGTGCCCAGACCAAAAAAAAAAAAAAGTATCACGGATTTTTATGCCCAACCTGGCTTTTTTTCTTTTTTCTCGCCAATCCTGGAGCCTTGAACTTGGAGCCTGGGCACTGGGCACTGTCCTTGGGTTTTCTCAAGGCTAGCACTGCCACTTGAGCCACAACACCACTTCTGCCTTTTTCTTTTTCTTTCTTTCTTTCTTTTTTTTTTTTTTTTTTTTTTTTTTTTTTTTTTTTTGTGGGTCCTGGGGCTTGAGCTTGGCCTAGGCACTGTCCCTGAGCTCTTCAGCTCAAGGCTACCACCCTACTCTTAAGCCAAGCCCCACTTCCCGTTTTCTGGAGGCTAGATGGAGATAAAGTCTCTGGTCCCTGGCTGGCTTTGAACCTCAGATCCTCAGATCTCAGCTTCCTGAGTAGCTAGGATTATAGGCGTGAGCCACCACGCCCAGCTCTCTTCTGGCTTTTTCTCTGTATGTGGTGCCAAGGAATTGATCCTGGGGCTTCATGTGTGCTAGGTGAACACTCTACCACTAGGCCACCCTCCTGGCCCTGGACTCGTGGTTTCTGTCCGGCATACTTAACCAGCGCCCCGCCACCCCACCCTTCAGTCCTGGCTCCCTCAGCCAGTGGGGTCTTCTTCCTCTCCCTGCTTCTTTTTGTTGTGTAGCATCTCATGGCTCCCAAGATTTCCCTGAAATCTCATCCCAGAAGCATAAAAGTGGGTACAGATGGCCCACAGAGGCCTGCCCTCACCCCAGCGCCAGGCCCCCCAGCCCTCGTCGGGGCCAGGCATGACTCTGCTTCTGTGTTCAGGTCTCTGAGCGTGAGCAGCGTCTCCTCGGTGTCCAGCGCCACCTCCAGCAGCAGCTCCGTGCACAGCGTGGACTCGGAGGACATGTATGCGGACCTGGCCAGCCCTGTGTCCTCGGCTAGTTCTCGTTCTCCCACCCCTGCCCAGACCAAGAAGGAGAGAGGTATGCAGGGCCCTCTCCTGCGGGGTGGGCAGCGTGGAGAGCAACCCGCAGGGAAGCTCGTGTCTGCGCATTTGTCGCTGGCAGGGAAATCTAAGAAGGAAGACGGCGTGAAGGAGGAAAAGCGGAGGAGGGACGCGTCCACGCAGCCGCCCAAGTCCTCGAAGCCCGCGTCTGGGGGGAAGTCCTCGCAGCCGCCCACAGCAGGGCAGCAGGCGCCCCCGGGGCAGCCCCAACAGGGCTCTTTTGTTGCCCACAAGGAGATCAAGCTGACACTGCTGAATAAGGTGAGGCCAGGGCCCAGGGGAGCAAGGAGCGGGCCCTGGAGACAGCCTGAGCCAGAGCCGCCGGCGCCCGCTCCCCGCGTGAGTCTCGCCGGTGGTGGTGCTGTGTGGCCCCCATCCCCACACACTGCCATTGCAGGCAGCTGACAAAGGAGGCCGGAAGCGGTATGAGCCATCGGACAAGGACCGGCAGAGCCCTCCAGCCAAGCGGGCCAACCTATCCCCAGAGCGAGGTCAGTACCCCAGAGCAAACGCTTTCTTAATCTCCCTCCCCTCAGACTGGCGCTCCGCCTGCCCTGGCCTCTTCCGCACTGAGCCACCGCTCCTGACCGAAACAGCTGAAGTAGCATACTGGGGACCCGGAGCTTGGCCTAGTGGTAGAGTGCTTGCCTAGCATGCACAAAGACCCAGGTTCGATTCCTCGGTACCACATACGTAGAAAAGGCCAGAAGTGGTGGCGCAAGTGGAAGAGCTCTAGCCTTGAGAAAGCCCAAGGACAGTGGCTTGAGTCTCCCCGGGACTGGAGGCAGTACAGGGCCTGACTCAGACCTGCCCTGCCCTAGACCAGACCTCCAGAGCTGGCTGCTGCTCCCGGCCACTCCTGTGCCCTGCAGGTGTCCATGCCAGACCCAGGCCACCTGGCCCTGCCAGACGCTGTCCTCCACCCTCCTGCTCCTAAGGCCCCTAAGGAGCTTCTCCATGCTGCCGAAGTCAAGGCCACACTCCATCTGTATTTCATTAGATCACACTCAGACGTGAGCTGGAAGCCAGCTCCAGGCTCAGTGTCACGTCCTGCCTTCAGAGGCAGCAGTGATTGCATGCCCTTTCCCTGCCTCTTCCTGTCGTTCCTGTGTGTGGTGGGGGAGGGGAGTGGCAGCGGCCTGGACTCAGGGTCTGGGCTCTTGTACACTTCCTGTCAGTCTCCTGAGTGGCTAGGGGCTCCGCCTGCCCTCTTTGTAATGATGGCTCACCATCATTACACCTTGTTGCCAGGTTCTCGGGACCGGAAGTCTGGCGGAAGATTGGGCTCCCCAAAGCCAGAGCGGCAAAGAGGCCAGAACTCCAAGGCCCCTGGAGTCCTGACAGATAGGTGAGTGCTCCGGGCACCCCGCTCACACGCCAGGCCAGGCCACCCTGAAAGCTAAAAGGGGCTCTGGGCAGAGGGCTAGCCCAGGAACGGGCAGCCCCCAATCTGTGGCCAAGGAAGAGCCTGACGCCTTCCCACCCCTCAGGAAACGCCAGCCGTCCCCGCAGTCCAAGAGCTCCAGCAAGGTCACCAGTGTGCCTGGCAAAGCCTCAGATGCCGCTGCCAGCACCAAGCCGGGGAAGGCCAGCACGTTGTCCAGGCGGGAGGAGCTCCTGAAGCAGCTCAAGGCCGTGGAGGACGCCATTGCCCGCAAGCGGGCCAAGATCCCCGGGAAAGTGTAGCCGGCCCGCCGGCCCTGGGCAGACTCGCGAGATTTTATAAATAGGGTAAGCACAGCCATTTTGGATTTTGCAGTTAATGTCTTATTTTGGCTGTGATTCTTTTTAAAAATTAAAAAAGAAAAAAAAAAGTTTCTCAGCTGGAAAAGAAGCCACACACACAACGAAGATGACTCCGAGGGACTCCACCAGCCCGCCCCTTCCGAGGGGCGCAGCGCCACACAGCGCAGACGCCGCTGGCTTTACGTGAACTGTGAGTCTGCCTTCCCCGACCCACCCGCCTGCCCTCCGAGGACAACCTCCCTGTGTGTCTGTCTCCCCGTGGAGACATCCGGAAGCAGAATCCGTATGCACTGTAGGCAGCGTCTTCCCTTCTACCACCAGATCAGAAGTATATATATATTCTAGACTAAGGTCTGATTGGAAAATACTTTCTGTCTTTTAAGCATCAAATTGTTTTAGTTGATTTAAAAATGGAAAAACAGACCAAAAAAAAAAAAAACCAACGCCAAGGGTATTGTTGGGGCGTCTGTCGAATGTGGAGGGTCTTTTTTGAGGGATCTCCTGAAATAAAATATTTTGATAAGCAGCTTCCTGGCCTGTGTTGATCTGGAGCACTGTGCTCGCTTCCCTGCCTTGGGTGCCACCAGCTCCGCTCTGGGGTTGGGGCTGACTCCAGCCTAGAGCTCCCTCCACACCTCGGCTGGCCCAGACAAGGGTGCCTCCCCTGACCTGGATGGACCCAGAGAGCCACGGCCTAGACCTGCCCACCCTTCCTCTGCTCTGCTCTTCCCAGAGCCCCATGGCCTCCCAGTGTTCGACCCGCACTAGGCTGGAGTCAGCTGACCAGGTCCACAGGCGACCAGAGCCACACAGTCCAGTGTGTGGCGCAGGGCTGATTGCTTTGGGGTGTATTGGACTTGCTGTGGGGTCACAAACCTCATCCAGATGGGTGGCTGCTGGAACCCAGGCCCCTGAGGGCAGCCAGAGCTGAGGGACTCGAAGGCCAGAGCCAGGGCCCAGGGTGGACCCCCAACCTTCCCTGGTGCCAGGCCACCTGCGCTGCCTCTGACACAGGGTCCCGGGGAGCATGGCGCTGGTGGCTGGCCCAGCTTTGTGTGACTGCGTGTCTACAACGCAGCATGGCTAGCACAGAGCCGTGGTCAGCCTCACTTTGGACAGACCCCAAGCCCAGTCCCACCTGACGGGGACGTATGCTCAGGAAGGGCCATTAAGCCAGGCACTGGTACTCAAGATGCCGAGATATGAGACTCACGGTTCAAAGCCAGCCTGGGCAGCCAAGTCCCAGTGAGACTAACTATGCCAAACCCAGAGGTGCTGCTGGGCTCAAGCAGTATTGCACTTGCCTTGAGCAGAATGCTTGCCTGGCATGCATGAAGCCCTGGGTTCTATTCCTCAGTACCACATACACAGAAAAGGCTGGAAGTGTTGCTGTGGTTCAAGTGGTAGAGCAAAGAAACTCAGACAACCAACAAAAGCAAGTGCCAGGGCTGGGAGTTTGGCCTAGCATTCACCAAGCCTTGGGTTAGATTACTCTACCACATAGAAAAAGCCAAAAGTGGTACTGTGACTCAAGTGGCAGAGCTCTGACTTGAGAAAGCATAAGGACAGTGCTCAGGCCCTGAGTTCAAGCCCCAAGACTGCCTACCCCCCGAAAGAAAACAAGTGCCCCTTAAGGGGTCACGGAGACTGTGCCAACCCTACTGCCCACCTTGCGATGTTGGGGCTCTGCTCTTCAGGCGCCCGGCCTTTCCAGTCTTGCCTAATCCTGGACTTCATGATGCACGTGGTTACTTACGCTCCCTGCCGCACAGGGTCCCTGGGCTGGAGCCCAGCTCCTGTGGCCCATGCCCATGTGCCTGGAAGGAGGAAGATGCCTGCTGGATGGGGAGGCAGAGGCCACAGTTCCTCCACGAGGAAAACCTGGGTCTGGAAACCCTGCTGCCGCAGAGCCCACCTCTGGGAGCGCGGGCTTAGCTTGGGGAGCCTGCAGCAGGGGACACCCGGATCCTGGCTTGAGCTGGGGACCCTGCCCAGGACTGACAGCAAAACCCCAGGCATTCCAGAGGGCAGCTCAACTCTCCAGGTAAACAAAGGCACCACCTGTGTTGCTGGTGTACCCCACCATCTTAAGAAGTTTTTTTTTTTAAGAAAAAAAAAAAATTTTCTAGTCCTGGGCTTGAGCTCAGGGCCTGAGCACTGTTCTTGGGCTTTCTCAAAGCTAGAGCTCTACCACTTGAGTCACAGCACCACTTTTGGCTTTTTCTGTGTATGTGGTACCAGAGTTGAACCCAGGGCTTCGTGCATGCTAGGTGAGCATTCTACCACAAGGCCACGCTCCCAGGCTCAGGAGGGGGCTCTTAAAACAGCACAGCCTCCTCCACTTGTTTATTTATGCTAGCACTGGGACTTCTCAGAGCCAGGCCTAACTCTTAGATTTTTCACTCTGCCACTTCTAGCTATGTGTTGGTCATGTGGAGATAAGAGTCTCACAGACTATTCTGCCCAAGCTGGCGTTGCACCGTGAGTCTCAGATTCTAGCCCCAGCACCTGCTGAAGCTTGCAAGTGAGATGAAATGTCTCCTGCCTGCACAGAGCGGGCCGTGCGGCCTTCACTGCTCCTGATCATTCAAGGGTCCTGCCCCAAGACATATTGGCAGATGGCACGGGCTCATAAGTCCAGCCCACCTCCTGCCCTGGGCCCAGTAGACCCAAGCCGTAAACATGGAACAAAACGAGTTCAAAGCACCAGGCTGCTGATGGATGCTCAGGCTGGAGCCACCTGTAGACAGTTCCAGAAGGCCAGACAAGGCCAGGGGCTATGGCTCTGTGCAGCAGCTCCACTAAGTTGGGCCTTCTGGGCAGGGAGGAGCCATCGCAGAGGCCCTAAGAGTCCAGGAAGCTCTCCTCACCTCCTCCCGTGGTGTGGGCGGTCGTGGGAGAGCATGGTGGGGACTGGGGCTGGGAGAGCTGGCATGGCGTACCATAGGAAGCCCTGGGACTGGCTCTGCCTGCCACAGCACCTGCGTGCCATGGCTCTGGTGCCCACACAGCCCTTCCCCCACAGTGATGGTGAGGAGAGGCCAGGGGCGCCCAGCCCAGATCACGGGACACCCCCAAATCTGGGGCGATGCCTAGGACCCTGGATGACCTTTACATTGAGGCCTCAATTTCTCCATGTGTAGGGATGGCTGGGACCCCATCTCTCCACTGGTAATAGGCCGACAGAGTGGAAGTGAGGTGCCCCTGGCCTGGGCACTCCCTAACTATACCCCTGCAGTCTTCCCCAGCTTCGCCTGATTTCCTGCTGGCCTGGCCACTGAAGCCCTGGGGTTCCCCTCAAGCGTGGAATCCCACGCTGCTACTGGGTGGAGAGACTTACTCAGTCAGGCTCCACCTGTGGCTCCATGTGCCACAGGGCCTTGACAGTGGCCAGGTGTCCAGCCCCGAAGCCTGGCTGCAGCAGCCAGAAGGCCATGGGCTGGGGCCAGAGCAGGTGCTGGAGGCAACACTCACTGGCGCTCCACCTCTCCCTAGAGATACTGGGGAGCCTCTGCCCAGCTAGAAGGGCACAGGCACCCCAACTTCAGACCACCTGGCCCTCGGGAAGCTGGGGTGATGGCTGGGGTCTTGGTAACCGGGCCCCTCATAAAGCCCTGGCTTCGGAGCCCTCTGGGGCACGATGGCATGCCAGCCCCTCTCTGCCCGGCTCCTGTGCCCTGGTTCCCGTAACCCCCCTCCCGGGAAGGGAGCCCTGCACCTGTGCCCCTCGTGGAGGACAGAGGACGGGGAGGCGCTGGCTCGCCGGCCCGGCTCCCTCCCACAGCATGGACATGATGGGAACCGTGACCCACAAAAGCTGCCCTGCGCCAGCGCCGCGCCAGCGCCAGGACTGGTCTTGAGGCGGCAGCGCCTGCTTCTCTTGTAATTGCGCCTAAGTTGTTAAACCAATTCCACAGCTCAGATTCCTTTGTTCTCCATCACTGCTGCTCACTCCTCATCCTCCCTGCAGGCCAGCTGGCCCCCAGGGGCTGCCTCAGGCCCTAGACTCCCCCAGGTCTGGGTATCACATAGGTGCCCAGTGGCACGTGGTGAGGCCTGCACCTCCTGCCTCCAGGAGGCTCTGCTCCACACCCAGGGACATTTGGGACACCATCTCTGCTCCCAGGACAGGCATCTGGGGTGAAATCAAGGGCCCAGCAACTGTCAGCAGGCAGCCGCCTTCCCACGCGAGCCCCGTATCCCACCCACCCCTACCAAGGACCGGAGGAGGGACTGAGCAGGGGCCGCCTCACCCAGGGAGGCTCAGCATCCCAGGGCCACTGGTGCCAGGAGGACCTAGGGGGGGCCAGCACGGCTGCAGCCAGGCCAGCCCGCCAGCCCCCTTCGGGGTCCTGTGACACAGCAGCACCCACTGACAAGGGGCCTGAGGTCAGCGTCAGAGGGTGCAGACAGCCCAAGAGCTTGGCCTCAGCAGCACGTGGGCAGGTGAGGAGTGGCTGCTGCCAGCTCACCCTCACCTCTAAGAGGCAGGGCGGAGAGGCCGTCCTCCAGGAACCCTTGCTTCACTCCTCTCCCACCTGTCTGGCCTCTGGGACCCGCGCCCTGGCCAGAATTGGGGATGCCCTCAATTTCCGGGGGGAGACCCCAGGCCCATCCCCAGGAAGAGCCCAGGCCTGGGAACCTTCTGCATTTATTGCGGGGTGTGCTGCTGCCCCCTGGTGGCCGTCTGGAAGCGCCTGGCCGGCGGCTGGAGACCCAGTCACACCACCTCATCGTCTGTCACAGCAACTGGGTTGACTTGGGGGCCGCCTCCCCCAACAGCCGCCTCCGCCACGGCCTCCCCCTCGCTGAGCTTCTTCCGGGCTTCGGCTGGGGGCCTGGGCGGGGGGTTGCTGGGTGGCTGTTTGATGGTGCCTCCAACCTGCAGCCGTTCCTTGGGCTTGGGTTCAATGGGCATCCACTGCTCACCTCGGATAGCGGCCTGGGGAGCGCAGAAGGGCTGCAACCCGGCCCCACCCAAGCCCCCCCCCAGAGCTCCCTGGGGGATCCCCTACCAGAGGCCCCAGGGTGAGCATGAGAGCAAATCACCAGGGGCGGGGCTCAGAAGTTAGTGACAGGCCTGAGACCCCACAGCCATGGCCTGGCCTCGCTGACATTGAACCCCAGATGTTTTACACAACAGGAGCTGGGGCGGGGGGGCAGCACAGGAAAGCTCTGGGCTCCCAGAACCCCCGAGAGGCCATCAGGTGGAAATGTGGAGACCCGCCAGGCCCCCAGCATCCTCCAGGGACGAAGGGCCTAAGGGCCAGGCCAGGACCCAGGACCTATTCTGCATGGCCAGCAGGTGCGACCTCCCCACCTCGGCTGCACAGGGCCACCTGCCGCTTCCCTGGGCCAGCACAGGACCGTACCGACCCGGGCCTGGGTGCCGAGACTGCACAGGGCACCACTCACCAGCAGGTAGATGACACTGGCGATGGCCAAACAGACTGTCCCCAGGATGGTGGCCAGAAGGAAGCCCGCAGGCACCGACAGCCTAAGGGGAGAGCAGGAGGGAGGGAGCAAACCCGGGCCAGCCAGAGCCACAGGGCCCCAGGCCTCGGGCCTCGCTGGCCTGGGCCGCTCCGACCCCAGACTGAGGGGCTGCTCAAAGGTCTGCCTTGGTGTGTATTTGGACTCTTGGGCCCTGGACACATGCTGGGAGGAAACTTAAGAGCGGAGGCTGCGACGGGCACCGGCCTTGCTCAACGCAGCCCATCAGGTGCCGGGGAGAAGTGGCCTAGGCCCATCAGGATCCACCACTGTGCTCCAGCTCCAGACCTGGAGTTTGTTGTAACGCACGCACACAGCGGACTGGAGTTTGGGACCCTCTGCCACCCAGGACCTGGACTTTGTCATCGGGAGAAATGGCCGGGGGGAGGGGGTCTCCCGTGGCCCCCGTCGTGCAGGCGCGGGTGGTCAGCCGGCCCAGGGGCAGGGACTCCTCCCGGCGGCGGCAAGCCCGGGGCACTCACAGGAGGTGCAGAGCAGCCCGGACGTAGTAGTTCCTGGTGAGTGGCCCAAACAGCTTCACCACGGTGGTCATGTGCTTCTGTCCACTAGACATGGAGGGCGGGCAGGCCAGTCAGGGCCAGTCCAACCGGAGCCCAGGCCACTTCCTCCCAGGCCTGGCATGGGGGTGGGCTGGGGGAGCTCCTGCAGGCAGGCAGGCAGGCAGGCAGGCAGGCAGGCAGGGCAGGGCTGGGCTGGGGGAGCTCCTGCAGGCAGGCAGGCAGGCAGGCAGGCAGGCAGGCAGGCAGGCAGGCAGGCAGGGCAGGGCTGGGCTGGGGGAGCTCCCGCAGGCAGGCAGGCAGGCAGGCAGGCAGGCAGGCAGGCAGGCAGGCAGGGCTGGGCCAGCCTTCACCCTGGGCTCACCAGCGCTCCATGGTGGAGCCCTTGCTCCTCTTGCCCCGGGGGTACTCCAGCAGGCAGATGAACACCCCAGCTGCACTACAGTGCCAGTTAAGGCACAAGCCCACTCCGCTGGCCACCAGCGATACCCCTTGGCTGACGAAACAGGTGGCATTGCCACGGGGTTCCACGAGCCTGGCCTGGGCCTCCGTCCATCCGTGCCTGCCTTGGCCCCTGGTGGGCAGCACCTGGCCTGGGAGCCAGCATGGGGTACAGGCTCCTCCCTCCTGTCCTCCCACCAAGCCCCAGCCCCGCCCCCCCAGGTCTCCAGTAGAAGGATACATGGAGTAGGCACCAAAATACCACTGGGCAAAGCGACCGGCTGTAGCCACGATGCCCCCGGCGATGAGGACTGTGGGAGGACAACAGTGGTCAGGTGGGGCCGCCAGGACCGAGGCCCTGACCCAGGACGACCCCAGGGCCTCGTCACCTCCCTGCCTCCACCTACAGGGGCCCCAGGCCATGTGGGGGAGCACTAGGGCTGGGGCAGAGAGGAGGGAGGGAGGACGGGTGAAGGTGGGTAGGCTTGGAGAGGGCAGGGCTGCTCCGGGTGGAGGGCCACCTTTGACCTGCTGTTCTTAGCTCCATGACCCACTGGTCACTGGCCAACTGCCAGTTATTCCGGCGTGCAGCCCTTGACCGCAGTGCTGGTTGCTTAGCCCTGCCCCTGCTTCCCCAGGGGCGAGTGCCCAGCTTGGACTTATGGCAGCTGCTCTCATCCATTCTTCCTCCTTGTAGCTCCTGATAACAGGGGAGACGTCACTGAACCCTCCTGCCTGGCACGGGAAGGCCTGGCACTGAAATGGAAGTTACGGGTCTGGCTATACTTGAACCCTGCCCACTCCGTCCTGAGTCTCATCAGGGCTGGGAGCCTGGACTGAGGAGCAGCCAGACTCCCCAACAGACTCGAGTGACTGGCAGACGCCCGTGCACCTCTGCCTCTTTGAACAGCTTGTCACCGCATGGATGTGGCGGGGGTCACTCCTGTCCCTGAGCTCCCATGCTTTTCCCAACTGGCCGAAGAGCAGCCTTGGCTTCTCTCTGCCACTGAGCAGAGAATAGCCCAGGAGCAGCCTTTGGTCTTGTTTTGTTGTGGAGATGGGGTCTCACTACCTAGTTCAGACTGTCTGGCATTACAAGTGTGTACATTGGACTCAAGACTCTGCTTTTAATCGGGAATCAAATCAAGTTTCCTGAAATTGGTAATATGTTGTATGAGTCTGTCATCTTTCCACATCTGGAACAACTTTCTCCTCTTCCTCATTCTTCCTTCTCTTTCTCATTCTCTCTCAAATGGCACTGGTTTTTATTTTGTACTTAGGTGGTTCTGGGGTTTGGAACCCAGAGCTTTGTACTTGCTATGGAGGCATTCAACCCACATAAGCCATGTTCCCAGACCTGTTTGCTTTAGGTTTTTGAGGTAGATCACTGCAACCTGAAGTCCTCTCTACTGTGCTGTAGTAGTTGGGGCCCACTACTGATTCACATGGGGTCTCACAAACTCTTCACCAAGGCTGGCATGTAACCTGTGACGCTCCTGGCCTTCACCTCTCGAGGGGCTGGGATTGCAGCTATGAGCCACCCTGCCTGGCACAAGTTGCTTTGATTTCTACCCCTCCCCTCTGTAAGGACCTAATTTCACTTCAACATGTCCAAAGAGGAATTTGTTGTCAAGGTTCTGAAAAGGACTTTCTTTCAACCGGAGTTCTGTCTTCTCCATGCGACGGGCTCTTCTGGATCTTCCATGACTCACACGTTGGTTCCTCCTGTGCAATGCCCACACACAACTCGTGTGGAAATCCCCGCATCCGTTCTGTTGGGCCACATCTGTGCCACGCCTCAGATCGGCCTTCCCCGTCTCCAGTTCCCTGCATGGCCCTCATGCCAGCCGTGACCTGTGAGGGACTTGTTTGGCTTTACTTGTCCAGTCTCCACGAACTCACTTCCCCAGGTCCTGTGCCTACTGGGTAATTTTCTATTCCTCTCCGTGGCCAGTTCAGATGTGCGCGTCCTCAGGGCTTCCCTCAGCCAGGCCTGGTAAATTCAGACTCCCTCACGGGTTTACTTCCTCAAACGCCGTCCCCTTTGGCACACATCCCGGAGCATGTTTTCTGCACTGGTCTGTGTGCCCCTAAAACACAAGTTTCACCAGTGTGTGCTGGGGGCCTGGAGGCTTTCTTTACCCTGGTCCTGATTCACCTGATTTCTCAGTCTGTAGGTAAACACAGAGCCACACCAGACCCGGGGTGTGTGTGGTCTTCTCCGTCAGGAGTCCTGGAAGTGGACAGATGTCCTTGGCGGCTCGCAGAGCTAGACAGTGTCATGTGGCCTCATGGGGCGGTGCCTCCCGCCCTGGGCCTAGGCGTGCAGCTTGGCTCTTGCAGAACTAAGCGTTGGGATCCTCAGTTCCCTGGGACTCCAGACACCTCAGCCCCTGCCCACCTGGACTGGGCTATGCCCAGCTGCCCTTCTGTCCTTGGCTTTGAGCTCACTACACATTAACTTCTTCTGCCAGCAGTCACATAGACTGGTGTGGCTAAGGAGGGAGGGGTGGCCTTGGGCTGCTCCCACAGCACTGAGTATCCCTCCTCAGCCGTTGTGCTGAGCACAGGCAGACACCCTGACTTCAGCTGGGGAAGTAGGGGTCTGAAGACTCCTCCAGCACCTGACAGGACACACAAGGGGACAAGACCAGGCTCAAAAGGAGGCAAACCAGCTCCAGATAGCTGTGGGCTTGAGTAGAAAAAGGGGGCCGGGCTGGATGCTCTAGAAGGATATTTCCAAGCAGCTGTCATCTAAGAGATAAAACAGTAAGAATTGGTACTCCACAGAAGACACAGGTTCAGCAAAGGCCTGGGGGCACACTGGGAGGGCAGGAAGTGACCTAGGAAGCAGGAAGGGACTCCAGCAGTCAGAAATAGGATTTTGTGCTGAGCACAGTGGCATATACCTGAACTCCTAGCTCTCGAGAGAGGCTGAGAGTGCCTGCCTCGCATGCACAAAACCCTGGGTTTAATTCCTCAGTACCAAATACACAGGAAAAAGCTGAAGTGGTGCTGGAGCTCAAGCAGAAGAGCAGAAGAGTCCTAGCCTTGAGAAAGCTCAAGGACAGTGCTCGGGCCCTGAGTTCAAACCCCAGGACTGCAAAAGAAAGAAAGAAAGTGGGAAGGAGGGAGAGAGAAAGAAGCACGGGCAGGGCAGGAGGGGAGGGGGGGGCTCCTTTTGCTGTGGGAGCTACTAGGTCTAAAGCCAGAAGCCAAGGGGAACAAAGTTGGGGAAAGCATGGATTTTGTGTGGCAGAGCTTGGAGTAATGGTCTCAGGAGGTAGAGAAGCTGCTACAGCCTCCAAGGCAGAGGTCTCCACACTGGACGAGAGGGACACAGCGGCCTGGCACCAAGTGGGCTGTTCCGGAGGCCCTTGGGCACTGTGGGCACTGCTGGCACAACCACCACCCAGCCCAAGCTGGACGCTGTTGGGCTCTACCTGGAGGGCACTGGGAGGAGTCCTGGCCAGGCAAGCGACGGGCCAGGGGCGGTGGAGAGGGGAGAGCTGTCTACACTGGCACAAAGTGGCAGCCACTCAGCAGCACAAGGGAAAGAGGCTGAGGGCACAAACCAGACAGCGGGAGGGGCCCCAGGCCACCCAGCCCCAAGTGAGGGCCTGAAGTGCAGTCTGGGAGTTCTCCCTGCGCCTGGCCTCCCGCACCTACCACTACTGCAGCTGCCGTCAGGGGCTCCTGGGTCTGGGGGCTTCCACAGCCCCAGCGGCGTCAGACCCCACCCAGGCCCGACCCCAGGCCCGACCCCAGGCTCAGGACCCCAGGCTCAGGACCCCAGGCCCGCCCCAGGCCCGACCCCAGGCTCAGGACCCCAGGGCCGACCCCAGGCTCAGGACCCCAGGCTCAGGACCCCAGGCCCGACCCCAGGCTCAGGACCCCAGGCTCAGGACCCCA
The DNA here is from genome assembly GCF_031878675.1 of Megascapheus bottae. Lineage (NCBI taxonomy): Eukaryota > Metazoa > Chordata > Mammalia > Rodentia > Geomyidae > Megascapheus > Megascapheus bottae. Next base: position 916,429 of record NC_143532.1, on the reverse strand, counting down.
GGCCCTACCCCAGGCCCAGGGCCCCAGGCTCAGGACCCCAGGCTCAGGACCCCAGGCCCTACCCCAGGCCCAGGGCCCCAGGCTCAGGACCCCAGGCTCAGGACCCCAGGCCCTACCCCAGGCCCAGGGCCCCAGGCTCAGGACCCCAGGCCCTACCCCAGGCCCAGGGCCCCAGGCTCAGGACCCCAGGCTCAGGACCCCAGGCTCAGGACCCCAGGCCCGACCCCAGGCCCAGGCTCAGGACCCCAGGCCCGACCCAGGCCCAGGCCCGACCCCAGGCTCAGGACCCCAGGGCCGACCCCAGGCTCAGGACCCCAGGCTCAGGACCCCAGGCCCGACCCCAGGCTCAGGACCCCAGGCTCAGGACCCCAGGCCCTACCCCAGGCCCAGGGCCCCAGGCTCAGGACCCCAGGCTCAGGACCCCAGGCCCTACCCCAGGCCCAGGGCCCCAGGCTCAGGACCCCAGGCTCAGGACCCCAGGCCCTACCCCAGGCCCAGGGCCCCAGGCCCAGGACCCCAGGCTCAGGACCCCAGGCTCAGGACCCCAGGCCCGACCCAGGCCCAGGCCCGACCCCAGGCTCAGGACCCCAGGCCCAGGGCCCCAGGCCCCGCGGCAGCCGGGCTGGGTGCGGGGGCTGCATCACTCCGCCCCACAGCCAGCGTCCGCCCATCGCGGCGGGTGCTCCCGAACCAGGCTTGGGGGACAACTCCGCATCCCGACCCGGGGTCCCAAGCCCGCCGAGCCCTGGCGACCCCGCGGCCAGGGCGCCCAGCGCCGGGCCGCGGAGGGCGGGAGAAGGCCATCCGCGGGCGGGGCGGGAGGCCCCGGAAACCACCGGAGAAAGGCCGCTCTCTGCCCGCCGCGACTTCCTCCTCGGCGGCCGCGGAGGGTGGACGGGGGCCGTGCACACGCCCGCAGCCGGTGCCAGCCCGGCCGAGGCCTTCCCCGCCCTCCCCAGCCGGCCCGCACTCACTCAGGCCGGACGCCAGCGCCTGCTCGTTGGCCCACATGGCCCACTCGATCTGCCCCATGCTGCAGACTCGGCCGGCCGCCGCCACCGAACTGAGGAAGCCCGCTCGCCTCGCCGCGGCCCCTCGGCGCCCTCCCGCCCCGCCCTGACCACGCCCCGCTCGTCCCGCGGCCACGCCCCTGGCCACGCCTCGCTTGTCCCGCCGCCCCGCCCCTGACCACGCCCCGCGTATCCCGCGGCCCCGCCCTAACCACGCCCCTCTCGTCCCGCGACCCCGCCCCTGACCGTGGCCACGCCCTCCCCGTAGGCCCGCCCGCCGCGCGGCTCTCCGCCGCCCGCGCCCTCCAGACCGGGAAAAGGAGGCCTGCAGGCCCGCCCCGCCCGCCGTCCGAGGCGCCAGGCGCGGGCTCCGGGAGGACCCCGCTTCCCTCCAGGCCCGCCAGGCTTCGCGTGTAGGTCAAGATGGAATATGGAGGACGGGGTCCTGCCCCATTCCCCGGGGTGTTGACCACACGCCTGTCCACAGGCGGCCATCCCAGCCCGGCGGAGCCCCGGACCCGTGACCACAGCCGTCCTAGGCTCCCCAGAGACAGAGCCCACTTTCTCACCCTTGCTAAGCCTATATAAACCTGCCCCAAGCCGGTCCCGCGGGCAGGCCCGCCCCTCGCGGCTCCTCAGTAAACAGGCCCTTGCTCTCCGTTCTCATTTTCCTTGCCGAGGGCATCCGGGCGCTGCTCGGGCCTGTGTACGGTGCACAGGCTGGGGCAGGAAGTGGCCTTGCGCCCAGGCCTCTCCTCGGCACAGGGGGAGGGGAGCAGTGCTTCTGCTTAGCCGTGCTAGCTCCACAGGCTGGTGGCCCAGGACCAGGTTACTGAACGGCTCTCGGGCATGGGCATGGCTTCTCTCGGGGGACCCCATGACCCAAGGCAGGGACAGTATATGCAGGCCAGGAAACCCCGGTAAGTGGGAAGAGCCCACCCTGGCAGCAACACCGGGAGGGGGGGTGAGGAGGAGGCAGTCCCAGTCCCGCGTGCAGGCCAGGGAAGGGGAGGAGCAGGCACACAGCGGGCAGGGACCCCAGGGCCAGCGCAGTACTCAGAAAGTAGGGAACAAAGAGGCTCTGCCCCTGCCCTGCAGCAGCGCCTGCTGCCACCAGCAGGTAATGTGAGGAGCTTTCAGACCAGGGGTCTGGGCACTGGGTGAAGAAGCAAGACAGCTCAACTGTGTCAACAGTTTATTCCTGTGGGCCACCAAGGCCCCCTCCCCCACGGGGCACCCACCACTCACAGCACCTGTCTTTACAAAGGGCCCATCCCCACCCCTGTGTGCCTGATGCCTTCGGGCCCTTGGCCAGTTCCCTGAGGCTGTGCCCTTGTAGCACCCACCCTCGGGGGACAGGGACTCCCTGGCAGGCTTGCTGTGGAATATGGAAAGGGCTGGGGGCAGGTCAGCAGCCCCTCACCAGCTACCTGGGCCCCACATACCATCTTGTGAAGCACTGGGGAAAGGGAGGCACTTCCTGGGTGGCCACTGTGCTGGCCCCAGGGTACCACCAGGCTGGTCCCAGAGCAGAAGCCAGGAAGCTCTCGGGTCACCCCAGCTCCACGGTCCCCAGCAGGATGGGGAGTCGATGTGGAGCTGGTCAAGAGGCCTGCTTTGGGAGGCCATCTGAGCCCAGGAGGTGTGCATGGGGGTCATCCAGGACTTGAGGCCCCGGCCCCACCTGGGGGTAGAGAAACTGGTGTCAATCTCAGGTGCCAGCAGAGGCCCTCTCCCAGCTTTCCTTGTCCTGGAGGGGCTGAGGGGTCTTCAGCAGGGTAAGCTCTAGTGGTAACCCACCTGGATGGTGACACCCATGCCCACTTATCCAGGCTGAGGTGACTCAGACAGCCAAAGGCCTCCCCCGTCCTGTGCCCCCGCCCCGGAGTACACCCCAGGCCATAGAGCTGGGGAAACGCCTGGTGTGGAGAGCGGGCGTGAGCACTTGAAATGGGCAGGAGGCAGAGACCTGCCTGGTCACGCTGGGGGGGCCCTGAGGACAGAGGCCAGGCCACACATCCCAGACAACCCCAGCCGCCACCCAGGAACCATCTGTCCACACTGCTTTCCACCTGTCTCTCCACAGACCACACGAACGCAGATTCACCAGGACATAGGGTGGCATGTGCCACTGCTCTTGGCATCCCATCCCCTGCCTGACATACACCTTGGTGAGAAAGGTGGGCAGGGTTCCTTCAGGCCTCACCTGAGTGACGATGATGTACTGCACCCCACCAGGGGTGGGGTCCCCAGCCAGTGCAGCTTTCAGCTCCTCAGACAGCGGGGCAGGCGTCACTGGCAAGCCCTTCAGAAACCTGGCACAAAACAAGGTGAGGTACTGTGACTCCAGGCCTGTGCGACACAAACACAGACAGCTCGAGAGCCAGCGACAGTTGTGCAGAGACAAGGCCGCCCTCCTCAAGCTGTGTGCACTTCCTAATGAAAACCAGCTACTTGTGCTGGCAAGAGTGCAGGGGCCCTGAGCCGCAGGGGATGCTGACCTGGGGGGGAGCGACAGGGACACAGTCCCGTGTGTGACTACCAGGCAGGATGAGACACAGCAGTGGCCCCACGGGGACTGCCTCAGTGGCCGTCATTTCCAGGCAGAAGGCAGGGAGCCACACTCACTTGTCTCCGTTGGCAGCAGGGGGAAAGCTGTGCTTCACAGCAGCCACAAACTCAGCCACGGTGTCTTCCAGGGTGAAGACCACAGCGTTGGGACCTGCATCAAATGTGTACGCCACCTGGAATGCAGGCAACCCCAGCTCAGAGCCTCATCTGCCAGGGGAAAAGGAGGTCTCCAAGCACTTAGTCAGGCCTGTGGGGCCGAAGCAGAGTGAACAAGGTCACAGGTGGAGAGGCTGTGCCCAAGGGTGTCATGACGCCAGTGCACTAAGCCAGAAACAACTCCCCCTGATCAAAATGTGTGCTGTGTCTACCCTGACTCATGGAACTGAATCTTTGTGTGGCGTGGGGGGGTTCACATGCTGTGCCTGCAGGACACCAGCCATCTGTAGACAGAACACAGGCCTATTCCACACCCTCAGTTTGTTAGTGACAGGACGCAGGCCCACGCCCACGGCCCTGTCCCTGGCCTCACCCTGCATTTTGTTTTGGGTCTACCTTGGTCTGCCCATAGTAGGTGTTGAAGCAGTGCACCAGCTGGATGATGCGTCTGGAGGTGTCATTGAGGTAGGATATGGGTGGGAAAGTGTCCAGGCAGGTGGCGTGGAACTGGTTGCTGTCCTTCATGGTTAGCTGGGCGAAGCCCTGGAAGTTGTGGTCCTGGATGCAGCGGGCCATCTCCCTCATGCGTGCGGGCACCACCGACGCAGCGCGGAACTGCAAGGCACGGCAGTTTTCCAGGGCTGCGGGGGGCGGGCGGGCACGCTCACTGCAGCATGGCTCCCCTGTCAGGGGCCCATGGAGTCCTGCGTCTCCCGCCTGGCATGTGACCCAGGGGCAGGGCCCTGGAGTCTGCCCCCACCCCGGCACTCTCCTCACCTTGAGCAGGGCACTGGTCTCCACGCTGGTCTGCATGCCCACCGTGCTGCCCATCGGCTTCTTCTCAGCACTCACCTGGACATGAGACACCACACAGTGCTGGCTGGACGCGGGGGCCCTGCCGAGCACCCCAGGCCCTGATACTGGGGGAGAAGCCAGGGCCCTCTGACTTTGGGGGAGACTAGACCATACAAGAGGAGCAACTCCTGACCACTGAGCCCTGTGGGGCCTAGATTAGACCCCCCATTCTCAGTCCTGGCCCTGACTGCTGCACAACCTCCCGTGGCCACACCCTAGCCCCTTACCACAAGGACAAGGACTCGGAGCTGGGGCCAGTGCCCCTCAGGAGCCAGCTGCCGGGCGATGCTGTCCTTCCCATCCTCCTGCTCCCCCATCTGCCACTCCACAAAGCCACCATACAGGCTCCGGCAGGCACTGCCCGAGCCCCGGCGGGCCACTTCAGAAAGGTCACCCTCAACCCCATAGACACGGGCCAGGGCATAGGCTGTACGGAAGCAGAAGTCGCATGAGAGGCAGTGTGCCACACCCCATGGCCACATGGGAAATGGGGCAGGAGCAGGACGTCAGCACCCAACATAGCGCCCACTAGTCTGGGCCTTATTCCCCTCCCCCCCACAGCACAGGGTGCTCTGGCTGAGCCAGTGAGCACCACTGAGATTCCCAGTGAAGCCAGCCAAGAAATCACCCCTCCTACTTCAACATGAACCAGCACCGCCGCTGTCACCGGCGCTCCAGGCTTTCCAGAGTGAATGAACTTGAGACAGCGGAGCCCAAAGTCCAACACAGGCTTCCCAGGTGCTCTGAGCATAAAGTCCCTTCTGTGCCCAACACTGGGCACCCACCCAGGCAGGCAGACACTGGGCACGGGCCCCCACGGCACCCACCTAGGCAGGCATAGCCAGCTGCTGATGAGGCTAGGCCTGCTGCTGTAGGGAAGTTGTTCACCGAGGCCACATGTACTTTGTAGTTGAGGCTGAGGGGCAGTGAGTCCCCATCTCCTGCTCCCCTCCGCTTCCGAGCCAGACGGCGGACTGCAGGACAGAGGAGCTCGTCACTGGGTGACCCCAGCAGCAGACGCCCCCGGCTCGCCTCTGCAGACAGCCTCCCGGGGAGCCTGCAGCCGGGCTGGGCGTGGGGGGAAGGATGGAGAGACAGACACCATCTGGATGCCCGTGTCCCACCCCGTGGGTTTGCTGGAGGGCAGAGCCTGTGCTAGACCCCACTCACTCTCCCTCAGGCAGGCCTGGAGTCGCGGCTGCCCCACGTCCTCCTCCCGGCCATTCAGCCAAATCCGGTCCTCGGTGAAGTCCTTGCTGATGGCCGCTGTGGTGGTGGTTTTTAACTGAGGGGAAAACGCAGGGCCCCTGAGGCCAGGGCTGCTCCCGATGCTCCCCAGGAACCCCTGCTGCTCGTCACTCTCGGAGCTGCCCGTCACAGGGCGTGCTGGTAGGAGATGAGGGGCCAAGCAGGGAGGCGCAGGCCCGCAGGTCAGCCCCACGCACACAGCACATGGCACATGGCACACAGACACAGCGCACGCTCCAGCTCCCGGGCAGACCCGAGACCACTAGAGGAAGGGACACAGCTGTCCAAAGAGAGCCTGGACCTTTTGGCAGTGATGGGGTTGGCACACACACATGTCCAGGGCCTTACGTGAGACCTCCTCAGCCTAGCACCGACTGTGGCCAGAGCCCTGGAGCCGCTAACTGAGGCGCCACCACCGTGGCTACTCACCTGGTCCTGGCTCAAAGTGACACTCAGAGAAGAGTTGATGGGCAGAATCAGCTCCTCATCTCGTTTCCCCCCTGGAAAAAGTAACCAAAGCTCGACAGGGAGTCCCCAGATCCAAAATCGCCCCTGCCCCTCTGCCTTCTCCTCCTGCTCTCAGGTCACTGCCTCAGGAAGCCCTCTGGGTTTGCTCCCTGACTTGCCGTCCCTGCTCAATTCACCTTCCCACTCACTCCAGACTCACTGCTTGCTCTGCACTTGCTGTGTGCTGCTCTCCCCCCTCACCCTGCTCAGAACAGCCCAGGCCAGGTCCCCCCCACCCCCCCCAGAGCACAGGTCCTCACTGCCTCCATCGCCCAGCTCAGAATGGTCTGGGCCTGCACACTTCCTGTGTCAATGTAGCCAACCTTCCAGAAAGGCTAAAGAAACCCACTGAGCCTCATCCACAGACTTTCTCGAAGCTGGCACAAGCACACACATGGGCACACACACCTTCAAGGCTGGGCTGGCGGGAGGAGAAAAGGAGGAAGTGCACACAAAATGAGCAACTCTGTGGTTCACACAGCTGAGGGCGTCCTTGGAGTAGGGGGCCACTCCAGGGCCGGGGAGATGCCTGTCCTCCGTGCAGACCACAATACGTCCAAGCCCCCAGGTGTCACAGGAAAACCAGTAGGAGACACTCCGGGAGAGAAGGCAGACCCCAGGGCCCTTGATCCTGGCATGTCTCTTTCTGCCCCACATACCCTAGAGCTTCTACTGGAGAAGCAGAGCTGCCAAGGGACACAGCCAGCCAGGACAGGGCAGCCCAGCAGGACGAGAGTCCTTGTCACTGCCTTGCTCTGACTGCCCTGTGCAGCCTGGGGCCTCCCCACCAGGGAGAACAGAAAGGGGGGAATTTCTGTTGTCCTTGAACTCTCAGGCTTCCCATTCAGTGGTAGGCCAGGACTTCCCTCCCAGCCCCAGAGGAGGCCTGGTGCTGGCCAGGACAAGCCCATGCCCACAGTCAGTAGAGCCTACACTTCTGCCTCTAACAGCATGAACGAGGCAGCACCCTCACCAAAAGAGGGGGTCAAAGACCACCCAGATGGCTTCAATAAGACAGAGTCTTAGATCACAGCAGAACCTTTAGATTTCACCACAAACCCCTGCTACCCTGTGAAGAAGGAAGACTTCAAACAGAAACAAGAACCACCAGCAGATGTCATCTCAGAGGTGACAGCGACATTCTCTGGGAAAGCATGTAACACAGCCATGACACAAATGTTCTGTGATCAGCAGGCGGAGGCAGGAGGAGCACTTCAGGCTTTTTCTTTCTTTTATTTTCTGCCAGTTCTGGGGCTTGAACTCCCGGCCCTTTTTCTTTATTTTAAAGGGCCATTACAAATATGCTTGAAACAAATAAGAAAGCCTCCACAAAGAAATGTAAGATAGGGCCGGGAGTTTGGCCTAGTGGTTAAAGTGCTTGCCTAGCATGCAAAAGGCCCGGGTTTGATTCCTTGATACCACATATATAGAAAAAGCCGGAAGTGGTGCTGAGGCTCAAGTGGTGGAGCTCTAGCCTTGAGAAAGTCCAAGGACAGTGCTCAGGCCCTGAGCTCAAGCCCAGGACTGGAAAAAAAAAAAAAAAAAAAGAAGAGAAATACAGTAACTGAAACAAAGGTCCAGTGGACAAACTCAAAATAGAGGAATCAGAAGGAAACCGAAGACAGATTCACATTCAAAAATAAATCAGTGCTGGACACCGCAATTAACATGCTAAACAAAACAAAAAGATCCTGCGATCTTATCAACAGATGAAGGGAAAGCATGTAGCAAAATTCAACAGCTATTCATTATTTTAAAGAACAGACATGAAAAGTAGGAATAATGATAAACTTTTTAACTTTTTGTGAGACAAGGCCTTAGATATGGATCTTCCTACCCAGCCTCCTGAGGGCTGGAATTACAGGCATGCTTACCATGTCCAGCCCTAGGAAAACTTTGTCAACCTACAAAGAACGAGTGTCTAAAATATTCTAACACATTCTCAAAATTCAAAAGGGGCCGGGAGTTTGGCCTGGTGATAGAGTGCCCACCTAGCATACACGAAGACCCAGGTTCGATTCCTTGGTGCCACATACATAGAAAAAGCCAGAAATGGCCAGAAATGGTGCTGTGGCTCAAATGGTAGAGCTCTAGCCTTGAGAAAGTCCAAGGACAGTGCTCAGGCCCTGAGTTCAACCCCAGGACTGGCAAAACACACACACACACACACACACACACACACACACACACACACACACACCCCTCTACCTCAGCAGGAAGAGAGCAAACAATTCAATCGGAACAGGGGGCCAACATGTGGAGATACATGGATGCAAATAGGCCCAGGAAAAGATGGCCACCATCACTAGCAATTGATTAATTAATTAGGTACAAGTTAAAAATACCTTCCTGTGAAAATGATGAAAGGAAAAAAAGTAACAAAATATGCTGGTTAGCTGGGAGTGTGGCTTAGGGGTAGAGTGCTTGCCTAGCATGCTGGGTTTGATTCCTCAGTGCCACATAAACAGAAAAAGCTGGAAGTGGTGCTGTGGACAAATTGTTAAGAGTGCTAGCCTTGAGCAAAAGAGGCTCGAGAACAGTGTCGGGCCCTGAGCTCAAGCCCCAGGACTGGCAAAGAGAGGAGGGGATGGAGGGGAGGGGGTGGGGGAAGGAGGAGAGGAGAAGGAGGAGAGAAAGAGATATGGTAGTGAGGAGGAAACACCATACATGGCTTATGGGAACACAAACTAGCAGAGCCACTTGGGAAAGTTTGACAGTTCCTTAAACACAACGCAACTGCCACACTGTGCCCTGGTAATGGCACCGTGGGCATGGATCCCAGTGTGAAAACTTACTTTCACACAAAGACTTACACAGACTGTGGCAGTATTGTGCCAACTAGGCCTAACTACCCACATTCTTCCATCCTGCGTGGTCAGGCAAAGGCAGTGACCGACCAAGAATAATCCAGCCATGCAAGACAATAAACTCCTGCCACACCAACCTTGGGGCCAGAAAATCTGGCTGACGGAAATATGCCTAACATTTACATGTCTGGGTACTGAAGCCTGGGCCTGGGTGCTGGGGTCGGGATGTGGGTGCTGAGGTCCTGGGCCTGGGTGCCGAGGCCCCGGCCTGGGTGCCAGGTCCCAGGCCTGGGTGCTGGGGTCGGAATGTGGGTGCTGGGGTCGGGATGTGGGTGGCGGGGTTGAGACCTGGGTGTTGGGGTTGGGCCTGGGTGCCGGGGTCCCTGCCCCGGGTGTTGGGGTCCCGGGCCTGGGAGCCGGGGTACTGGGTCTGGGTGCTGGGGTCCCTGCCCTGGGTGCTGGGGTCCCTGCCGCGGGTGTTGGGGTCCGGGGCCTGGGAGCCGGGGTCCTGGGCCTGGGTGCCGGGGTCCCTGCCCCGGGTGTTGGGGTCCCGGGCCTGGGAGCCGGGGTACTGGGTCTGGGTGCTGGGGTCCCTGCCCCGGGTGTTGGGGTCCCGGGCCTGGGAGCCGGGGTCCTGGGTCTGGGTGCCGGGTTCCCTGCCCCGGGTGTTGGGGCTCCTGCCCTAGGTGTTGGGGTCCCGGGCCTGGGAGCCGGGGTCCCTGCCCCGGGTGCTGGGGTCCCTGCCCCGGGTGTTGGGGTCCCGGGCCTGGGAGCCGGGGTCCCTGCCCCGGGTGTTGGGGTCCCGGGCCTGGGAGCCGGGGTTCCTGCCCCGGGTGCCGGGGTCCCGGGCCTGGGAGCCGGGGCCGGGATGTGGGTGCCGGGTTAGCCGGCGCGCGGCTCCGGGTCCAGGCCACCATCCCCTCCACACGGCCCGGGACTGGCCGGTCCCGCGGGGAGCGGAGGACGGGGCTCCCCACCCGGGCCCCAAGGCCGCCGCGGCCACCGCAGCTCCGGGGTGAGAGGCGGCCGGGCGCGACCCCGGGCCCGCCGGCCCCGCCGCCCGCCGGCCCGCGGCACTCACAGTACTTGACGACCGCGATGTTGACCGGCGCCGTGCAGGTGACGACCACCGGCGGCCTCCCGGACGCCATGGCGGAGCCGCGCGCTCCCGGACGGCGGCCGCGCGCCGTCTCACACCCGGCCTGCGGAGCACCGCCGCCTCACGCGCTGACACGCGATTGGCCCGCGCGGACCCGGCTGCTCGCGTGCTTTCCAATCAGCGGTAGGTCCGGCCCCCACTCTACCTCTCAGCCAATGAGCGGGATCGGACGATGGGCCGGCGACTCTGACCACCGATTCTGCGCTGTTTGCAATGGGCGCTGATTTTCCTCCCTGGTGGGGCGCGACCGGGATGGCGCTAGACGGGACGGGGCTGGCGGGGCTGGGGGCGTGGCTGCCGCCTGCGGGGCCGGGAGGGGGCGTGGCTGCCGCCTGCGGGGCCGGGAAGGGGCGTGGCTTGCACCTAGGGGGCGTGTCGGGGCGTGGCCGGGCGGGGCGCCACTCGGCTCAGGCCTCCTGGGCCCTCTCCGGCTCCCAGCACCCTGGACCCTGTGCTTCACAGGTGGACGCATGGGGATGTGCAGCAGAAAGCATGACTGTTACCCCCTTGTAGAGCACAACTGTTTCACCGATACATAATGCAGCCATCACCACCATCCGTTTGCACAGAACTTCATCATCATCCCTAAGAGAAAATGTCCCCACGAGACACTAACTCTATAAGAAACTGCTCCAAGAGACACCAACTCTATAAGACACTCCCCCTCGAGACACCAACTCTATAAGACACTGCCCCACGAGACACCAACTCTATAAGACACTGCCCCACGAGACACCAACTCTATAAGACACTCCCCCTCGAGACACCAACTCTATAAGACACTCCCCCTCGAGACACCAACTCTATAAGACACTCCCCCTCGAGACACCAACTCTATAAGACACTGCCCCACGAGACACCCACTCTATAAGACACTCCCCCTCGAGACACCAACTCTATAAGACACTGCCCCACGAGACACCCACTCTATAAGACACTGCCCCACGAGACACCAACTCTATAAGACACTGCCCCACGAGACACCAACTCTATAAGACACTCCCCCACGAGACACCAACTCTATAAGACACTGCCCCACGAGACACCCACTCTATAAGACACTGCCCCACGAGACACCAACTCTATAAGACACTCCCCCTCGAGACACTAACTCTATAAGACACTGCCCCACGAGACACCCACTCTATAAGACACTGCCCCACGAGACACCAACTCTATAAGACACTCCCCCTCGAGACACCAACTCTATAAGAAACTGCTCCACGAGACACCAACTCTATAAGACACTGCCCCACGAGACACCAACTCTATAAGACACTCCCCCTCGAGACACCAACTCTATAAGACACTGCCCCACGAGACACCAACTCTATAAGACACTGCCCCACGAGACACCAACCCTATAAGACACTCCCCCACGAGACACCAACCCTATAAGACACTCCCCCTCGAGACACTAACTCTATAAGACACTGCCCCACGAGACACCAACTCTATAAGACACTGCCCCACGAGACACCAACTCTATAAGACACTGCCCCACGAGACACCAACTCTATAAGACACTCCCCCTCGAGACACCAACTCTATAAGACACTGCCCCACGAGACACCAACTCTATAAGACACTGCCCCACGAGACACCAACCCTATAAGACACTCCCCCACGAGACACCAACCCTATAAGACACTCCCCCTCGAGACACTAACTCTATAAGACACTGCCCCACGAGACACCAACTCTATAAGACACTGCCCCACGAGACACCAACTCTATAAGACACTGCCCCACGAGACACCAACTCTATAAGACACTCCCCCTAGAGACACTAACTCTATAAGAAACTGCTCCACGAGACACCAACTCTATAAGACACTGCCCCACGAGACACCAACTCTATAAGACACTGCCCCACGAGACACCAACTCTATAAGACACTGCTCCACGAGACACCAACTCTATAAGACACTCCCCCTCGAGACACTAACTCTATAAGAAACTGCTCCACGAGACACCAACTCTATAAGACACTGCCCCACGAGACACCAACTCTATAAGACACTCCCCCACGAGACACCAACTCTATAAGACACTCCCCCTCGAGACACTAACTCTATAAGACATTGCCCCACGAGACACCAACTCTATAAGACACTGCCCCACGAGACACCAACTCTATAAGACACTCCCCCTCGAGACACTAACTCTATAAGAAACTGCTCCACGAGACACCAACTCTATAAGACACTGCCCCACGAGACACCAACTCTATAAGACACTGCCCCACGAGACACCAACTCTATAAGACACTCCCCCTCGAGACACTAACTCTATAAGAAACTGCTCCACGAGACACCAACTCTATAAGACACTCCCCCACGAGACACCAACTCTATAAGACACTCCCCCTCGAGACACTAACTCTATAAGACACTGCCCCACGAGACACCAACTCTATAAGACACTCCCCCTCGAGACACTAACTCTATAAGAAACTGCTCCACGAGACACCAACTCTATAAGACACTGCCCCACGAGACACCAACTCTATAAGACACTGCCCCACGAGACACCAACTCTATAAGACACTGCCCCACGAGACACCCACTCTATAAGACACTGCCCCACGAGACACCAACTCTATAAGACACTCCCCCTCGAGACACTAACTCTATAAGCCTCTGCCCCACGAGACACCCACTCTATAAGACACTGCCCCACGAGACACCAACTCTATAAGACACTCCCCCTCGAGACACCAACTCTATAAGAAACTGCTCCACGAGACACCAACTCTATAAGACACTGCCCCACGAGACACCAACTCTATAAGACACTCCCCCTCGAGACACCAACTCTATAAGACACTGCCCCACGAGACACCAACTCTATAAGACACTGCCCCACGAGACACCAACCCTATAAGACACTCCCCCACGAGACACCAACCCTATAAGACACTCCCCCTCGAGACACTAACTCTATAAGACACTGCCCCACGAGACACCAACTCTATAAGACACTGCCCCACGAGACACCAACTCTATAAGACACTGCCCCACGAGACACCAACTCTATAAGACACTCCCCCTCGAGACACTAACTCTATAAGAAACTGCTCCACGAGACACCAACTCTATAAGACACTGCCCCACGAGACACCAACTCTATAAGACACTGCCCCACGAGACACCAACTCTATAAGACACTGCTCCACGAGACACCAACTCTATAAGACACTCCCCCTCGAGACACTAACTCTATAAGAAACTGCTCCACGAGACACCAACTCTATAAGACACTCCCCCACGAGACACCAACTCTATAAGACACTCCCCCTCGAGACACTAACTCTATAAGACATTGCCCCACGAGACACCAACTCTATAAGACACTGCCCCACGAGACACTAACTCTATAAGAAACTGCTCCACGAGACACCAACTCTATAAGACACTGCCCCACGAGACACCAACTCTATAAGACACTGCCCCACGAGACACCAACTCTATAAGACACTGCCCCAGGAGACACCCACTCTATAAGACACTGCCCCACGAGACACCAACTCTATAAGACACTGCCCCACGAGACACCAACTCTATAAGACACTGCCCCTCGAGACACTAACTCTATAAGAAACTGCTCCACGAGACACCAACTCTATAAGACACTGCCCCACGAGACACCAACTCTATAAGACACTGCCCCATGAGACACCCACTCTATAAGACACTGCCCCACGAGACACCAACTCTATAAGACACTGCCCCACGAGACACCAACTCTATAAGACACTGCCCCACGAGACACCCACTCTATAAGACACTCCCCCTCGAGACACTAACTCTATAAGAAACTGCTCCACGAGACACCAACTCTATAAGACACTGCCCCACGAGACACCCACTCTATAAGACACTGCCCCACGAGACACCAACTCTATAAGACACTCCCCCACGAGACACCAACTCTATAAGACACTCCCCCTCGAGACACTAACTCTATAAGACACTGCTCCACGAGACACCAACTCTATAAGAAACTGCTCCACGAGACACTACCTTCCCGTTTCCCCCTCCCCCTTAAGCTTGTCCTTCCTGCGTGGTGTGGAGATTTCAGGCAGCACCAGCGTGTGCGCTGGGCAGGGTGTGGAGGTTTCAGGCAGCACCAGCGTGTGCGCTGGGCAGGGTGTGGAGGTTTCAGGCAGCACCAGTGTGTGCGCTGGGCAGGCTGCCGCTGGTTCTTCTCTGGGTACCAGTGTAGTCGTGTTCAGGGTCTTTTATTGGCTCGTTTCCGGTTATGCTTTCTTTTTGGTTTGGGGGCCTGAACTCGGGGCCTGGGGCCTGTCCCTGAATACAGCTCTTTGCTCAAGGCTAGTGCTCTCCATGTCCAACGTTGGGGGTGGATAGTAGGAATTTAAGCTTCTCACATACCTTCCTGCCAGGCGGGATGCTAGGCAGAGCCCTGGTGCCGCCATCGTGTGCCTCTTGGGCGTCATCCTAATTCAGTACCGGAAGGTCACGGTCGTTCGTTGTCTAGATGTTCTAGAAGGTATTTAAGTGTCCCCTGCTAGTGGACAATCGCTTTTGTTACTGACTTCTTGATTCTATAAACAGTACTTTCCACACGTTTTATGCACGTGAATTTCCTAGGGGATTTTTTTGACAGGTTAGGAGGGCCTATGATGTAAAGGGTCTGTAAATTGCCATTGCCGGAGCTGTCTCGATTTTTCTCCACCTTCTTCCTGATCCGGGGTGGGGGGGGAGTTCAGAGCAGATCCTTTGCATTTTTTCCACATTCAGAGGGCAGGAAACGTGCCTCCTCCCCACCAAGGCGGCTTGCAGAGAACACACAGTGCTGCCCACCGTGGAGTGGGCAGGCTGGGAGGGTGCTTGTTGGACTCAGCCCAGGCCTCCCGCCTCTGCTGCACACTCTGCCGCCTCGGTTCTGGGGAAGCGGGACGCGGCGTCTCTTGACGCGGAATGTCACTCCTGAGTGTGCGCGGCAGGCGACGCGGGTGACACCGCCAGCGGAAATGGTCTCTTTCTGAGTCTTCGGTACAGGACGTGTCCCGAGCTTGCTGCCTAGGGAACCCGCTCCGGGTCAGGCGGCTGTGCGGGTCTGGGCGGGGGATTTGGTTGTGATTTCTGGGTCGGCGGCTCCCAATCCCCCGGCAGGGTTTGGAAAGCGCGGGTCGGGCGGTGTCCCCGGCGAGGGTGGCTCGAGACTCCCCTGCCCTCTCGTCTCCCCCGCCCCACGATCCTCCGGACTTCGGGGCACCCCGAGATCCGGAGGGTGAACTGCGTCTTGCGAGCACCTCTGGTCAGCGTTGAGACTCCCACGGTGTAGACGCAGGCGAGCGTCGACGGTGGAGAAACCAATTCAGAGCCCGTGCGCGAGGCAGGAGCGACCCGAGCGGGCGGCCAGTGGCGCAGAGGAGCGCCCGCAGCTGAGAAGACGAAAAGCCTCCGCGCCGGGCGCCTCGCGTGGAGGCAGGGCCTGGCCCCGACGGGGCGGCTCCCCGTTCCCGCCGGGACCGCGCGTTCCTCCGGGCGGCTCCCCGTTCCCGCCGGGGCCGCGCGTTCCTCCGGGCCGCGGGCGCGGCGCGCGGCAGGTCGGCTCCCGGGGAAGCTCGCTCCCGGAGCCGGGGCGCTAGAGCCTCTCCCCGGCTTCGTGCCGTGCCGTGGGCAGCAGCGGCGGGGGGCGCCCGGGGCGGCCGGGAGCGCCCGTCGCGCGCCTGGCTGCTGTGGCCGCGCTGGCCGCCCCGCGCCCGGCGCCCTCCTAGGGGATGTTTCTTGGTCGGTCGTAGGGCTGAAGGCTACCTCTCGAGCCACAGTAACACCTCCGGTTTCCTGGCGATTAACTGGAGTCCCACAGACTTTTGTGCCCAGGCTGGCTTTGAACCACGGTCCTCCGATCTCAGCCACCAGCACCCAGCTGGACTAGGGCATTTTGGTGACTGCTGGCAATCCCTTTACCTCTCTCCGTCACCTGTCCATCTGAAGGCCAAAAAATGGCATGTACAGTTTTGGTTTGGTTTAATTTCCCTTTCCATCACTTTTCTTTTTTGCCAAAACCCATCTTTCCAGAGTTACAAATACGTGGCTCCACACAGCAGTCTCCTGTCTTCACTGAACTGCCTGGAAATGGGAGAAGGGGGGGCGGGGGAGAGAAACAGCTGAGCCATGGACTTGGTCATTTGCTTTCTGCCCTGCTAGTGATGAGACACGACTGGATCCCGATATAACCCAGGCTAACATTGAGCTCTCGATCTCGAACGCTGGGCGTGCTCCACTCCTGGCTAGATACTCCACTTGTAAATCACTGTACCCATCGGGTGGGAGACACTGAGCGTTGAGCACCTACTATGTGTCAGGTGCTATAGTAGGACTGGTTCTTGTTATCTTTCTAATCCCTAAACCATAACTGCTCTTTTCAAGTGACCAGACTCAGCCGTCACAGAGATGCTGTCCCTGAACGTCATCCCCATCAGGATAGGGAGGGGCCTCACTTGCAGGGCAGTCCTAGTCCTTAGATTGTGGACTCAGGACCATGACGTGGCTATTAGGGCCCCTGTGTGGGGGTGGGGAGGCCTCCAGTCTGTCCAGTCTCTGCCCCCAGGCCTGCACCAAACCTTGGAGAGGACATTGGGTCTGCAGAGTGGGGGCTGCTGGCTGGGACCATAGCTGTGGCCTTGGCCCCTTGGAGTCCATTCTCAGGAAGCTGAGGGTCAGCTCCCCCCACCCAAGCCTCATGCCTGTGTTGTGGCCACTTCTAAGCAGCTGGGTCTCAAAAGGCAGATGTGCGGACGGGAACATGAATACACAGAAGAGGAAAGCCCCCTCTCTTCACTCTGATGCCCTAGAGGGCGTCCTGGGCCTCTCATGCCAGGGGGAGGAAGAGAGGCCTGGCATAAACAAAACTGCCTTCCTGGGAAGGAGTCATGGTGTATCTTTGCAGAAAACTAAAGCTGGAAGGCAGGAGGAGGAGAAAACAGGGAGGCTGGGAGAGGTGGGCCTGGAAAACTTCTGATTCCCGTTCCTCGACCCTGGTCGTGGAAGTCCTGCTGCCTCTGTGAGACTGTGACAGCTGCAGAAACCCTGTGCTAGGCCAGCCCCTGGCAGTCAGGCAGCAGCCCAGGTGTGTCCCCGTGCCCCTGGCCTGCCTCCTTCACTAGGGTCTCTTGGCCTCTGACAGAGAACAGCATATGGTTCCTCTGCTGCCTGACCTCAGCCAGCACAGCCAGCTCCAGGGTGGAGTGGGGCCTCTCCCCTGCCGCCTGCTGGTGGCAGGGACATTCTGCCTCCGAGGCAAGGCTGACTGGAAACTTTGTTCCATCCGGATCTGCCAGGGAGCTAAACTTAGCCCTGTGGGTGTGGCCAGGGGGGGCTCTCTTGAGTATAGATAGTAACAAGTGGACCATTTTCAAGTACCTAGAGAACCCTCTAGAATATTCTGGAACAAAGTAGTAGTTATAGAACTCAATGGCTCGAAGTGGTGGAGTGGTAGTCTTGAGAAAAAGTGCTCAGAGCTAGAGTTCAGGCCCTGAGTTCAAGCCCCACAACTAACAAGAGGAACAAGAAGAAGAGGAAGAAGAAAAAGAAGAAGAAGAAGAAGAAGAAGAAGAAGAAGAAGAAGAAGAAGAAGAAGAAAAAAGAGGGATGAGGGAAGAAGAAGGAGGAGGAGGAGGAGGAGGTGGAGGGATGAGGGAAGAAGAAGGAGGAGGAGGAGGAGGCCCCTGTGCTCTCTGCAGGCCAGGCATGCACTGGCTTTCCCCATGAGTCAGCATGGTGGAGGCCGAGGGCTGCATGGGCTTTGCCCCTGTGCCCTGGCCTGTGGGCACCCTCCTAGGAGAGGGGTCAGGACTTCCCTGCTGCGGGGGGGGGGGTGCGGAGAAAGACACAGCCCCTGCATTATCTATTCCCCCAGAGCCCAGAGACGAGCCGGCCCGCCATGCGCTTCCATGCTTATCTCCCACCACCCAGGCATGCCCACTGGGTGAAACCAGAGGAGAAAAGGAGGAGCTGTGCATGCCCGGCTGGCTGGACAGGCACAGGTGTCTGGTGGACAGGCTGCGTGGAAGGCGTCCTCCATTCACTTCAAATCCCTTTCCTGGCAGGCGCCTGTGCCTTCTCCACCCCTCCGCCAACCCGCCCTCCACTGCCCTTGCTCTCTGCCAGCCCAGATATAAATATAAGCACATTTTCCATGGGCTGGTACCAAGGGAAGGCATTCGGCTTTATTTTCGGCTTGTGAATTCCCTCCCTTTATACCCCACAGGTGCAGCTGCCGCATTTAGACACAAGAGCCCAGAAATAGACCGCAACCCACAATATCGTTTCCTTCAGGCCTCTGGATGCTATTTTAGAAGAGCTCTCCTGGGAGACACCCAGGCTCAAGTTGGGCAGAGCTCTTGACTGCTGGGCTCAGGGGCGCCTCTGCCCGGGCGCTTGACCTGCTTGGCAGAGGAGGGCGGTCTCTTTGGGACCGGATTCCTGCCTTTGCTCACCTCAAGGGCCTAGACCTGTCAAGGAGGAGGGGGAGTGGGGACAGGAGGGCAGGGGAGGGCCTTCTCAGTGTGAAAGGGGCTGCACCTGAGATCCTCAGAGGACAGAAGCTCTCTCAGATCCCCCCAGCTCCCAGAACCTAGCAAGGTCATTTTAGCAAAGCACATGCTCTCCTTGTCTGGGTGGGGGTGGGGGAGCTGAATGGCAGCTCCCCAAGTCCTGTGCTGAAGCCCTCAGAAGGGATCGGGGCAGATGCAATCAGTGGGGAGGTCACGCTGGAGGGGGTGGGAGGAATCCTCGCTCAGATGACGGCTCCCGCAAGCCAGGAAGCCCAGGCCGGCTGCCGTCTCTCCAGACTGAGGCCTGGGTCTGCCCCTCAGCCCCAAAGGCTGCCTCGATTTGGACTTCTGGCCAGAGAACCCGGGAGGATACCTGAGGTGGACTGCCCGGCTCCGAGGGGGCCCATCTGCCGCTCCTACCCCAGCAGGGAGGGAGTCCCTGCCAGTTAGCATGAGCATGGCACAGTGCTCACGGGTGACCAATTCACTGGAGGTCTAGGGTGTTCCCAGTACCCCAGAGCCTCCAGAGCCAGGCTGACCTGCACATGGGGAGGCCCCGGCCAGACCTTCCCTGCCAAGCGCGGCCGGGAGCGGCTGAGATGCTGGACACAGTCCAGGCAGCTTTCCGTGCCACTTTCACAGAGCAGAGGACTGGCCGGCCACGGAACACGGAAGGGTGAAGACAGCCTCTGCCTCCTGCCACGTAGCTCTGCTCCGGGGCTCAGGCAAAGGTGGTTCGCCTGCATCCCTTGGCTAGAAGGCAGGAAGAAATGGAGGCCGCAGCCTCTCCAGAGCAGTGCAGGGGCCTCTGGAAGCCTCCCGCTGTGCAGTCCTGCTGGTGAGGGCACCCAGGACTCAGCCTCTCTTGGATGGGCCTCCTTGTGTTTTTGCCAATCCTGGGGTTGAATTCTGAGTCTGGGTGCTGTCCCTGAGATTTTTTTTTTTTTGGTGGGTCCTGGGGCTTGAACTCTGGGTGTGAGCATTGTCCCTGAGCTCTTCAGCTCAAGGCTATCACCCTACCCCTAGAGCCAAGCCACAGCCTTACTTCCCATTTTCTAGTGATTAATTGTAGATAAGTCTCATGGGTTCAGGCCGGGAGTTTGGCCTAGTGGTTGAGTGCTTGCCTAGCACGTATGAAGACCCGGGTTTGATTCCTCAGTACCACATACATAGAAAAAAATCAGAAGTGGTGCTGAGGCTCAAGTGGTAGAGCTCTAGCCTTGAGAAAGTCCAAGGACAGTGCTCAGGCTCTGAGCCCAAGCCCAGGACTCAACAACAACAACAACAAAAGTCTCTTGGTGTTTTGTGCCTGGGCTGGCTTTGAACCTTGACCCTCAGATCTCAGGCTCCGGGTAGGGAGGCTTTCAGGCATGAGTCACCACGCCCTGCCCTGCACTTCTTTTGCTCAAGACAAGTGCTCCACCATTTGAGCCAGAGTGCCAGTTCCAGCTTTTTTTGAGTAGTTTATTGGAGATGAGAGCCTCGTGGACTGTCCTGCCCAGGCTGGCTCTGGACTGTGGTCCTCAGATCTCAGCCTCCTGAGTGGCTAGGATCTCAGGTGTGAGCCACCAGCACCAGGCAAGCCTTGTTCTGTCCCAGAGGTCACCTCCCATGAGAAGCAGGAGCTGGTCAGACCCTTGGGAGGAGCCAGCATCCTGGCCTCTCCTCCTCTCTAGTGCCAGCCAGCCTCATGAAGCCTCCGACCCAGGCCTGCCCACCCGGGTGCTTCTCATACAGAGGACATTGTCCAAGACCCCCGCCCCTCCCTCCTCCAGGCTGGTCTGTGTGGCATCTCTTTCAGGTTGCTCACAGAGCCTCTGCCTGACACTGGCACCTGTCCTCACCCCATCTCCTGCCTGCTCCGTCCCCAGAAGGACTCAAATCCTGGCCCTTAACTCCACCCCCCCCCATGAGCCCAGGACACAGGGCAACACTCAGGAACACAGCAGACCCGAGTTAGGGGCTGTTTATTACCCCACAGCTATTCGGCCCGAAAGAGACGTCCGCAGGCCACCGTGGGCCAGCTCCCATGTCTCTGTAGGTCAGGTTCTGGAGGCTCTGGCTCTGTCTCAACCACTACCTACTTTTCTCCTGGCCCTGCTCCATCTAGAGGGAGTCTAAGGAGGTGAGAACGGTGTGTGGTGTGTGGTGTGTGTGCCTGTGCTCACGTGTGGCCGGAGACAGCTTGTTCTGGACCCCAAGCCAAGGGCAGGGGAGGCCAGCAGAGTGGTAGCTGAGCCTTCTGAGGTGAACGCGTGCTTGCTTCCATTGCACAGGAACGATCCGGCTGCCTGTCCATCAGTGTGGCGCAGAATTTGCCCTGTGCCAATGACCGTCTCCTCCCAGATCGGATGGGGCTCCCTTGGAAACAGGACCACCGTTCCCCTGCCAGGGAAGCTCCTGCTGGGAAGCCTGCTGCGTGGGCCTTCCTGGTTCTGGCTGGGCCACAGCAGTGGGCTAGGGTCCTCCAAATGCCCAGGAGCCTGCCCACTGCCGGCTCTGGAGAAAGGCCCTCCAGGCTCCGCCTGTCAGGGACCAGGGCAACAGCTGGCTTCTTCGTGCCGGGCCAGGAGGGACATCCGGGAGAAGGCCTTGGAGCAGCCCTTGCACTGGTATTTCTTGGTGCCCAGGTGGGTCTGCAGGTGGGCCCGCAGGTTGGAGCGGTCAGCAAAGGCCCTGCTGCAGTGGGGGCAGGCAAAGGGCTTCTCACCTGCGGGAGGAGGAAGAAAGCAGGTGACTGACTGCAACCAGGACCATGCCACAGACGGCAGCCAAAGGCACAAGGTAGGCACCTGTGGTGAGGGGCCCCTTGCCCCCCAAAGGCTGAGCCCCCTACTCCCCATCTTCCAAGGGCCGTTGGCCCAGCGTGGTCCCCTCGTGTCCAGTCCTCCGGCTTCCTAGGGGCCCAGGGCTCCTGAATCCCCACTAATGGAAGCCTGGCAGGTTCATGGCCTTCTCCCAAATGGAGAGCCTCTGCCTCTTCCAGGCCAGGTGCCCGCTGGCACCACAGTGGTCAGGCTCTCCTGTCTTCCCTCCGCTCCAGTCCTGGAGCTGGAGAGGATGGGCCGAGTCTTGACAAGGTCCTGCATGTTCCAAGCCTTGCCCAGACACGGGAGTTTCGCCCCCCCCCCCCCCCCGAGAACACTGTCCACACTCCAATCCCAGCCTGTGGATGGGGCCCTGTGGAGACAGAGGCAGAGAGGGGAGCGACGGGGAGACAAGCCAAGGACTGAGGCAGGAAGATGCCTTCCCTGCAGCCTGCAGGGAGAGCTCAGACCCGATTTCAGGCTCTGGCCTCTGGCCTGGGAAGGACATGCCCGCTGTTCAAGTTCCCATCTGTGGGGCTCATTCTGGGAGCCCCCAGAGGTACGTGCCACTGGGGGCTGGGGGGTCTATGAGCAGCCCTGTCATGGGTGAGGTCATTCCCCGCCCCCCACCCGCTTCTCCTGAACCCTGGTCCTGCCTGCAGGCCGGCGGCTGGTGGCACCTACCTGTGTGCGTGCGCGCGTGGCCCTGGAGCAACCAGGGCCTGGAGAAGGCCTTGCCGCAGACCTTGCAGACGCAGGGCAGGGTGTGGGTGCGGATGTGCATCTTGAGGGCACCCAGGCTGGCGTATCCCTTGTCACAGTATCTGCAGGTGAAGGTGTGCCCTGCCGGCAGGGGGCAGTGCAGCTGCTGGTGCCTGGCTAGGCCAGCCAGTGTGTGGTAGGGCCTGTGGCAGTGGGCGCATGCAAAGCCCCCTGGGACTCGAGGCATCCCCTCCTCCTCCAGGCCTTTGTTTGGAGCCCCAACCCCATCGGGACCTAGGGCCGGGGGCCACCGAGTGGGAGGCGGCGGCGGCAGGGGCAGGTTGAGGTGGTTCAGGCTGGGTCTGAGGGGCACGCTTGGGCCGTTGCCAGCCCGAGGTCCCGTCCAGCTGGCATCCAGGGGCTCTGGTCTAGACGCCCCCAGAGCCTCCTGGTGGCACGGGAGGAGGGGCAGGGCGATGCGGGTGGTGGTGGAGGTGCGGTTCCAGGGCTCTAGAGGGCGGCTGGGCGTGAGAGCTGCCTCTCCATCCTGGGAGTGGACGGGCACCACCAGTGCCCTGCACTCAGAGCAAGCGCCACAGGTTTCTGGAAGAGCGGAGAAGAGAGAGAGAGCAGAGCTACAGGGCTGAGGTCCTGGGGCTGGCAAGCTTCTATGTCTATCTTCTTCACAATGGCCACCCAGCCGCCATGAAGGAAGACTTTTAGAGACCCAACTTCCGCCATCCTGTAAGAGGCCGGAGAGCCTGCCACCCAGGGCGATGGCATAGCAGCTGAGGACCCGGGTCTGGAGGCTGGATCTCAGCTCCTTATCCACAATGACAACAGCCCAGCAGCATAAACCGTTCCTCACAGGGAGGCCCGGTAGAGCTCACTCCAGCCTAGCACTCTGGTCCTGAGGCAGGTGGAGCTGAGTTCAAAGCCAGTTTGGGCTACAAAGCAACACCTTTACTCGGAATAAAAATGAACAGTGTTCACCTGGCTGGGGCAGGCCTGCCTGCAGAGATCCCATCACCCTAGCGCAGCAGCATGAGGTCAGGACCCCAGGTGCCTGGAGTGAAGCCAGCCCCCTCACGCCCCCTCAGTAATTAGCCTCCTAGCCACCCTGGCGTCCCTTTGTGTGCGTCATGGTGTGCTGGGCTTCAGGGCAGTGCACACTCACCGCCCCTGGAAGGGCCCTAGGCCAGCAGCACCAGACCTGGTCTTGGCTTGGCTAGTTATTGGGCAGTGACTCCTGAATTTGTGACCAGCACGCGATGTGTTTGAACCAGATAGTACTGGTAGTCCCTCCCCACAAAAACGGTCTGTGGACAGATGCGAAGCAAATTCGGGGCACCCCACAGCCCCACTCACTGAGCTTTCTTCCTTGGAAGTGTTGAATTAAATCTCTGGCCCTCGGGCTGGGAGTGGGGCTTAATGGTGGAGTGCTTGCCTGGCATGCATGAAGCCCTGGGTTCAATTCCCCAGAACCACCTACACAGAAAAAAGCCGGAGTGGTGCTGTGGCTCAAGTGCACAGTGGTAGCCTTGAGCAAAAAGTGTCCAAGGACAGTGCCCAGGCCCTGAGTTCAAGTCCCAGGACTGGCAAAAAAAAAAATCTCTGGTTCTGTTTCCGCTGTTGTACTGAGGCTATGGGGAGAAAAGCAACACAGAATACAGAAAATACCACACATTTGCTCAGGAAATAGATCTCAAATATATAAAGAATGTGAGCCAACATCAAAACACGAATTTCAAAATTGGGAAGAAAAAATGAAAAGTTGGAAAGAAATAGAGAAAATTATTTCTCCAAAGAAGGAAGATACAGCAATTATTAACACGCATATAAAGATATATAATATCGCCGGGCACCAGAGGCTCATGTCATCCTAGTTACTCAGGAGGCTGAGCTCTGAGGATCGAGGTTCACAGCCAGCCTGGGCAGGAAAGTCTGAGACTCTTACCTCCAATCAACCACCAGAAAACCGGAAGTGAAAGTGGTGCTGTGGCTCGAGTGGTAGCTCTGAACTGAAGAGCTCAGGGGCGGCACCCCCACCCAGAATTCAAGCCTCATGACTGACAAAAAAAAAAAAAAGACATATAATATCTTAACCAACAAGACAATGCCAATCAAAACCATGGTAAGGCAAAACTTTATGTTCACTAGGCTGGCTATAATTAAGAAAGAGAGAGAGAGAAAAAAGGACAGGAGCAAGTGCTAGTGAGGGTGTGAAAAACAGGAACAACAAAGCCAAAGAGCCTCCGACATCTCCTGCCCTCACCTCTGCTCCCCTAGTTTCCTGCACTGAGGATCAGGTTTCTTAGGCAGAGGTGCAGTTCAGGTGGCAAAGGGACAAGCCAATGACTCCCAGGTCCCACGTTCAAAGCCCTGAGACTGCCAACCACCACAGAACTAGGATTCTGTCCTCGAGAAAGGGTGTATGGCGTGTGGGGCTGTGTAGGTAAAAGATGGAGTGTGCCTGGGCTCTGCAGCCTGGCATAGGGTTCTCCCAACGCCCCCCCATCTCCACTCCAAGACCTGGCTGCCCCCTACCCCTAGGCGTCACCAGAGCTGAACTCCATCTGAGGCCCGTGGTCACCAATGGAATAAAAAGGGCCAATATACACAGGGGGCTAGAGACCATGGCTAGTGCTGGCAATGTCTTGCTGCATGTCTCTGGCTTTTCTGCATATTCTGCAACCTAGGTTTCTTTGGGAAGAGGCTGCAAGTAAATGCCCTCTGCCGTAGTGATTCCTGCACCCTCACAAGGCCTTGTGTGTATATGTATATGTATGCGTGTGCCGGTACTGGGGCTTGAACCTCAGAGCCTGGACACTATCCCTTAGTGTTTATTGTCAAGTCGGCACTCTACCACTTGAGCCACAGGTCCACTTCTGGTTTCATGATGAGTTGGAGATAAGAGTCTCAGGCATTTGTCTGTCCAGGATGGTTTCACACCTCGATCCTTGGAGCTCAGCTTCTGAGTAGTGCCCCACAGGCACTTATGAAAGTGAGGGAACAGGGGCCATACACCTCAGCATCCAAGGCCAATTCTAGGGTGATACTCCAGTGGAAGGAGCCCCACCAGGCCCCTGGAGCACGGGGTGCGGGGAGGGGAAGCCAGGAGGGAGAAAGAGGAATGCTGAAGGAAGAGTGCTTGTCCCGTTTCTACCAGGTGCGTCAGGAGCTAGATCTCAACTCTCAGTTTAGGGGAGGTCCCTAAGGCTGTGGCCTGGAGCTGAAGGTATCCAACGCACTGTGACACCCACTTCCACCTCCAGCACTACAAAAATAAGATAAAGATAGCCAATGGGAGGGAAGGCACGGGACAGAAGGAGGGCACAGACGACCCTGTGTGAAAGCAAATGTAAGCTAGATGTAATTCTACTCAGGACGCTGAGATCTGAGCATCGTGTTCCAGGCCATTCCAGGCACAAAAGTCCTTGAGACTCTTATCCAGTTAACCACCAGAAAACCAGACGTGGTGCTATTGTGACTCAAGGGGTAGGGTGGTAGCTTTGAGCTGAAGAGCTCAGGAACAGTGCCTAGGCCCAGAGTTCAAGTCCCACAATGGACAAAAAAAGGGAGAGGGGATTGTAGCGTAGTGGTGGAGTGCTTGCCTAGCATGCATGAAGACCCAGGTTTGATTCTTCAGTACCACATAGAAAAAAAAAAAACAGAAGTGGTGCTGTGGCTCAAGGAAAACACTCAAGGACAGTGCCCGGGCCCTGAGTCCAGACCCCAGGACTGGAAAAAAAGAAAAGAAAAGAAAAAAGAAAGGACAGGTATTGATTACCTGACGTATGTAAACACCAGCCCACCGTACATCACCTCTAAAATAACAGTAAAGTCAACAGAACTAGCCAGGCCTGTGATTAGCAGCAGACAAACGAGGACACCAGGGCTGTGGTGTGGTGGTAGAGTGCTTGCCTGGCATGCAGGAAGCCCCGGGTTCCATTCCCCGGAATCACACGCACGCGCAGAGCCAAAGACGGCGCTGCGGTGTGGGTGGAGGAGCTCTGGCCTTGAGAATCGCCAGGGCAGCGTCCCGGCCGAGTTCAAGCCTTCGGTAGCAGCGCAGGGACACCACCCCACCGCGCCAGAACCAGAGGGACACCACCCCACCGCGCCAGAACCAGAGGGACACCACCCCACCCCGCCAGAACCAGAGGGACACCACCCCACCGCGCCAGATCCAGAGGGACGACACCACCCCACCGCGCCAGATCCAGAGGGACGACACCACCCCACCGCGCCAGATCCAGAGGGACGACACCACCCCACCGCGCCAGATCCAGAGGGACACCATCCCACCCCGCCAGATCCAGAGGGACGACACCACCCCACCGCGCCAGATCCAGAGGGACACCACCCCCACCCCGCCAGAACCAGAGGGACACCACCCCACCGCGCCAGAACCAGAGGGACACCACCCCACCCCGCCAGAACCAGAGGGACACCACCCCACCGCGCCAGATCCAGAGGGACGACACCACCCCACCGCGCCAGATCCAGAGGGACGACACCACCCCACCGCGCCAGATCCAGAGGGACGACACCACCCCACCGCGCCAGATCCAGAGGGACACCATCCCACCCCGCCAGATCCAGAGGGACGACACCACCCCACCGCGCCAGATCCAGAGGGACACCACCCCCACCCCGCCAGAACCAGAGGGACACCACCCCACCGCGCCAGATCCAGAGGGACTACACCACCCCACCGCGCCAGATCCAGAGGGACGACACCACCCCACCGCGCCAGATCCAGAGGGACACCATCCCACCCCGCCAGAACCAGAGGGACGACACCACCCCACCGCGCCAGATCCAGAGGGACGACACCACCCCACCGCGCCAGATCCAGAGGGACACCACCCCACCGCGCCAGATCCAGAGGGACGACACCACCCCACCGCGCCAGATCCAGAGGGACGACACCACCCCACCGCGCCAGATCCAGAGGGACACCATCCCACCCCGCCAGAACCAGAGGGACGACACCACCCCACCGCGCCAGATCCAGAGGGACGACACCACCCCACCGCGCCAGATCCAGAGGGACACCATCCCACCGCGCCAGATCCAGAGGGACACCACCCCCACCCCGCCAGAACCAGAGGGACACCACCCCACCGCGCCAGATCCAGAGGGACTACACCACCCCACCGCGCCAGATCCAGAGGGACGACACCACCCCACCGCGCCAGATCCAGAGGGACACCATCCCACCCCGCCAGAACCAGAGGGACGACACCACCCCACCGCGCCAGATCCAGAGGGACGACACCACCCCACCGCGCCAGATCCAGAGGGACACCACCCCACCGCGCCAGATCCAGAGGGACGACACCACCCCACCGCGCCAGATCCAGAGGGACGACACCACCCCACCGCGCCAGATCCAGAGGGACACCAGAGGACCAAAGCAGGCCTGGGGCGGTGGCTCGGCGGGAGCCCCTCCCGCAAGGCGGGCTGCCGTGTCGCCCGTGTCGCCCGTGTGGCCCCGTGTGGCCCCGCACCCGCACGCGCTGGAACCCGGTCAGCACCGCAGCTCCGCAGCTCCGCTGTGCGTTACAAACGCCCGGCGGTGTCTCACCGCGTGGCCTGGACGGTCTCCGAGCGGCCTGGCCCGCGGCCCCCGGAGCGCCTGGCGGGGCGGGCGGGGTCCCGGCCGCCCCGGGAGCGCGTTAGCCAGGGCGGGGCCCGGAGGGCCGGGCGGGAGGGCGCGGCGGGTCCCCCGGGGCAGGTGCGCCCGCGGCACAGCCCTACCTACCTCTCCGCGGCTCCAGCCGCCCGTAGTTGGGGACTCGGTGGCCGAGGTGCGTCTTCACCAGGAAGGAGCGCGGCATGGTCCGCGCCGGGCGGGCCGGGCCGGGGCCGGGGCTGGGGCCGGGGACGGGGACGGGGCGGCCGGCGAGCGCGGGCTTCGGCGTCCTCGCAGCGCCCGGGCGGCGCGGCCAGCAGGTGCGGGAAAGGGTCAGGGTCATTAGCATAGCGCGCCGCCTCGGCCAACCAGCGCGCGGTTCGGCGGGGCGGGACCGCGAAGCCACGCCCAGGACAGGTGCGCGGGAGGGGCGGGGCCGGGGGCGGGGCCGGCGGAGGGGCGCCAGGGGGCGCGCGGCCGCGGGTGTCGCCCGGCCCGGCGGGGCTCGGCCGGCGCCCCTCGTCGCGCACCCGCCCCGAGGCGCGGAGGAAAGGGCGGAGGTCGGGGTTGAGCGGAAAGCGGCGGGGGCCGCAGTCGGCGTCGCGCTGCCGGTCCCCGGAGAACCGTCCGCGGCCCCACCTGCCCGCCGGCTCCCCCGACGGCTGGGAGGACGCGCCCGGGCCCGGCGCGGGGCGGGCGCGGCGCGGGCGCGGCGGGCCGGGCCGCCCGAGCTCAGGAATCCCCTGACCTGTCCCTTCTATTTATAGGAAGGGCCGCGGCCCAGAGGCCCCGCTCCGCCAGCCCTGCGGCACCTCCTCCGCCCCGGCCGGCCCGGGTGCCTGGCGGGCTTTGGCTGTCCGGGCCCAGAAGGATGGGAAGGCAGAGGAGCAGACGCAGGCCACGGGAGCCCCGAGATGGGGTAGACCCGGGCCCCCAGCACCGAGGCGCTACGGGCGCAGGACGCAAGCAGCGGGGACAGCCTGCCCCTGCGCTGCACACGAGAAACCCAAGCCTCCGAGAGGTCAGTGGCAGTAGAATGGGGGCCAGCCATGCTTCCGGCAAGCTCGGCACACGGGAGGCAGGGAGGAGGCAGGAGTCTCCTGCATCCATGACCTCCCGTGGGGCTTCTGAAGGCGTCCAGGGACCCAGCCCGCCTGCTGCCCCTCACCTGTCCCTTGGCCATCTGAGGTTTCTGTTTGTGGCTCTTCGGCTCTACCCCGCGTGTCCTCCCTGCGGCCTAGATCAGGCCTGCAGACGCCTGCAACCTCTGCCTGCACCATCCTCACCTGCCACTGTGTGGCCACTGGCCAAGCCCAGCAGGTCACCCCCCTGCTGGCTGATGAGCTCTGAGGAAGCGGTGGTAGCACACCTGTGCAAACCTTACCTGGAGACCCACAGGAGGGTTCTAGGCCCAGCGTTGGAGGAATCAGAGGTCCCTGGACAGCCACGACACTCAGCCCAGCGGGCTGAGCCCACGTCCTCACAGTGTCCTAGAACTCCCCTCCTAGTGGCTGTGGCTGCACAGGTTCCTCTGTCAGCTGTAACTCCGGGCCCAGTTGAGTCTGGATGAGTAGAGCTCACAGAGGAAAATCCAGGCCTCTGCCTCGTCCCCCCACTTGAGGCCCCGGGCAAGGACAGAGACCATCTCCATCTTCTGGGAGTCCTTGGTGAACATTCTCTTTTTACCAGTGGGGTTTCATGACCCGAATCTTGGCAGCCCCTGCTAGACAGCCGGAGAGATGGGCCAGGCAGAGCTCAGGCCTCGTTAAGTGCATCACAGCTTCCTGTGGCCAGATCCACAGCGGCTCATCCACGCTTGTTGAACTGGAGGGAAGAGAATCAGCCTTCTGCTCCCAGATATCCCAGGTTGCCTGGAATGCCTGCCTGTGCCCGGGAGTGCCAGGGCCCTCAGCTCTTCTCTGAGCTCTGCAGCAGGAGCCTGTGGGTGAGGGGGCCGGCAAAGTGGGCATGTGAACCTGCCAGCTTGGGGCTCAGTTGTCTTGGCCCAGTAGGGCAGTGGAGCCCGTGTCTGTGGGCAGAAAGAACGGTATAATTCGACATGCCTGGACTTGGGACGGCCACTGGAGCCGAATGACTGGATCCCACGACCACTGCGTCAGCCACTGAAGGTAGCTGACAGGGCTCCTGAGACCTGTGAGAGGTCATGGTGGCTCCCGGTGAAGTAAGCCTTTCACAAAGCTGAGCAGAGGAGGGATGCCTTGGCTGGCACTGAGGAGGGGTGTGTGGGGTGGGCCGAGCTTGCACAACTGAGCTGGGAGCTGGTCCAGGAGGCCACACGTGTCTACACACGTCTGTACATGTGTGTATCCACCGATGCTTGTGTGATGGTGCAGGAGTGATTGGTACAACATGCAGAAAGCCTGTCAGGGAGAGCCTGTGGGGCTCAAAACATGGTTCTAGGCATCCTCTGGGCCTTGGGTGCGAAGCATGGCAGAACTGACACCTGCTCCCACACAGGGTGTTGGAGAGCCTGAGACATCTGGAGATGTCCCAGGGGACTGTACTGAGGTTCAGTTACTCCACGTCCTGTGCTTCTCTAGTCCAGCCACAAGGGGGACAAAAGCCTCCCTGTCCTCTCAGCCCATCTGTCCCCCATGGTGGCAGAGTGGAGCTTTGTGGCAATTTAGACCCTAAGGCTCACTTGCAGAAGCCAAGCCCTCTGGCTGGGTGGGTGGTATAGCTCAGTGGAAGAGTGCTTGTCCAGCAAACGCAAGGCCCTGAGGTCAATCCCCAGGACCACCAAAGCTGGGCACACACGCACTCAATCACCCAAAACACTCCTGCAGGAGACGTGTGGCCTGAATATGCCAGGCCTTCCGCCAGCCTGCATGCTGGTCATCTGCCTTGTTCAGCAGGTGACCCCAATCCTGCACTAGGTGGAAGTGGGCCACGCTCAGGCCGCTGCAGTGACCTCTGCCCACAAGACTCAGGACATGCCCCTGAGCGGCCAGTGCCCTGGCCAGCGGGAGAGACCCCATGCATCTCTCGCCTATCCCTGTCATGTGCCCCCAGGTAGCACCCACTGGAGCCTCCTTGCTTCACGCCTTGGGGGAACCATGCCAGCTTGTCCACCTCTTGGCCTGGGAGCTGGCAGACAGCGTCTGGGTGAGTTTCTTCCCCTGGAAAGCGGCGTGGTCCTACCCTTTGTGTGGACCTGGTTGAAGTGAGGGCCTCATGGACATTACCAAGCCAAGAGGAGGTCATGAGGGTGAGCCCTGCACTGGAGACGGGGGACCTCATAAGAAGGCGCCTTGGCACAGACACAGGGAGGGGAGAGGATGTGAAGGGTGCAGTAGCCAGGCCTAGGTGACCCTAAGAGGCCTGAACTCCAGTCACTGGGCAAGTTGTGCCACCTGCCCCCACAGCCCTCCACCCCTTGGCTGGCATCCCAGGGAGGGCGGGTGTTTGGCCATGCCTCAAGGACGACCTCTCCCTCCGGTGCTCTGGGGCCGGGTGTGTGCCCCTTTGCCTTTCTGTAGCAGGCTTTGGGCAGGTTCTATGATGTGGGAGCAGAAACTTCTACTTCCGAGGCTCCCCACCTCCAAATGAGGTACCAGTGTCCAGCGGGTAGCAGGCACCCCCTAAATGTGCCTGAGGGCCTAAGGGAGGGCGAGGCAGCTGGGGCCAAGTGTGCTCGATGGATGAGGTGCGGGTAAGGACGTCACACGAGAATTCACATTGTGCTGTACCCATCCTGTGGGTGGAGGTCATGATGAAGGAGAGGCGAGGGAGGGGGAGGAGGGGGGGGGAGGAGGGGGACGAGCACCTAGAGTAGAAATAGGGAAGGTTTTTTTGGAGACTGTGGGGTCAACCAAGGGAGTGAGGCCAGGGGCTGGAGAATCTCTCATGTCTGCCTCAGGCTGGCCGCCTGACTCCTGCCTAGTGGATCAGGTCCCAAGTACCTGGCAACTTTGAGTGCTTTCTAAGAAGTAGGGTATGAGCTCACAACCTGAGACCCAGGGTGCGTCGTCACCAACCTGAGCGTCTGGGTCCCTGGACTCTGCAGGGCCCACGGGCTCGGCCTGGGGGTGGGTGGAAGAGTGAGGCCCGGCTGGCTCCCCATGGCCATAACTCGAGGTAGATGGAGACTCTGGTGTGCAGAGCTTTCCTCTCCAAGAGTGGGTCATGGCCGAGCATCTCCATGCCCACTGCACGCCCACTGACACAACTGGGAACCTTATGGCTGTAGATGCAGGCTGCCCGCTCACCAGGGCTAGAGAGAGTTCTGTCCTCTTCCTAACGACCCTTGGGAGGGGCTGGCTGTGGCCAAGGGTGCAGTCTTGTCCTCTGCAGAGGACATGGGTGTGGTGCCACCCTGGCTCCCACAGAGTTGTCAGGAAATGGGGAAGCTGACGGCTTTCCAGAACCTGAGGCCTCCCCTCCAACGTGGAGGAGCCTGCTGCCTGCCTCGCTGGGGTCTCCTTTTCCCTTGGTATTTGCTATGGATGTGATGTCGCTGAGAGGTGCCATGGCCAGCGGAGGGGAGGAGACTGAGGCCACATCCTCAGCGGGATGCAGGCCCGTGGCCTTGGAGGGCCCCAGAAGCACATGCGAGCATAGACACGCATGGAGGGGAGAAGGTCGGCCCATCCCAGAGTCTCGAAGGGTGGTCTCTGGGGTTCCAGACAGCCCCAAGGGCGGCTCCAATGGCAAGGGCGGTGTTCAGAATAGGGCAGACAGGCTTGGGGCTGAGCTGTGGACATGGCTTCTCTGATGCATGCCCCGTGGGGCCTGTCGAGACCAGGAGGTTGAGGCAGCAGCTCCTCCAGGAGTGCTGCGGCCCTGCTGCACATGACGGTGGCCACAGAGCAGGCTCCCTTCTACCCCAACTTCTGGATCAGTCGGCCCCATCTGGGGACAGGTTCTCTTTCCCACTCCTCCTGGGTTCCATGAGAGATCGAGCCAGACCCCACGCGTGCAGGGATCCCCCTGGAGCCCACATGTACTGTGCTCGGCAGACACCGGGCCTCCTGGGCAACAGCAGTGCCACGGGGTCGCCATGACCTTGACTCCTCCCTCCCTCCTCTGCGGCCATGGCACTCAGGCTCCACAGCTCCAAGTACAGCAGCCTTAGTGCCTCAGCTACTGTGGTTTCCACAGGGGTCTGGAACTTGGGCAATGTCTCCCTGAGGGCAGACGGAAAGATGAGGCGGCCGCTGAGGTCAGAGTGTGCTGAGTCAGGGCCCCAAGCTGCCTCCGGGGCCCTGGACACCAAGAGCCATGCCCGTGCTGGCACCCCACCCCCATCACTCACCATCACTTGTGGGCAGGTCTAGGCCTGCAAGGGCACCACTGGGCAGTGAGCTCCCACCCAAGGGTGACAGGCTTGGCCAAGTGCCAGGAGGCAGCTACAAAGCCTACTGGGCCCTGGCAGACAACCAGCATGGGTGCTATCTCAGGTCTCTCAAAGGCAGTGGGGACGCTGCAGAGCTACAGGTTCCCAGCCACAGCGGCACACAAGCGAGTTGGGGCCTGGCAGTCTTCCAGGAGGTGTCTGCAGGCACCCGTGCTCAGAGCTCAGCCCCCTTCAACTACAGCTAAGGGTGACCTGGCTGGGCCTGGTCCACAGGTCTTTTTTTTTTAACCAGTCCTGGGGCTTATACTCAAGAGCCTAAGCACTGTCCTTGGGCTTTCTCAAGGCTGCAGCTCTACCACTTGAGCCACAGCACCACCTCTGCCTTTTTTCTACATATGTGGTCCTGAGAAATCAAAATGTGTCTTCGTGCATGTTAGGCAAGCTCTCTACCACTAGGCTAAACTCCTGGTCCCAGGCCCCAGGTTTTGTTTCCCTCATGGCAGCTTTTGCTGAAGAAGCCTCTTCCCCTTAGAATAAACTGCCCAGAAGAGAGACCTGCCTCCACTCCATCTGGTAAGAGGGACAGTAAGACAGGTGACAGCAAGGATTGGCCACCAGGTGACTTCCACGGGACCAGGGTACCTGGGGGCCCTGGGGAAGCTTGAAGCAGTGGCCTCAGGCACAGCACCAAGAACCCCAGGCCCTGGTCAGCAGAGACAGGCTCCCCCGGCCGTCCCGGGACCGAGGAGGAAACCCACTTCCAGGCCTGCACAGATGCTTGGAAATATTTTATTTAAACTTTTTTGAAAAGACAGCAATAATTTATGCCATGAACAGAAAAGGAGTGCTGACAGGGTTTTCTGGCCTGCCCCTCTCCAGCTTGGCCACTGCTGGGGGGACCCCTGCTTGAGGAGTGCACTCCCAGGGCGGGGGCCACCAGAGCACCCCACCACTGGTGCTGGGGGTCTTCCTGGATGACAAGACCCACAAGAAAAAAGAAAACACCCCAACAACAAACACAACCCCCAAGGGCGGCCGGGGCTTCAGCCTCTGCACTGTTCACAGGCACAGGCCGGTCTGCTCAGGCGGGTCTGGTGGTCCTTCCCTCTAGGCGCTGATCCCAAACAACAGCTTGTTTTTAAGGTTTTGTTTTGTTTTCTTAAAAAATATAACTTTGTTAATGTTTCATAAAAATACTATTCGTCCTAGTCAAACACAGATATTGCAATATGAAGAGTAACTGCTTTGTCTTCGCTCTATAAAATGTGAAAAGATTATCACATGGGGTAAGATAGAAAAAATGCCAGGATTCCTAAGTATCACAAAAGCCAGTACCAAAGGCGCCAGGGAAGCGTAGCCAGATGCTGGCTGCGGCCTTGGGTCCTCCTCCTCCCTCTGGCAGGGACCCATCTTGGGTATCCTGGTTGCTTTCCCTTGTGGCTCGGAGGAGATGGCCACCTGCTTTAACCCAGTGGGCCAGCACGGCCCCTTGAAGCACCGATAACCCTGCTTCTCTCTGGTAGGCAAAGACTGGCCTGCCACGTCCAGGCTCCAGCGGCCCTGACCGACTCTCCTCATGCAGGATAAGACTCCACCTGGCCCACCAAGGTGCTTCCTGTGCAAGTACCAGGTTCGGGCTACAGCCCTATCCTCAGGTGAGAGGGCATCCTCGGCCCCAGGCTCGGGGCTGGCAGCTGGGCACGCCTTCAGTTCTCAGAGAGAGACAGTGCCAGGGCAGCCTGGAAGGCAGCTTCTTCATCAATGCTGTAGTCCTGGAAACAGGAAGTTGAAATGGACTGGGCGTGCCCCACCCCATCTCCCTGCCAGGTTTACCTCGTCCCTTCAGCTCAGCGCCTTTCTGTGCCCCGGCTGGGGATCCTGGCCCCGTCCACATCAGGCCCCTTTGTCTTCCCCTTTCTGCTGAGAGGCCCCATGGCAGTGTGCCTCCACCAGGGCCAGCCTGAGGGGCAGGCATGGGCTGGAACAATGGGGATTTCTTCTTTTCTTTTTGTCAGTCCTGGGGCTTGAACTCAGCCTGGGCACTGTTCCTGAGCTTCTTTGTTCAAGGCTTGCACCCTACCACTTGAGCCACAGCACCACTTCTGGTTTTTTCTGTGCTGGTGGTACTGAGGAATGGAACCAGGACTCCACCACTAAGCCACATGTCCAGCCCCAAAGGTGGGGATTTCTAAGCAAGAGAGCAGACCAAGCAGAGGTCCAGGCAGCCAGAGGCTGTGAGGAGGTGATGAGAAAGTGAGGCTGGGGGTGCTGGGCTGGCAGCAGCCCCTCCTAACCCCGGCAGGTTGGGGAGGGGATGGAGGCAAGAAGCCAGAGCACGCTTTGCTTCAAGTTTCTCTAGCTTCTCTCAGAAGCATGTCAGAAATGTGTGGCCAGCGTGTGCAGTGGCTCACACCTGTAGTCCTCGCTATTCAGGAGGCTGAAATCTGAGGACAGTGGTTCAAAGTCAGCCTGGGCACTAAAGCCTGTGAGACTCTCATCTCCAATTAACCACCAGAAAACTAGATGTGACACTGTGGCTCAAAGGGTAGGGTGGTAGCCTTGAGCTGAAGAGCTCAGGGACAGCGCCCAGGCCCAGAGTTCAAGTCCCACAACAGACCAAAAAAAAAAAGGAACATGTGGCCAACCGTAGGATGCTGCTGCGGAGGCCACGGCAGGCCCCCTGAAGACGGGCCCAGCCCCCGGCATCCCGGGGCCCAGCACAGCTCAAAGGAGCCGGGCACCCCTGCCTTCTCAGAACAGTTGGGCCTTTCAAACTGGAGAGGAACACAGAAGCTGTGGGGGAGCCCCAGGGTAGGAAGAGGACGTACCACAAAGGTGTCGTAGGAGAACTTGTGCCGGTGCAGCAGGTGCTGCAGGAAGTTGGCGCTCTTGTAACTGGGGTCTCCCCAGGGCATGGCGGAGCAGATGGGACACACCTGCAACAGAAGGCAGCGCGTGTCAGGGCCTCCAGGCCTCTGCACAGCTCCTAAGGCCACTCCAGCCTGACCTGGGTCTCCAGGGACACCGCTGCACGGGGTCCACTCTGCTCCTCCAGATGCCGGGACCGCACCAAAGGCTCGCACAGCGGCATGAGCTCCGGTGCTCACCACGTGGAGGGGGACAGGCATGGACTCTGGAGCTCACCACGCGGTTGGGGTCACTGCGATGACTCTCCACACAGTGCTTCACCAGCTCCTGCTGGTCCAGGTTGCGGGCACCGCAGTAGGGGCAGGTGAATGTAGATCTGTTGGGGATGTTGCTGGTGGGGTGGGAAGAGAGTGAGTAAGGCCGGGTGCTGCCATCCTGTCTTTCTCCCACACCATGTACCCTGGCCTGCAGAAGCCACAGAGTTGGCAGGCAGGAAGGAGGCAGAGCTGGAGCTCTGATCCAGGCTGCCCCAGCTGGTTCCCACCTTGGGTACCCATCTGCTCACCCTGAGCAAAGGGCTTGCAGGCTGCTGGCCTGCCAGGGAGGGGACTGTGCAGCCCACCCTGCTGGAGCTGGCCCTGTCTCCACTGGACTTCCGCAGACAGGGAGCGCCTGGCTGCTTCCTCCCCGGAAGGCTGCCTACCTGGGGACAGGTTGAGACGTGGGTACCACAGGAACAAACTTGGGGCAGTTGGCCATTTGCTCCTGGACCTTCAGGCAGGAGGCAACATGGACCCTCATCTTCGCCAGGGTCACCTGGGAGACAGACCGAGGAGGAGGAGGTGCTGGGACGGCTGGGGCCTTGGTCACGAGGACAGGCCACAGCCAGCAAGTCACCTGCAGCAGCGATGACCTGCCCCTCCTGCTCCTCACAGCCAAAGGCGCTAGCCCCGCCATCACGTACAGACACCAGTCCCAGCCACTGAGAACAGGGTGGGCACCCCGCAGGCTGCAGAGAGGAGCTGCAGCCCAGCACTCACTTGCAGGAAAACATTTCTCCTGATGGGAACCAGGGAAAACTCTCCTGACAAACCCTTGCCCTGGGCAAAAGCCAAACACCAGCCCAGCAGCACTGCATGCTGGCCAATCCCAAGTTATCAGGCACAACCTGGCTGAGGGCAGAGACTTGGTCTGGGCAAAGGGGGAGAACGGGGCGGCAGAAGTGGTGTCTGAACAAGGATCCAGTGAACAACCCAGGAGGAAGAAGAGCTAGGGCCAACCTGCCCTTCAAGGTGGGTCACAAGGCACAGCCAGGACAGCCATGGCCATGCCCAGGGACCAAGAGGGTCCCACAGAGGCCAGGAATGGCAAGGACCAGTAAAGACACCTTCCTGCAAATGACACTTCCAGCGTCGGTCCACGGCAACAAGCCAGCCCCAGTAAGGTATTCCTGGGGCAGGGGTTCGCCCTGACACCGGGCTGCTGGACACAGGCGGCCACGCTGGCAGGAAGCTATGCAGACCCAGGGAAGAGGGCTGAGGTGCTGGATCTTGGGGCAGGCCCAAAGAGTGAGCAATCACTCCTATCTCCCCAGGAGAGTCTTCCCGGAACAGAAGCAGGCGGCCCCTGACTGCCACCAAGGCCCACAGAGCAGCTCAACTCAGCACCGCCAAACATAGAGCATCCCCCAGGACCGGCCACAGGGCCGACGCCTCCTGTGACAGGTGAGCACGTACCAGGCAAGACACAGCAGTGTCTGGAATGGGCACTCAAAACAGCTCCTCGCTGCTGCCTCCACAGCCAGCTGAGGAAGACAGGGTGCACTGGGGCTTGGCACCCTGGGCTGCAGATCAGCAGTGCTGGGGGCACGGAGAGTGGGAGGTGGGCAGGGACATGGTGGGGACACTGTGGGGGTGGGGGGCACGGTCGGGCTTGGTGCTGCTTAGCACTGTCCACCTGAAGCCCGACTCTGGCTCCACAGAGCGGGAAGGCAGAGGAAGGAGCTAGCAGGCCTCCTTGTGCCAGCAGAGGGGCCGTTTCTCAACAAGACGTCCCTCCCTCTGCCGCCAGCGGACACCACCACCCCAGCCCAACCCCCAGGCCGCAGTACCTTCTTATTGCAGCCTCGACAGGGTGCCTTGTAGGACGAAAGCTGCTTGTCCACATGGGTGGCCTTGTCCACTTTCCTGGGGTCGAAAGGCAGCCGGCAGAGTGGACACAGCGGGGAGGGCACCTGCAGGCATGGCTGGAGGCACTCCCCGCAGAACCTGCAGGGGACACGGGCCTTAGGCCTTGTGGCGTGGGCTTTCACAGGCCTCAGAGCGAAGCTGAAGGACTAGCACATGCAAGGCGGCTGCGGTGCTGGTAGTCGTCCTGTGCCCCTACTAGACAAGCTCGGGCTGTCTGGGCCCCTCCTGGCAGCACGGCGCTGCTGCTCCATCCACATCTTCATCCCTGAATCCCCCAGCCTAAGAGGCCAGACTGCGCCCCGCAGGCTCGGGTGGCTGACGTGTGGATGACGTGAATCAGGAGGCTGCGCAGTAAGGCTACCGACAATCCTAGGAAAGATGCCAGGCTTGGGGCCCTGGATCTAGCTGGCCAGCTCCCCACAGGAGCAACTCTTGTGCCTTGAGCCATGGTTTGGTGGAAGGGCAGGGCTTGGGTGGGCTCTGGTACCAGGCATTCATTTGGGACTCTGAAATCCCTACAAGCACCATCATCCAGAAAGAATGAGTTGAGCCCCCATGGGCTCTGGGATGTCAGAGCAAGGTGTCCTTGTGGGCCCATGCTCCCAGCTGGTGTTTACACCCCCTCCCTCCTGGCAGCTCCCGCAGAGGGGAGTAAGAGAAAGAAAGGAGCATGCTCACAGCCCCTCCCTGGGCACAGGACAGAGAGGAAGCCTTCACTCCAGAGGTAGCACCCAGCAGGAGGGGAGCTGACCAGCCCCATGGCCGGATGGCCACCTTGCAGACCGTAAGGAGGCTGCAAAGCAGAGTGCATTGTTCTGCCACTCTGCTCCCTGCACAGGCTTGACAGGCTGACCATGGGATGGGATGAAAAAGCACACTGGACAGAGGGCTAAGAATGCTCCTGAGCTTACAGATGACTCAGCTGAAGACAAGGGAGATCGCTGTTCTCATCCCCCCACCTCCCGACGAAAGAGGAAGGAGGCCTCAGCTTCCCGCAGAGCGGCTAAGGGCCTCAGGTCCCTTCTCTTTTTGCCCTCAGGTTTCTGGGAAATCCTGTTCTGCCACATGGAGAAAGGAGCAGTTACCCAGATACCACCTGACTTGAAAGGACCCTAACATGCTCTCTCTGCCCACGAAGAAGTGTCACTCACCTTGCCCAAGAAGGCAGTGTCACCAGGAACCCGAGCCCTCAGCACCCCAGCAAGTATCCCCAGGACAGCCCCGGCCCCAGGGTCCATGAGCCAGGGGGGCCTCCTGCATTACCTAATCGCTAAGGAAGAGGCTGGAGAGCCGACGCTGACAGGGAACATCAAGACCTGAACAGAAGTGTCCCTGGGACAACGCGGTGATGGCCAAGGTGTCCGCCCACAGATGGACGGGTGAACAAATGCGCTGTATGCATTTGGTTATGAAAATGAGCAAAACCTTGAGACCAAATAGGCAAGCCTCACCAACATGATGCTAAGTAAAAGAAGCCAAATAAAAGGGCCATAGGTCGTACAACACCATTTCTATGCAATGCCCAGCATAGCCAGACCCAAGGACAGACAGGGTTAGTGGCAGCCAGCAGCTGGGAGAAGGGGCGAAGGGTACTGGGTTTACTTTTAGGGTGGAAGCTAGAAATCACTGGACTCTACACCTGGAATGAATACGTTGCGGGCACTGCATTCTTTCTCAATGAAGTGATTAAAACTGCACAGAGCAAGGCCTCACACACAAGGCCAGGGTGTCATGGACACTTCACAGGACAGAGGAAGAGGGTCCCTGTGGGTCTCTGAGGAACATGGTGGTGGAGGCCAGAAGGGCTTGTTCTACTTCCTTTCAGAATGCAAGGAAGGCTGGGGAGGCATGCGGCTCCCGAGTCCGGGAGTGGGACACAGAGGGGGACAGACGTGCGGTGCTTCTCCTGCGGGAGGGCCTGCCTGAAACTGCACAGGGCCTGGGGCTGAGCTGCTCCTCAGCGAGGCGAAGACAGGCTCGGGGCCCAGCCCCGGCCCCGAGTTCAAGCCCCAGGATCTGCACTATAAAAGAGGAGAGAGGAAGTAAATTCTGACCGAGGCCGCTCGTCCAGGCGGCCCTGCTAGGTCCGCAGTGCCCTGCTTGTGACCGGGCGGTGCGCCACCCGACGCGGTGCCGCCGGCTCGGTGGGGCCCCGGGCGCACGCAGCCCTCCGCCGCCCCCCTGACCAGCAGGCGCCCACGGGGGCGGCTGCTCCTGTGAGCCAGGCGCTCCAGGGCCTTCCAGCAGCCCGGACCCCGCGGGGAGCAGGGCGCCCCGTCCAGGCTCTGCCTCCCAAAGGCCGCGGCGCGGCGGGACGCCCGGAGTGTGGGTGCCGGGGCCCTGGGGGCCCGCCCACCTGGCTGCTCCGGTGCGCGGCGGCCGAGTCCTCCGTCCCCGCGGGCCGCGCGTCCCCGGCGGTCCCGCGAGCGGGCAGCGGGCGGGGAGAGTCGACAGCACAGCCACGAGTCATTTCTTCTCCGCCGCCCGCCTCGGCGCGCCGCCCGCCGCCCGCCGCCCGCCGGCCGGGGTGGGGGGCGGCGGCGAGGGGCGCGGCGGGGCTGCGGGCCGGCGGGCGGGGGCGGCGGACCGGGCGCCGGGTCGGCGGGCCCGAGGCCCGGCCGCGCACAGGCCGCGCACAGGCCGCGCACAGGCCGGGCGGGCGCCGCGGGGCCCCGCGCCCCGCGCCCCCGGCGGACCCCTCCCGGCCCCCCGGGCGCGCTCACGTGTGGCCGCAGCTGCCGATGGCCACGGGCCGGTGGTAGACCTCCAGGCAGATGGGGCAGCTGAACTGCGCCTCCAGGCCGCCGTCGCCGCCCGCGGGCCCGGCCGGCGGCTGCCGCTGCTGCGCCGAGGCGACCAGGCTGCGGAACATCGCCATCCCGGGCCAGGCCGCGTCCGCCGCCGCCGCCGCCGCCGCCGCCGCCCCCCGGCCCGGCCCGCCCGGCCCGGCCCGCGCGTCCCCGCCCGCGCGTCCCCGTCCGCGCGTCCCCGCCCGCGCGTCCCCGCCGGGACGGCGCCGCGCTGACGTCACCGCCGCCCGCCCCGCCCCGCGCCGCCGCGCCGCCGTCGACGTCATCGGAGGGCGCAGGCGCGCCGCGCGGGGGCTGCGGCGGGGCCGGCCGCCGCCATGTGCCAGGCCGGCGAGGACTACGCGGACCCGGGGCCCCGAGAGCCCGCGCCCGCGCCCAGGCCCAGGTAAGAGCGGGGCAGGCGCCGTCCGCCCTCCCCGCCTCCCACCTCTGCCCGCTGCCCCCGACCCGACGACCCTTCCCTGTCACCCCATCTGCTGCCCCCCGACCCGACGACCGTTCCCTGTCACCCTCACCCGACGACCCTTCCCTGTCACCCCGACCCGACGACCCTTCCCTGTCACCCCCACCCGACGACCGTTCCCTGTCACCCCCACCCGACGACCCTTCCCTGTCACCCCGACCCGACGACCCTTCCCTGTCACCCCCACCCGACGACCGTTCCCTGTCACCCCCACCCGACGACCCTTCCCTGTCACCCCCCACCCGACGACCCTTCCCTGTCACCCTCACCCGACGACCCTTCCCTGTCACCCCCACCCGACGACCCTTCCCTGTCACCCCCACCGGAGGACCGTTCCCTATCACCCCCATCTGCCGCCCCTCACCTGATGACTGTTCCCTGTCACCCCCCCATCTGACATCCTCCATCTGCTGCGCCACCTTCTCCCCACAGGTTCTCTGCCTGTTGCCTCTCCTCCACCTCTTGCTGTCCCGGTCACATGGAGGCCTGTCCCCTCTCCTCAGAGACCCCCACATGTCCCCTAGGTCCGCTTTCCCAGGCTACACCTTCTCCACCTTCTCCCAGCCCACCGTCCTTGAGCTGTAGATTAGGCAGAGCATAAGCCCCAGGCTTGTGCCTGTACCAGTGT
Organism: Megascapheus bottae; assembly: GCF_031878675.1. NCBI lineage: Eukaryota > Metazoa > Chordata > Mammalia > Rodentia > Geomyidae > Megascapheus > Megascapheus bottae. The sequence continues at coordinate 874,161 of NC_143532.1, read as the reverse complement.
GGTTCCCCTGCTATCTGTAGCCTGGGCTGAGTGCCCCTGCCTGCTGGGGCAAGGGCACCTGGCGTCCAACTGCTTGTTCTCTCTTCCCTGCCCCTCAAGGGGTGAGCAGAAGTGCATGAAATGCAAAGAAGGCCTGCCAGTGGTGGTCATCAGAGCCGGAGATGCCTTCTGCAGGTGAGAGCCTGCTGCTGCGGCTGGCTTTTCTTCCTTCCTTCCTTCCTTTCTTTTTTTTTGGGGGGGGGGGGGGCTTGAACTTGAGCCTGAGCACTGTCCCTGAGCTTTTCAGCTCAAGGCTAGCGCCCTGGGCCTGGGCACTGTCCATGAGCTCTTCAGGTCCAGGCTACCACCCTACCCTTGAGCCAAGCCCCACTTCCTGTTTTCTAGAGGTTAATTGGAGATAAGAGTCTCAGGTCCTTTTGTGCCCAGACTCCTTTTGAACCTTGAACCTCAGCTCTCAGCCTCCTGAGTAGCTAGGAGTACAGGTGTGAACCAGCGGGCCTGGCTTGTCTCCTTTTAAAAGCATTGTTACTTTGGGCTTGATTTTCATGTTGCCCTAACTTGGTGACTGGTTGAAGTGGAGATGGGTGACATTGGTAAGAATGGCCCAGAATTATCCAAGGGTCAGCTGATAGAAAAGACAGGGGCAGGGGTCCAAATGGGACCGAGTTAGGAGGAATGGGCATTCGGGGACAGCTAGGGAACATCTGAGGCTGCTCTGAGCATCCTGGGACCTTGTCAAATATCCTGTGTGGAAGTTGTCTATCTCCTAAGACATATGTTTGCTTGTTTGTTTTTGTCAGTCCTGGGGCTTGAACTCAGGACCTGGACACTGTCCTTGGACACATTTTGCTCAAGGCTATTGCTCTGCCACTTGAGCCACAGCACCACTTCCAGCCTTTTCTGAGTATGTGGTATTGAGGAATCAAACACAGAGCTTTGTACATGTGAGGCGAACATGCTATCACTGGGCCACATTCCTGGCACCTCTGGGAGAATTTTTAAGGCAGATATTTCTTAACCTCACCCCTAGAAATTCTGATAACTAGTCTTTGTGATTCTATCATGCAGCCAAGGTTGAAAACGTTAGGCTTAGGGCCGGGAGTTTGGCCTAGTGGTAGAGTACTTGCTTAGCATGCATGGAGATCCGGATTCAATTCCTCGGTATCACATACAAAGGCTGGAAGTGGTGCTGTGGCTCTAGTGGTAGAGCTCTAGCCTTGAGGAAGCTCAGGACAGTGCTCAGGCCCTGAGTTCAAGCCTTAGGACTGGCTAAACATAGAAAAACAATAGCAAACAAAAAAGAAAATGTTTGCCTTAGTAACCTGAGAGTCAGTTGAAATGTTAAAAGACTACAGCTTCCCAGACCTGATGGGACATTTTGACCATGGGCATTTGTTTGGTGAAGATTCTCAACCATTTCTGCCCTGCTAGGTCTAGGTGCGCTGCAGCCTTGGGTTGGCAAGCCTGGAATCCCTGGCTGCTGTGTCTCTCGGTAGCCTGCCTAGTGTTTCCTGTTTCACTCCAGAGAGGTGGTACTTAGCGGCCGATCATCAACAAGTTTTCTTTGGGGCACCAGGCCTGGCTTCCTCCTGTACTAGCTTGAGTCTGCCCTTGCCACCAGCTAAGGTGCATTGGCCACGGCCCCATGACTTGCTCTACTCACCCAGCCCCTCACCAGGCTGTGGCAGTCACTCAGAGATGCTGTTGCCCAGTGTGCCTTGGGCTGCGCCCCCTTGGTGGGCCAGAACAATCCTGTTTGGCTGTTACAGGGACTGCTTCAAGGCCCTCTATGTGCACAAGTTCAGAGCCATGCTGGGGAAGAACCGCCTCGTCTTTCCTGGAGAGAAGGTGGGAGTGGGGTCTGCCCCTCCTGGGGCTTGAACTCAGGGCTGGACTCCGGGGTGGGCTGAGGCACCTGTGTTAGAAGGCACTGTTGGTCCTTGCTGATGTTTCCTCTTCTCCAGGTGCTCTTGGCGTGGTCTGGGGGGCCTTCCTCCAGCTCCATGGTCTGGCAAGTCCTTGAGGTGCGTTCAACCCCAGAGTGTCCTTCTCCTCCGCCGGTTCTGAGGGCCTCTTATGCACTGGGACGGGTCAGGATGGGGTGGGGGGGGGTGGAGGAGGGTGTGGAGGGAGGGTGTCTCAGAGGTGTGGATGACAGGAGCTGAGGCCAGAAGCCACATCCTAGGTACCCAGCTGGCCCCACTTTGTTCTGTTCACTGCCCAAACCTACATCACCATGGTGAGGCAGCTTGACCAAGTATAGCTTGTGGGGAGATGGAGAGCGTTTGCCAGAAGGGGCAGAGGAGCTCAAGCCATGTATGCAGGAGGCGTGTGGACCCCAGGGGCCCTGGAGCAGGGATGGGGCCCATGTGCTCCTGCCACACTGAGGGGCAGGCGGCCCAGAGGGCTCCGTGTGTGGAGCCTGGCACTGCTCAGGCCCAGCCTCCTCCACCTTAGCAGGTCAGTTCAATTCTTTTTTTTTTTTTTTTTTTGCCAGTCCTGGGCTTGAGCTCAGGGCCTGAGCACTATCCTTGGACTTTCTCAAGGCTAGAGCTCTACCACTTGAGCCTCAGCACCACTTCCGGCTTTTTTCTATGTATGTGGTACCGAGGAATCGAACCCGGGTCTTCATGCATGCTCGGCAAGCACTTTAACCACTAGGCCAAACTCCCGGCCCCAGGTCAATTCAATTCTTGTTGTTGGTGGTCATGGGGCTTGAACTCTGGGCCTGGTGTTGTCCCTCAGCTCTTCAGCTCAACGATAGTCGAGCTAGTGCTCTACCACTTGAGCCACAGCACTACTCGGGATTTTCTGGTAGTTAATTGGAGATAAGAGTCTCATGGACTTTCCTGGCCGGGCTGGCTTTGAACCACGCTCCTCAGGTCTCAGCCTCCTGAGTAGCTAGGACAGGGGTGTGAGCCCGGCCACTCTGTTCTATAAAACAGAACCGCAGACTGCCGAGCCCTCCCGTGTGCTGTGCAGCACGTGCGGCTGCCCTCCTTGTTTGCAGGCCTGCCTTCCCCTGCGCCTCGGCAGCCGCTTCTGCCACCTGCAAGAAACTCTTCTTCCTTCCGGCCGTGCTTTCAGTGTTGAAAGCTCTCGTACTTGTGACCCGCTGCTTCTCCCTTTAGGGCCTAAGTCAGGATTCCGCCAAAAGACTGCGCTTCGTGCCGGGAGTTGTCTTTGTGGATGGTACGCGTGCCTGTCGACCACCTCGAGCTCGAGGCTTGGTGTCCGCCGGCAGAGCCTCCTTTTGGTGAGGTCGGCTCAAGACGGCTGTGCTGGCTTTCTTTGAGGCCCTGGTGGGGACATTGGGCACTGTTGTCATGTAGTCTCAGACTGCCCAGATTTGGGGTGAGGGACAGAGTGCAAAGTGCCTGCCCTGCCCAGGGCTGGTGTTGGCTCGGGTGTGGGGGGCTGGGTGGCCTCTAGCTCTGAGGAGGAGCCTGCCGAGTTCTGGAAGCCCTCAGAGAACCCCCCAGGCGTGGAGTCTGGTCGTACAGCTTCTCCCTGTGGAGCTGGTTCCTGCCCTCCCCACCTCCTTGTGGGTTTTGCAGAGGGAGCAGCCTGTGGCCAGAGCCCCGAGGAGAGAGCCCAAACCCTGGCTGAGGTGAAGCGGATCCTGCACCGAGTTGGCTTCCCGTGGCATGTGGTGGCTTTAGAGGAGGTGGGTGGACTGGAGAGCCGCGGGCTTACTCATTCGTGGCCCCAAGCCTGTGGTCCCAGCTTTGGGCCTTAATTTCCCCAGCCTGGGTCTTGAACCCCGTGCCCTCTCCTGCGTCCTGGCAGGTGTTCAGCCTGCCGCCATCAGTGCTTCGCCGCTCTGCCGAGGAGCCAGGAGGGACTGAGGGGACCTACAAGGTGGCTGTGGACACCTTCCTGCACCAGCAGCATGCGCTGGCCTGCGAGGGCGGCCCCAGCCCGAGTCACGGAGAGGAGCCGCTGTGCCCGCCCAACACCCAGGCCTCCTCACCTCACCCAGGCCCCGCCCAGCCCCCGACGGTTGCTCACACCGCCGCCCTGTCCAGACTGTTCAACTCAGTGAAGTCGCTGACCACCAAGGAGGAGCTTCTGCAGACCCTGCGGTGAGCCTGCCCCTGGGCCCCCCCACCCCCGGCCTTGGGGACCCCCAGCCTGGCCTGGACAACAGGGTCCTCATGTCACAGGGCCCACCTGATCCTGCACGTGGCTCGAGTCCATGGCTACTCCAAGGTGATGATGGGAGACAGCTGCACCCGCCTGGCCATCAAGCTCATGACCAACCTGGCCCTGGGGAGAGGAGCCTTCCTTGCCTGGGACACGGTAGGCGGGGCCGGGGACGCGGGGCCAGGGAGAGGCGCCCTCCTCGCTGGCATGGACAGCTGCTCCCCCCCCTTCTCCCACCCGTGGAGGGAGGCCTGGACTTGGCCCTTGGCCTCCCTGCTGCTCCACCCCAGGGCTTCTCGGACGAGCGGCACGGGGACGTGGTGGTGGTTCGTCCCATGCGGGAACACACCCTGAAGGAGGTGGTCTTCTACAACCGCCTGTTCGCTGTCCCGTCCGTCTTCACGCCGGCCATAGACACCAAGGTGGGTCTGCCCGGCGTCCCCCCGGTCGGCACGCATCAGAGCCAGCTGGCCCCCAGGGGACCTGAGCTGGCCATCTGCACTGCTGACCCCGCGTCCCAGGTGGACCTCTGAGGCCTTGGTCCCATAGGTTGCCAGTTGGTGCCTTCAGGTAATGGCAGCTAGCAAACCCCGGAAGGGTGTGGGGAATCTGGAACCACAGTTGGCTGCAGGCCATGTGGCTCTCACGACACTGTGGTCCTTCGTGATTGGGCGTACAGCTGGTGAGGACCGCGTACGTCCTCTCGTACCAGATAGAGGCCGTGGGCTGCTGTGGCGGTGCAGGCAGGCCTGTGCAGCCCTGACCTCTGCCCCACCCCAGGCACCCGAGAAGGCCAGCATCCACCGGCTGGTGGAGTCCTTCCTCCTCAGGCTGCAGACCCAGTTCCCCTCCACGGTCAGCACGGTGTACAGGACGAGCGAGAAGCTGGTCAAGTCCCCCAGGGAGGGCTGTGCTGCCGGCCCCCCGGGCCCCCACTGCCTCCTCTGCCTGTGTGTGCTGGACATCGACACGGATGGTAGGGGCGGACAGGCGGGAGCAGGCCAGCCAGGGAGCCGCTGGGGGTCAGCAGCCTCGGTCCCCTCAGCCCCTCTCTGCTTGCAGATAGTGCCACTGCCTTTGGGGCTCAGACGTCTTTGCGCCTCTCGAGAACACCACAGGCTGAGTGTGGGACTCCCTCGTCACCCTGCTGCGCCCCAGGCAGGGGCCAGGCCTGCTGCGGGGCGACCTGTGGGAGGTGAGCCCCTGCCCCGTCTCCCTGTGGGCAGGGAGGGGTGCGGAGATGCCAGGTCCTCGCAGGGCCTCTTCGCTAGCCACGGGAGCGGCTCTGCAGGTCTGCTCTACTCCCCAGGGAGGAGGCCCCAGCCAGCGTCATTGACCAGCTGTGCTACAGCTGCCGGGTCACCATGAGGGACGTGGTGAGTGCAGCAGCCTGGGACGCCCTCCCGGCATGGGCACAGGCAGGCTCGCAGCCACTCACCCCTACTGGCTTCTCTTCTTGCAGCCCTCCCAGGATTCGCTGCCCCCCTACATCTTGGCTGAGGCCCAGTTCCGCAGGCAGAGGTTAGTGGTTCCTGTGCTGCTGGAAGCCCCTTGTCGTGGCCCCCGCCCCTCCCTACCCAGCCTGGTGCCCACTGTGCACTCCCTGCAGGGACTTGGCCATGCGAGAGGTCCAGGAGTATCTGATCGTGGACAGTGACAGCGAGGCTGAGCTGGGTCAGAGCTGAGCCTGGCCGGCGTGGGAGAAGGGCAGGGCGCGGAGGCATGGAAAGATGGGCGTGGCCTGTGATTGTCTATTTGTATAAATAAAAACATTTTTTAATTAGAAAACGCTACAGTACATGGGGAAGGTGGGGCTGGATCTTCCAGCCCAGCTGGCTGGCCACGGACTACACTGGGCCACGGGGCTCGGGTGAGGAGGACACAGCGTCCTTCTGACAGCAGCATCAGGGCTCAGGTAGGCCAAGGAGGAGGTCACAGCTGCCGGCCTTGGGGCCGGGGCACAGCTGCCTGAGTCCAGGGGTGCCGCCTGCACCGGCGGCTCCTTCATTCCCGGCGCCCGGTGCGGGCTCACTCCTTCTCCCGCGTCCACTTGATCATGGTCTCTGGCGAGCGGTACAGGAAGATGAGCTTGGCATACAGCTCCTCCTCTAGCTCCAGCTCGCCCGTCTCCCGCACCAGGAAGATGTCCTGGCACAGCTTGAGGATGCGGTCCACGCAGGGCAGCTCCTCGAACATGATGGAGTGTGAGATTTCGCCAAAGAAGCCCCGCACAAACTTCCCAATGACCAGCACGATGGACACGTACAGCCCCACGATCCTGCCAGGAGCGGAGAGTGAGGCCCGGCCACTGTCCCGCCCGCCCGGAGCCTGGGACCCCGGGAGTGGAGAGTGAGGCCCGGCCGCTGTCCCGCCCGCCTGCAGCCCGGGACCCCGGGACCCCGGAACCCCCGGGACCCCAGGAGCGGAGAGTGAGGCCCGGCCGCTGTCCCACCCGCCCGCAGCCTGGGCCCCCGGGCCCTCAGGATGCGTGCTCACCCATAGCCGGCCAGGAAGCCCAGGCTGGGCGGGCTGGCCTTGTCACTGAATATGACCATCGGCAGCAGGGTGCAGCTGGTGTGGCAGTCCTGCAGCTCAATGACCCACCACTCCAGGAAGCCAGCCGCCCCCACGCCGCGCTCCCTCCGCAGCTGCATGCGGATGCCCAGGTAGTCGGCTTCTTCCCCTGCATCAGAGCCGGGGTGTGGTTGGAGGGAGCCATGGGCCCCTGCTCCAACCCCCGAGGACGGAGGCTGAGCCCATCCCCATCCCCCAAGTCCAGAGGCCGCACACTCACTGGGCTGCAGCTGCTTCACAGGGTTGGCCTCCGGTCCGTTGGGGGCCCGGATGTACTTGGGGAAGAGGTGGGGGATGACCCTGTGGAGGAGCCGGCAGGTCAGTGCCAGCCCTGCCCGCCCGCCCGCCCCTCCGCCCACGGGGCCCTCGCTCACACTGGGTGGTCAGACGAGCCATCCAGCAGGCGGGCCAGCTGCTGGCGCTCTGTGCTGTTGGGGGCCAGCTCCAGGGTGTGCTTCTCATTGGTGTACTCCACCCTGCCCCCCTTGGCCAGGTCCCTGAGGGGGGGACACGGCGTGAGCACCGCCCGGCAACCCCGCCCCCCGGCACCGCCCGGCCCCCCCCCCACCTCTGGAGGTTCCAGGTGAAGCGCAGGGTGATGTCGGCTGTGCCGTTGTACAGCTCCCGCGTCATCTGCTCACGGCTGGGCGGGCTGATGCGCCACAGCGCCCCCGAGTTGCCCTCGATCTGCGCGGTGACGATGTCCTCGGGGCTGTACTGGCTGATGAACTGCATGGCCAGCTGCAGAGGCCGGGGCGCGGGGCACACCTCAGCGGGCAGTGCCCTCCCGGCCCCCCACCCCCCGCCCCAGCCAGGCAGAGGCCGGGGCGCGGGGCACACCTCAGCGGGCAGTGCCCTCCCGGCCCCCCACCCCCCTCCCCAGCCAGGCAGAGGCCGGGGCGTGGGGCCACTCACTGGGTGGGCGTCAAACTGCTGGCACAGCTCCTCATAAGCCTGGGGTGTGAAGGGCTCGATGGACGGCTGCTGGGCACTCATGGTGAACAGGGGCTGGGGGGAGCACACGTGTGCCGTGAGGGAGGGGGAGGGAGCACACACAGGTGTACCGGGAGGTGGGGGAGGGGCACACGTGTGCCGTGGGGTGGGGGAGGGGCACACACTTGGCAGGGGGCTGCACGTGCAGTTGGGGAGGCGGGGACAGCCTCAGCTCTGCTCCCAGGCCGGGAGCTACCCACCTCGTAGCCCCCCAGCTTGAGGGTGACGGTGACGTCGATGGGCTGGTTGACCACGCCCACCACGGAGTAGACCAGAGACATGAAGAGCAGCGGGAACCAGATGATGGCGATGAGGAAGATGATGATCAGGCCGCCCATGCCGTACTTGACGATCTTCTTCTTCTTCTGCCCTTTGGGCTGCGGGTATTTCTAGGGGCAAGACTGGGGTCACTCCACCCTCACACACAGTGCCGTCTGCGTCAGGCCCTGGTGTTGGCCTGGGAAGACACCCAGCAAGTCCAGAAGCAAACCCCGATGTGGTCCCTGGGCCCTGCACAGGTGCTGGGAGTGTTTGGGAGGCTCAGCCTCTTCCACTAAAGGGCTGAGTGCTGCACACGGCAGAGAACACCTCCCCCCACACACACATGGACCACGGACAACAGGTCAGAGGAGTCTGAACCTCAGCAAGACAGGTGCAGGGTGGCCTGAATTTGGCCAAAGTTGCAAAACTGCGGGCAAAACTGGAAGCAGCCACAGTGTGGCAGAAACCATGTGACGGCCTCGCTGGGAGCTGGGGCTCTGGCAGCTGGTGTACACAGAGCCCCTGCCAGTCAATTCCACCACGGCCGAGGAACGGGAAGCGGGTCGGTGCACAGCAGGCAGCGCAGGGCAGCTACGTGGAAGCTGAGCAGCGCCTCAGCACAGGCCCACGGCAGCTCCACGGCAGCCGAGGGAGCACGGCTGGAAGGAGCCTCTAGGACGAGGTCAGAGGCCAGGCAGGCAAGGGAGTGGAACGCCGACCCGTGAGGCCATGGGGGAAACCTTGCAAACACTGCTGAGAGGGCGAGGGCAGGTGCTGGAAGCATGCCGGACTTTTTCTTGGGCCTGGGTAGCAGCTGGTGATGGGGCCAGCCTTGCCTTGTGGAGTGGACTGGCAGTGGATGCAGCTTCGTGAATGCACCACGCCACTGGACCGCACTTAGAGAAAGAACTAAGGCTCCTCCATCTCCACCAGGCTGCCCTCCCTCCTACTCTTCTGGGAGCTCCCCAGCTGTCCCCTGCCCGCCCCCCGCCAGGAGTTTCAGGAAGCCCCTCCCCTGGCGGCTCGTACCCCCTCACCTTCTCCGTCTCCCGGCTGCACTTGATGATGAAGACGCTGGCAAAGATGTCCTCCACACACATCCAGTTGGACAGCGACAGGGTGGTGTCTGTCCACACCCAGTCCATGACTGCCCGCAGCTCTACCAGGAACGGCACCAGCCGGAACCTGGCAAGGCCAGGATGCTGTCAGGCCGGCCCCTCCCGCTGCACAGCGGCCCGCGGGCCCGGCCCGGCCCCACTCACCCCTGGAAGAGGAAGAGGTTCAGGTGGTTGTACTTCTTGGTGAGGAAGTTGCCGAGGATGCGGGTCGGGTAGCCACAGCGGATCTGGTAGGCAGACAGGGCGAAGTAGATGCACTTCACGAAGTACCACAGCTGGGCCACCGCGTTCTGGCTGAACATCCTGGGGTGGGGGCAGCGCAGGCCGGGTCAGCAGAGCCGGCGCGGCCCAGGCGGGCCCGTCCGCCCGGCCCGGGGGCCCCACCTCTCGGTGACGGCCGGCAGGATGAAGAACATCCACACGTGGATGCCCAGCACCAGGACCACCTGGAAGGCCAGCTTCCCCAGCACGGTCTTGCGCAGGTAGAGGGCGCGGTCGATCACCATGGTGCTGAACTGGATCAGCAGCATGACCAGGAAGGCCTCGGGCACCTGGTCGTCCGACAGCGAGGACGTGATGTCCGTGGCCGCCGAGTGTCTCTGTGGCGGGAGCGTACAGGTCAGGGACGTGGACGTGGGGGCCGGGCGGCTGTGCCCTCCGCCCTGGACGGGTGCGGGGCGCCGGCAGGCTGGCTTACCCCAAAGGCCCAAAAGCCGAAGATGATGATGATGAAGTCGACAACGTCGGCCAGGAACATGAGCACATACACGTCTGTGGCTGCCCGGTACTTGGTGTGCAGGATGTCATGGAAGAATTGCCTCAGGGGTTGGGACACGCTCCGGGCCCTGGGGGTGGGGGTGAGGGTGGGGGGTGTGACCCCAAGGAGGTGCCCGTCTGGGGGCCTCCCTGCCTCCCTCCCTCTCCTCATTCACAGGGACAGGCAGAAGGAGGTGCCTGCCTGCAAACCTCTCAGCCAGCCTCCATCCCTCCCTCCCTCCCTCCTCCCTCCAGTCACTCACAGGGACAAGCAGAAGCTCCGCAGCTGGCGCCCAGCTGCCTTCATTCTTTCTCTGGAGAGGCTTGGCTTCTTTCTCCCTGTGACTTGCGTCTCCTCCTCCTCGTCCTCCTCCTCCCTGTCCTCGCACTCTGTGGGAGAGGCACTGCTGACCCGGCCCCACACTACCCAGGAGAGGGCATCACGCTGCCTCACAGACTCTCCCGCTGCAGGGCTAGCCCGGAGGTGAGGGGTGGGGTAGAAGGACAGCTCTGGGCTGGACATGCAGGGACAGACCTGGGTGGACACCTTCCCCTAGAAGGCCAGTCCCCCCCATGCTGGGCTGCCGTCTCTAAGGGTGGGCGAGCCTGTAGCCCCCACCCTCCCAGGGCTGACTGGCCGGGCTTGGTGTGGTACCTGCGGCAGGCGCTCCTTTGGGAGCTGGGTGCGCCTTTCTCCCTCGGAAGCGCAGGCTGAGGTGCCGCGAGTCCTGGGCCTGGGGGTCCACTTGAGGCTCTGGGCTCCCACCCTTGGCTCCCACACTCGCTACTCCCTGGATGTCGGTGGCGGCCCCAGCCAGCCTTGGCCCCTCGGGATACCCTGTGCCCGCCTCGGCCTGGGGTTCCAGTGGGGTCCTGGGCCCCTCCTCGGCCCCCAAGCCCTGCGCACTGCTCCTGCCGTGCTCCTTGGTGCTGGAGTGCTCCTCCTGGTCCCAGAGGCCGTAGCACTGCGGGAGGAGCAGGGAGGACCGTGAGGAGCAGAGCCCGGGCCCCGGCCCCCCTGGACCGCGGCGGCTGTGGCGCTCACCAGGAGCTGGGACCGGTGGAAGAAGAGAGCCATGAGCTGCACCAGGTCGTACTTGATGTAGCCGTCCATCTTCTCCAGCCCCAGGATGCGGGGCGGGAAGTACGGCTTGTTCTCGTGGCGCCTCAGCACCGCATGGCTGTTCCAGGGGAAGAAGCTGAACTGGAACAGGTACTTGGTGACCACCATGACCTGCGGACAGAGCGCTCAGCACGGGGCCAGGCCCGCCCCCCTGGCTCCCCCCGCCCGCCCTCGGGCCGCACCTCCGTGAAGACGATGGCCGTCATCCAGAAGCGCTTGCTGGGCCTGGGGATGGTGAGCATGGCCCACAGGAAGATGAGCACGGGCAGCACCAGGGAGGCGGCCGAGGCGGTGACCATGTGGTTGAGGATGATGACGAAGTAGCAGAGCAGCTCGGAGTGCGCGGCCACGCACTGGTAGAGCGCCTGCAGCAGCCGCAGCGCCCGGCCCTGGGCGGCCGCAAACTGCTCGGCCTCCTCCAGCTCCGGGATGCGAAGACGCCTGCAGCAAGAGGACCCGGGAGCTGGGGGCCAGCGGGGGGGGGGGGGGGGGGGGGGGGGGGGGGGGGAGCCGAGGGGGGGGGCCGCAGCTCCCCAGCACGCCCCTCCCTCCCGTGCCCGCTGGCCTCTCAGCCCATCCAGCGGGGACACCGCCTCTCCTGCCTCCTCCCTCCCAGGCCCCACCTGTCCAGGAGCAGCTCGCTGGCTGTGCGTGTCCGGGTGCGGGCGTGGGCCGGAAGGTCCTGGGAGCTGTGCAGGGGGCTCCCGGCCTCCAGGTCCCCAGCCCTGGAGACGACCTCTTCACTGCCGCTGCGGGTGCTGTAGCCCGTGCTCAGGGGGCTGCCGGCGTCCTCCTCTGTCGCACTGCTCGGCGGCTCCTCCGCGCCCAGCCCGCTGTGGAGGCAGGGTCCCAGGTGGGCTCAGGAAGGAGGGGAGGGTCCTGGCTCACGCCCACCCCTGGACCCATGCCCACCTGGACGCCGTGCTGGGCCCATCTCGGCCTTCCGGGGTGGCTGGCGGCATGGTCTCGGCTTCGCCCAGGTAAAGTTGGTCCAGCACTCCCGCGTGCACCTCCCCACCCTGCAGGACACAGAGAGGGAGCTCGGCTGGGGCGGGGCCTGGCCGTGGTGTGGGCGGGGCCTGGCCGTGGTGCGGGCGGGGAGGCTCGGCTGGGGCGGGGCCTGGCCTGGTGTGGGCGGGGAGGCTCAGCTGTGGGCCTGGCCTTGGCGGGGAGGCTCCAGCAGTGGGCGGGGCCTGGCCGTGGCGTGGGCGGGGCCTGGCCGTGGCAGGAGGCTCAGTTGGGGCGGGGCCTGGCCATGGTGCGGGCGGGGAGGCTTGGCTGGGGCGGGGCCTGGCCTGGTGTGGGCGGGGAGGCTCAGCTGTGGGCCTGGCCTTGGCGGGGAGGCTCCAGCAGTGGGCGGGGCCTGGCCGTGGCGTGGGCGGGGCCTGGCCGTGGCGTGGGCGGGGTTTGACCGTGGCAGGGGCGGGGCGTCTCAGCTGTGGCCTGGCTGTGGCGTGGCGTGGCGTGGCGGGGAGGCTCACCCGCAGGAGCTCCTGCGTGAGCAGGTAGCGCTCAGCCCGCAGCACGTCACTCATGGTGTGGTGGTGCCTGGTGAACGCCAGCAGCCAGCGTGTCAGCCCGTCGACTGTGGCCTGGCCCAGCACCCACAGGAACTGCATGGTGTTCAGCACACGCTGCAACATGTGGCTTCGGCCTGCGGGGAGCGGACAGGGCTCTGGAGGAGTGGCCAGCCCCGGACCCCTGCCCTCCAGCCCGTGAGCTTACGTACCTGCCACCCCGTCCTCCGGCTCCTCCACGGGCTGCTCCTCCTGGCTGAGGCTGCTTCCTGGGAACGGAGTGGCGGGGCCGGGACCGGGCGGTCAGCAGGCGGTCAGCAGCCGGCGGCCAGGCAGCCCCTACCGCAGCCCCTTCCCCACACCCACCTGTAGGCAGCTGCCCTGCCTGCTCCCGCCGCTGCCTAAGCACCGTCCGGGCATTGGTCACCCACGCCTGGTACGCCATCTGCCGGCCATGGAGCAGTGAGTACCCTCATTCCCAGTTAGAACTGCGGGTTCCCATCCAGCCCGGGGCCAAGGAAGAGGACTCGGGGCCAGTGGGGCTGGGCACGGGGCCGGGCATGGGGCAGGAGCTGCCTGCAGGGTTAGGGACCTGGACCTCCTTGAACCTCCAAGGGCTACAGTGGGTCCCAAGCTGCAGCCACCCAGCCCGGGACTCTGGTGTGGCCGGTAGGCACACAGCCCATCTCAAGCAGCGAGGGGACCGTCGGGGTTTGAGCACCTAGCTGGCTGCCCCTGGGGGTCAGAGCTGGGACTCTGGGAGACAGGGAGGGGGAGCAGGGCCAGGGGAGCATGTCCTCCCAGGAGGCCTGACCCTCCCTGGTCTGAGGCTCCACGAACAGCTGATCTTCCCCACTGCCTGGCCAGGGAGGGGACAGGCAAAGGCACACACATACCTGGAAGGCGCTCTGTTCTGAGGGCCTGGGGTCCTCGGGCAAGGCCTCCTCTTCCTCCTCACTATCAGACTCAAACAGGAAGTAGTCCCCGGAGTGAAGGACTGTGGACAGGATGGGGGTAAGCTAGACCCCCAATCAGGGGTCCCCCCAACCACCCTCGGGTTCCTTTTCAGTGTAAGGTCAGCTGGTGACAAAGCCATCGTGCCACCCAACTGTTCCCTCTCCACATTTCCCTCCCACGTGGTCTTGCCCAAGTGTCACTGTCCCCTGGGGACCCCATGCAGGGAGACCACGAGGACAAGGCATGACCAGGACTCAGGCCAGAGCAATAGGACGAGACCAGACGGGACAAGAAGGCAGTGAGGCGAGGGGCAGTCAGCAGTGAGGGCTGGACGGGGGCCCAGCCAGGGTACCTGTGGCATGGTCCAGCCAGGGGCGCCACCATTGTCTCCGTGGTGGGGAGGAGCCCCCTGGACTGACAGGCCCTGTGGAGGGGCGGGGCAGGCGTGAGGCCACGGGGAGGGACCAGGCAGGGTGTGAGGACGGCCCACCCGGGGACGGAAGCAAACACAGAGCTCCAATGACAGGACGCTATGCGGTGACGTGTGGCGCAGGGGGTGCCAGCGTGGGGTTGGGGCTGCAGTGCAGGTGGACAGGTGCAGGGTGGCCAACAGCCTGCTGGGACAGAGACCGCTTCACACAGACAGGCAGGCAGGGAGACCCATGGGAACATAACGTGGCACGGATGCAAGCAGGCTCTGGGGGGCACAGACCACCCACACCCACCTGGCTCCTGGTCGAGGTCCCCAGCACCCAGGGACGAGGGGCGGCCTCGGCCCGCGCGGCCCTGTCTGTACTTCTCCTGCTTGGCACGGATGTGCTTCATCCTGCGAGGGCACAGGGCTGAGCGCCAGGCAGCCTAGGGGCTGCTCTGCGGCCCAACCCGGCCCGACCCCACGGGCACCTACTGTCTCTTCAGCTGGGCGAGGGACTTCTCTTCTGCCTTGCGGTGAGACTCGATGCTCTTGAGGCTGGCCGCATTATAGAGGGCGAAGCCCCTGCCGGAGAGCGCGAGGCCCAGGCTTCAGGTCCAGCCGCACCACCCTTCCCCCACTGCAGGCGTGGCCAGGCCGAGACCCCCTCGTACAGGGCTTGCTCGGGCCTCTGGTTTATACCGAAGACCCTTGGGGTGCATGCTGGGAGGTCCCTGCCACCCCCAATGCCATGCTGTGTGTGGTGAGAGGGCTCCTGTCCCCTCGCCCCAGCACAGAAGCCCACCGGAGAGGAGGCCCTGAGCCTCAGCTCAGCGCCCGGTGGGCTGGCTCCCTGGGGACTCCCCGGGGGCCGTCACTGAGCTCTTGTAACCAGCTCCCTCTTAGCCACCCAGGCCTCCACGGAATCCCGAGGCCACCGGGGCCGGCTGACCTGGAGGCCTGCAGGGCGGTGGCCCGAAGGTCCATGCAGACATGGAGGAAGTAGTGACTCAGAAAAACCCGGCGCTGCAGGAGCAGGAAGAAGAAGCAGATGCTGTCCCAGATGACGCCGGCCTCCTCCACGGGCAGCAGGCAGTCCTGGTCCCTGCTCATCATCTCTTTGGCTGTGCACAGGGCCGGCACAGGCAGGTCAGGGCCAGAAGCCACCCAGGTGGATCCCTGTGCCTGGCCCCCCGCCCACAGGCCCTGGCCACTCACGGTCGTAGTAGCCTTTGACTGTGCACACCAGGCTGAAGAGCTGGATGACCCAGCAGAAGTGACTCTGCATTTGCTCCACAAAGACACAGGACAGGAGCTGGGGACGGGAGGGGAGTCAAGCCGCCACCGGGGTAGATGCGGGGGGCGGGGAGGGCGGGGCGGGCGACAGCTCACCGAGAGCATGTTCTTGGAGACGATGACGGTGACGTTGTACAGGATGAGGCAGTCCCACAGCACGAGCTGGGCCCGCGTGTCCTTCTGCAGCAGCGAGGTGCCGAAGAGCAGCAGGTAGAAGCAGGCCAGCAGGTAGCCCATCCCGAAGATGCTGACCCGGGTGGCTCCGGTGACAAACACCACCACCAGCACCAGCCAGAACAGATAGCGGAACACGGCCACCTTCAGCATGTCCAGGTAGGACCTGCGGATGGGGGCCTTCAGAGGGCGTCCCTGGCCCCCTCCCTCCCGCAGGGCCCCCAGCCCACCTGCAGTGGATGAAGTTGGGCACAGGGTTGGGCTCCCCCCGCAGCGGCTGCAGCTGGTCGGTGTTGACCCCGGCCATGCCCTGCCACTCCTCGGTGCGCTCAGCCGAGAACACCTGCCACTGCTGTGCGGCACAGAGCAGCAGGAGAAAGTCACCTGTGGGGCGGGGGGCGGGAAGGGCCCGTGAGGGCGTGCTGGCACACGCAGGGCATGCGCTTGTGAGGTACGCCCGCTGCCTCTGAATGTGCTCGGGGAGCCCAGTCCACCCCAGAAGGAAGCCTGCCGGCGGCAGGATGTGCACGGCCCGCCTGGGGCCGCCGGGCGCCCCGGGGCCGGGCACTGGGGTGGGTCCTCCACAGGCCACTCACTGATGAGGTTGGTGGAGTTGGGGGCTCTGAAGAAGTCGGGCAGGTACAGCCACTTGATGAGGGCCGAGTTCACCGGGATGGCTTGGCTCCAGCGCCACGGGTAGTCTGCAGGGAGAAGGGGCGTCAGGGTGGTCTCAGGACACCCCCCTCCCCCAGAGGCCGAAGCCACTGATGGGAGGGACGAGATCTGCAGTAGGAGCACCAGAGTCCCAACGACCCGGTAAGTCCGGTGGGCGATGTGGAGGGAGAGCTGGGACATCGGCTCAGTCCCCCAGACCAACAAGGAAATACAAGCTGCACATGGAGAAGCTGGTGGACCCAACTCCTGAGTGACAAAGGACACAGGCCACCTGTGTGAAGCTGGCGCCACCAGAGGCTCCCTCAGGGCTAAGGGAGGTGCCTCAGTGGGTTCCACAGACAGCACTGAGAAAGCCATCCAGAGCTCCCCAGGGAGCCTGGGGGTCCCCAGAGAGCGGGAGGACGAGGACAGGCTACAACACGGACTCTGGGGACCCCAGACGAGCATCCCTCCAGGAGTCACTCTCGGGCTGTGTACGAGGCTGGCCACGATGACCAGACAAAGAACAAAACCACAGAGGCCAGGAGTCCATCCCGGAGGGGCCGGGAGCTGTGATACCGCCTGTGACAGACCCCACGGGGTGGCCTGAGTCTGTGTACTGCACGTGGGGTGCACGTGCTGGAGCTGGGCTTGGAGGATCAAGCTAGGAGGAGGCTGGGGCACAGACCTCCACGCAGACAGACAGACACACGGCCGACTCTGCCTCCTCCCACTCCTGGCTTAGACTTCAGGGCCCTGCCTGTTCCCCGGTGCACAGGGCAGCGGGCACACGGTGGCCTGAGCCCTGCGTGCTCACCGATGCACAGGGCGGGGGGCATGCCCAGACACAGCAGGTACTGGTAGAGCAGGAAGAGGGTGAGGAACAGGCAGTAGTTGGGCCAGAGGCAGGCGATGGCCTCTCGGCGCCGGCGCGTGAGGATGGCCACCAGCCAGCAGCCGTGCAGGAGAACCATGAAGTTCATTCGCTGCCCGATCACGTTCACAGCCATGAGGAAGCAGACCTGGGCGGAGGAGGGAGGCACGGAGGCCGGAGGTCTGCGGAAGCCAGCTGTGTCCCCACCACTCTGGGAGGAGACTGGACGGCCTGAACCCCCCCCCCCCCGCGGGGCCTGCGCACGCCTTGCGTCTGCCCCGGAGAGCCCCGAGCCGCCGCCCCGGCTCCCGCCGCCCCCGGTGAGTGAGGCGGGGATACCCGGCTCACCTCCAGCCCAAATTTGTAGAAGAAGAAGTTGACGAAGTACTTGAGGCAGCTGAGAAGATCCTGGTCGAGCCGCTGGCGGCTGCCGTCGGCGCACACGGCCTGCGCGGGCAGTGGGGCCTGCTGGTGCTGCCGGCGGTAGTGCTCCTGGCGCCGGTACACCATGGCCTCAAACACGAGCAGCAGCAGGATTTGCAGGTGGTTCTGCGGGAAGAGGGGTTCAGAAGCCACCCCGGGGGACCCTAGGAAGTCTGCAGGACGGACTGCCGGCCGCCAACCCCTCGGCTCACCTGGATGTAGCCCAGGTTGGGGAAGCCCTTCCGCACCCCAAACCAATTGGCCGGGTCGACGGGCCCACGGTACAGCAGGGACTGTCTGACCTCGGTGGCCAGCAGGTTGGTGCTGTTGAGGAAAGGCTGTAGGGGCGGAGGGGGGGGGCATCAGCACCCAGGACCGGCCACCACGAGCCACCCTTACAGGGAACCAACCGGGCATCTGGGAGATGGGTGGCGCCGGAGGAGCAGAGAGGCCCGGGAGGAGGGGGGCAGGGGAGCAGAGAAGGCCCTGGACCGGGCTGGGCCTGGCCTCGGGATCTGGGGTCCCTTCCTTTGCCTCTGCGCCGCCACCCCCAGCCCCTGCTGGGCAGCGGCCGCACCTCGGTGCAGTTGCTGGAGTACTCGTGGGGGTTGACGATCTTGAGTTGGTACAGCATCTTGCACACGATGATGACGCAGGTCCACACGGTGGACAGGCAGGAGGCCATGGGCCGGAAGCGGGGGTAGGGCACGGCGAAGGCCCACAGCGCCAGCAGCAGCAGGTTCATCACCGACACCTGCGTGGGGGAGGGCCGCGGGCAGCGGAGGCCAGCCACACCCGGGGGGGGGGGGGGGACAGCGCAGCCTCCGGACTCACCTCCTGCAGGGCCACCCAGACCGTGTACAGGGCCACCAGCTTGACGATATGCAGCTCCAGCAGCCGGCGCACGAATACTTGCACACGCGTGAGAACGTCCGAGAAGCTGGCCGCGAGGTCCAGCAGCCGCTCGGCCACCAGACCCCACTTACTGACTGCGCCTGCGGCAGGAGGTGGAGGGCGGGCAGTTGCGGGAAAGGAGGAGGGGGCACTGAGGGCAGAGGGGGCGACTGGGGTTCGCAGGGCACTGTCCGCCAGGATGTGGTGCGGGAGACCCCAGGCCCACGCCTCGGGAGTGGCTCACCTTCAGGAGTTTGTGCAGTTTGGAGGGGGCGATCGTCCCCAAAGGCCACCTCCTCGTCCTGCTGCAGCAGCGGAGTCTCACTCATCGTGTCCTGCCTGCGCAAGAGTCCAGAGCGCAGCAGTCACTCCCTGGCCCTGCCCCCGCCCTGCCTCCCGCCTCCCCCCCCAGGTCCTGAGGCAGGTGCGAGGACGGCTGCAGGGGCCCCGACGTGGTGTGGCTTCTGCCTTGACCGAGCAGTCGCCGCGCCCACGTCCCTCATCCCGCCCACGGCGGCGAGTGCCCCTCGGCCCTCGCCCGGCAGATCCTGGTCCCCGTGGCGGCGCAGGGCGGCACCTGTGAGCCCAGCGAGCCCGGCGGGCGTGGGGCGGAGGCACGTGCTCCAGGTCCGTGAGCTGCATGAAGGGCTGGTGGAAGTAGTGCAGCTGCAGGATGCAGGCCAGCAGGAAGAAGCCGGGGATGAGGATGCTGGAGAAGAGCTCCGACACGCTGAACTGCTCCAGTCCCAGGTCCCCCAGCCTGCAAGGAGAGGCCCCGTCAGAGACCCCGGCTGGCCAGCCCCGGGGTCCCCCCCCCCCCCGGCGGCTGCCGTGGGCCGGCACAGAGGGCCCAGGAGGAGGGGAGCTGCTGCACGGACAGCGGGACGGGGTGCAGGGACAGCGGATGGGCCGGGGCCCCAGGACCCACTGCTCGTCCGTGAAGCCGGTCAGGTTGCGCCAGTACACGGGGAAGTCCTGGAACTGGAAGGTGTACACGGCGATGAGGACCAGCATGGTGTAGGCCACCACCAGCCACCAGAACACCCGCAGCAGCTTCCGCCACAGGCTGTAGTACACCTGCAGGCAGGGTGGGGAGGGGTGAGCGGGCCTCGCCCTCCCCCGCCCCCGCCCCCCCCCCCCCCCCCGGCGGCCCCGCCCCCGGGCACCTGGAACAGGGAGAGGCACAGCAGGAAGAGGAACATGTAGACGATCTTGTAGACCACCAGCCGGCCCGCGAAGCTGACCACCACGAACATGCCGGCACACACGTAGATCCAGTACTTGGCGTAGAAGCCCGTGACCAGCTCCCCCAGGCTCTGCAGCAGCGTCTGTGTCCTTGTGGGCTCTGTGGGCCGAGCCGGAGGAGGAGGAGGATGGCCTCGGGCGACGAGGGGCCCGCGGGGGCCACCTGCCTCGGCCCGCCTCTCACCTGTGTCTGCCACCGTCACCTCTGACAGCGCGGCGGCCGGCTGCGCCTTCTTTAGCAGCTTCTCCTTCACAAACTGGCGCAGCAGGAGCCAGAAGGTCAGCATGTAGAGCAGCTGCAACCAGGGCGGCGTCACCCCGGGGCCAGGCCTCGCCGGAGAGCCCGGCCCGGGGGACGGGCACAACCCCCCCCACGCAGCCAGGCTCTCACACAGATGACACACTCACCCTATCACATCTGTACACAAAGCCACACACGGGTCCTCAGGTGGCTGGGCACAGAACCATATGCACACGCAAGGGCACACACACAGTTGCATCTGACACGCTTGCAGAGATGGACACATGGTTCACAGACAATCACGCAGGCTCTCACGTTCAGTGTCATATACACACTCATTCCTAAGTGTGCAGGGAGGCTCACAAGTCTCAGGATGGAGTACGTTAAGATCAGCTGGCCTGGTGGAAGGCTGCTGTCCGGGTGGCACCACCGGGCACGGGCCCCAGGCCCGGGGTGGCACTCGGCACCCCCACACAGAGCTGGCGCTCCGGCACACAGCAGCACTCCGCACGCGACACCCATGGCCATGCGGCTACAGGGCCTGGTGGGGACTGTGCCACAGGTGACCGCCGGACACAGCTCACTCGCCTGGACTTTCTACCCACCAAGCAAGCGGGCCGGAGCGGACCTCCCCGTGGGCACACTGCTCCCCGATGCAGCAACGTACCATGGCGCCAAGGTCCAGGCAGGGGTAGCGTGTGTGCTGCAGCCCCAGCTGGCGGAGGCTGACAGGGCCCAGGGCGGCGGGCAGCTCGGGTTGCAGGTCCATGGCCCACACGTAGCGCAGGCCGCAAAGCGCCAGCCCGTAGAGCAGGAGGAAAGGCGAGCAGAGCATGGCCAGCTGATGGCGGCTGCGCACTGTCCAGATGAGGCAGGCCCAGAGCAGCAGCACGAAAGTCAGCCAGCTGTGGTAGGTGATGCTCCAGACCTGGGCACAAGGGCCAGTGGGCAGGGGCTGCCTGGGGCAAAGTCCTGAGGCAGCTCTCTCTGCACTCCCCCTGCCCCCTGCCAAAGGAGTCATCTGAGTCCTTATCCCCCCCACCGTGGGGAGGGGCAGTCCCGGGCCTGGCCCTCACTCCCCCCCCCACACCCCGTGGGGAGGGGCAGTCCCGGGCCTGGCCCTCACCATCATGGCGATCAGGGCACACACGTAGCTCTGGTCCATGAGGAGGTGGCCCAGGCTGTGGAGTGGTGACGTCTCTCTTGGCCGAGCTGCCCTGGGGGATACTAGGGGTGGGGGCAGAGGTACCTCAGGGTCCACGCCCAGAGCCCTCGGGGCCCTAAAGGGCTGCCAGCGGAGCAGGGTGGCCAAGGCAGCACGGGGCCCAGCACAGGGCCACGGCGGAGCACTGGGCAGAAGACGGCCCTGCCGCCCTGGCCTCACAAGACCACCGCCCGCCTTCCCGCGGGGGCCAGCGCCCTCCTGTGCTTCCTCACGGGAGAAGGCCCCAGAAGCAAAGCCTCTCACAGCACTGCTGCCCACACCACGATCCGGGCTGGGAGCCCTCAAGCAACAGCTCCCCATAGCCACTTATCAGCGGGGCCAAGTGGGGGGGGGGGGAAGGCCAGAGACCCCAGAGGGCGCCAGGAGCACGGGAAGGATACAGGGTGCAGAGGGCCTGGTGGGCACCAGGGGGCAGCACCCACCTTCCCACAGGGGGAGCACGGGGCCTCCAAGAACATCCACTCACCTGGGTGCTGCCGGACTGGGCTTTGGCCGGTCAGGTCATGCACGATGCAGTTGCTGGCGAGGCAGTCGGGCCCAGTGGGTGTGGGTACCGTGCACTGCGGAGGACGGGCGGGTGAGCGGGCGACAGCAGGCAGCTCCCACCCCCCTGGGGCTCCTGCTCACCTGGCTGGCCTCCCCATCCTGGGTGGCTGTGTAGGGCTGGCCCTGGGGCCCCTGCTCCAGCCGGTCCAGCTCCAGCTCCTGCAGCTCATCCTCTCTGGCCAGGTCCTTGCCCTGCAGGTCAGGCCTGAGCTCAGCTCACACCTCCCCATGGCCTAGACCCTGGCAGGCCAGCCCGCGGGAAGGCGGGGCTCACCTGGTGGGAGGGACGGTGCCGGCGGAGCTTCAGCAGGGAGATGACCACGTAGTAGAGCAGCAGCACCACGCCGGGGCTGACGTAGACCGGCCAGTCGTGGCTGGTGTTCAGCGCCAGGGCATTGGGGCTGGAGCAGTTGGTGGGGCCCACGAAGTCCTTGAGACCAAACAACCTGCCAGGAGAGGGCGTGCCACTGACTGCAGGCCCCCAAGAGGCGGCAGCCAGACCCAGCCAGGCCAGGGCAGGACCCAGGCCCGGGGAGGAGCCCGCACCTGGCCCAGAGGCTGGCAGGAGGGAGGACGGCCTGGACGTTGGGCGTCTGGTAGCAGTAGAGGCAGAGGAGGTGGCCGGCGCTGAAGCAGCCCACCATGACGCAGAGCGTGCTGAAGCCAAGGGTACTGATGGGGAAGTGGCAGGCCCACCATGTGCAGACGGCCAGGAAGACCAGCAGGTAGGCCCCGGAGAAGGCCGAGGGGTGGGCAATGCCTGCAGGGCAACGTGGAGACACGCTGGCCAGTCACCATGGGCATGGCCAGCACGAGGCGGTGCAGAGAGCGGCCAGCCCAGCCCCCGCGCCCTGCCCGTGGGGTACCTGCCAGGGCCAGCAGTATGACGGCCAGCGTGCGCCCAGCGGCCACGAGCAGCCAGTGGGCTGTGACCCAGAACCAGGTGGCCAGCCGCAGCCTGTGCTGGGGTTCTGCTGCAGAGGCTTCTTGGGTGCCCGCTGGCGAGGCCGTGTCCACCCCCCTCTGGTCATCGTCCTGCCGGTGTCACAGGACGGGTCAGGCTTTGGCCCTCGGGCGGCCCCACCCCACCTGCCCCTACCCCGTCAACAGGCCTACAGTGGCCCCGGGCCCTGCCAGCCCCAGAGCAGCTCCGAGCCGGGAGTTTTTAGGGAGACGGAGGGAAGCAGGCAACTGTGCACATGCACGCCCAGGCACACGTGTCACCCCCACACCCACCCCGTGCATCGCGCTTTAGAGTACAAAGAACCTTCAGACTTGCCACACTCAGCCCACTGGGGTTGATCGGATCAGGGATAACAGGGGTGCCCCAGATCAGAGCTAGGGAGCAGAGGCTGATGGTGGGGCCTCCGCAGAGTCCTCCCTTCTCCCCCCCCCCCCCCCCCCGAGGAGGCAGCCATCACAGGGGAGCGGCCACCACTCTGGAGGAGGGCAGCCCTTACCTGGGGCTGAGGACACACACTTGCCTGGCCCGGCCAGGGCTCCCCGAGCAGAACTGGCTATTTCCCAGACCTCGGGGGAAGCCAGGGCATAGTGGGAAAGTACAGAACTTCTCAGCTATCCTGCCTCTGGCCGGCAGTGGTGGCCCAGGCCCCCACTGTGCCCTTTGCAGTGAGGTTGTGCATGCGGGCGCCCAGGCTGAGTGTGCAGGCTCCGGGGCCACATGGCCTGGGCCCCACAGCGATGTCGGGGGTGGAGACTGGGCGGGCTGTGGGGGCCTGTGGGAGCCCCAGGAAGGAGCTGTGACTTGGAGGCCAGACCAGACCAGAGGGCCCAGCCCTGCATAGGCAGCAGGCAGCGGCGAGGCCGGGCCTCCTGCGCCACTGTCACACTGCGTAAGGAACACAAGGGCCGTCACGGCCACACTTGTGGTGGGCGGTGGGGGTCAGGGCCAGAAGAGACGGACCTGCCTGCGTTCCCCGGCCCACAGCCCGGCTCCAGCCCTGGGAAGCCTCCCAGAGGAGGAGGGAGCTGTGACCAAGGAGCCATTCCAGTCCTGGAGACAGCAGTTGCCCAGGCCACCCCAGCAGCAGGCAACCAGGCCCACGCTGCCCCTGACCTGCTCTGCGAGCCTCCTCCCCGCTCCGGACTTCTCTGGAAATCAAGGCCCAGCAAGTGTCAGCTGTAGATAAATGGGGGCTGGGGCTTGGGGCCTGATGCCTGCAGGCCGAGAGCCCCTGTGCCAGGACACCTGGAAGGTCATAAACCCTGGTGGAGTCCTGGCCACCCAGCCCTACAGGAAGAGAGGAGGCTGCCGTGGGCTGGGGGCACAGCCCACGGCAGGGCCCAGGGCCCAGTGTGCAGCCTGGGCCAGCAGAGGCTCCAGGTCTCCTGGAGTGAGGTTGGCCTTGCCTGGCCCTCGGGGCCTTGGCTCTTCAGTGGCTCCAACACCTGTCCCCATCTTCCAGCTTAGCAATCCCCGAGTGACATTTCCCACAAGCAGTCTCATCTTGGCCTCTATGTGAACTCTGACCAGAGCTGGAGCCCTGGCAGGAATCGGTACCAAGAATGAATCACCGCACGGTGGGGCCCAGGTGGGGGTGCTCTCCTCCTCTGCACCCTCTGCAAGCTCAGCGCCCCACCTTACAATGGTCTAGTGCATTTTAGGAGACAATGTGACCAGTCCTTGGCACTGCCCCGGGCCCACCACCTCACCAGTTCCTGGGCAGGCCGGCTCTGCCGGGCTCTCCTCGCGAGGCGCCCACAGACGCCCAGGCAGACGGAGGAGACCACCAGGATGCCCAGATCAGGGGCCACCAGCCGGACGACGTTGGGAATGTCCTGCAGGTCCAGTCTGTGAAGGGCGGGGGGCTGTGGTCAGCCCAGGAAGGCGGGGCCAGGGTGGGGAGTGAGGCGCCCGTGAGGCGCCCGTGAGGCGCACGTGAGGCGCCCGTGAGGCGCCCGTGGCTCCACGCGGACGGAGAAGCCCGGGCAGCTCGCTGGGAGGTCTTACCTTGTGACCCCGACTTGTCGAGAGATGGTCTCCCAGCTGCTGCCTGCAGAGAAGAGAGGGCCCCAGTCAGGCCGGACACCACGACTGGTCTCAGATGCCCAAAATCCCTGCCTTTACTGACAGAGCAACAAGGCCCAGCCAGGGAGGCAAAGACTGCCCAGATGGCCAGGAGCACTGAGGCAGGACAGGGGCACAGGGTGGTGCCCCAGGCTGCGTGGCAGAGTGAAATGCTGGGGTGGAGACTCAGAGCCCTGGGCTCCATGTGTGAAGGAAGCTGGACAGGTCTGGCATCAGGTCTGTCTTGTCTGGCCACCGAGGCACGGTTCACAGGTGGAAGGAGGTACTGGGATCCCTGGGGAGGCCTCGGCGCTCCGCCCAGGGGCTCAGGAGGGACATGCTAATGGCCCAGGGCACGAGGGAGCAAGAGCTGCCCCAGGCCTGGCTCATCCCACCTCAGCCCCCAGGAAGCCTGGACCGTCTGGGCTGGACATGAATGAATGCCAGGATGATGGAAGGCAAAACCCGGGCAGCCTGGCGGCGTCAGGGCGGTCTTCCCAGCAGACTCCAGGTCCAGCCGAGAGCAGCACTGGCTACCCCCACCCGGATGCCCCTCCCCCCCCACACACACCTGCCCTGTCCCAGGCAACTCACAGTTTTGCCCCAGGAGCTGGTCCAGGCGGGGCAGGGTGTGCAGACAGATCTGGAAGACTAGATGAGCCACCAGGAAGAGGAGACTGAGGCAGATGAGGGCACGGAGGAGGCGGCCGGTGTGACCTGGGGCAGAGCGGACAGTGGTGGGGCTGGAAGGGCAGCCAGGGACACTGTACATAGAGAGGCACAGGCAGGAGCAGGAGGGCCAGGCCCGCGGCATCTGAAACACAGCTGGTGTCTTCCATGACCAGGCTGACTCCATAAGCCCTTGGGCACTGCCAGTGTCAGCCGCCCGGGGATGAGCCATGTCCAGACCCCGGCATAGTGAGGTCACAGCACACGGTGGGAAGTGACTGGCCCCAGGTCACACAGTGAAGGAGGGCAGAGCCCAACCCACGGGTCTCATGTCTGCTCGCGTTCCCTGGGAGGCACAGGGGTGACAAGGCCCTGGGCTCGGGAGACACACGTGCTTTCACTGACCCCGCCAAGAGCCAGGAATCTACCTGTGACCACGAACTCAAAGACAGCCTCAGCTACAGAGTGAGATTCTGTCTCAAAATAGAACTCATTTTAATTTAAAAAGGGGGGCCGGGAGTGTGGCCTAGTGGTTAAAGTGCTTGCCTAGCATGCACGAAGACCCAGGTTCAATTCCTCAGTACCACATACATAGAAAAAAAAAGCTGGAAGTGGTGCTGAGGCTCAAGTGGTAGAGCTCTAGCCTTGAGAAAGTCCAAGGACAGTGCTCAGGCCCTGAGCTCAAGCCCAGGACTGGCAAAAAAAAAAAAAAAAAAAAAAAAAAAAGATAAAAAAGGGCTGGGGCCAGGGGCCAGCAGCTCCCACCTGTCTTCCTAGCTACTCCGGAGGCTGAACTCTGAGGATCACAATTCAAAGTCTCCAACAGACTACAAAAAAAAAGCCACAAGTGGAGCTGTGGCTCAAGTGGTAGAGTGCTAGCTTTGAAAACAACAGCTCAGGGACAGAGGTCAGCCCCCCAGTTCAATCTCAAGGACGGGCAAAATAAGACAGAGGCTCAGTGGTAGAGTGCTTGTCTAGCATGTGTGAGAGCCGGGTTTAACCCCCAGCACTCAGTACTAGACAGGGAAAAAAAACCAAAAGAGAAACAAGAGGGGTGAGAAGCCAGTTCCACTCGCAGAGACGGAGCCTCAAGGCGCCAGGGCAGGGAATGCCTCAGAAAAGGGAGTCTGGGCAGCGGGAACCAGGTCAGTCAGAGAAAAGCAGGCGAGCAGTTACCTCCGGAGAGGGTGCTGCGGGCAAGGGTGTCCCACAGAAACCGACAGTGTCCCCAGTCCCTGGCCCTGCCTGTCCCCACATATCTTGCTTTGAAGCTAGGACCTGGCCAGAGGATGCCCAGGGCAGAAAGGTGCTTCCATGTCTGCGGACCGTGCTCACGCCAGGCTGACCCACTCTGCCCCACCCCCCAGGGATGCTTAGGGCCCTGGTGGCCTCTGTCTCCTGCCAGGGCCAGCACCAGGCAGTGCCCACTCCACAGTATACTGCCAGCCAACAAGTACTAGGCCACCAGCAGAGACGGGGAGAGGCCAGCAGAGCTGCGTGACCAAGGAGGACTTTCCTTCTGGGGTCCGGTGCTCTCAGAGCCAGGGTCTGCTCCTCCGGCTGCTTCTCAGGCACCACTCAGAGCTGCCTTCCGGTCCCTGCCCTCTCCCTGCTCCCTCCGGTCCCACCCACCTCGGAGGTCCAGGCTCGCTCAGCCAGGGTTTCCTACAGCTGCCTGCCTCAGCGGTGACAGTGTGTCCCCGAAGGCCCTGCCTTCTCAGGTCGTCACAGGAAGATGTGACTGCAGGGGCGGGCCCTGCACTGAGGAAAACGCGTGCCGGGGCCTAGAGGGTCAAACAGCCCTGCCAAACCCTTTCTCCAGGGGCCCAAACCCCACTTACGAGCTGCCACGGGATACAGGGCAGAGACCCTGAGGACTCCGTCCTACTAGGCAGACTGTCCTGTCACGAGCCGGCACACCCAGCCAGTGCAGGGACGGCAAGAGTGGGCTGGGCTGGCTGGGGTCGGAGGTGACCACGGGATGAGCACTGGAGGGAGGTGGCACTGGCCACAAGGGGTGGGAGCAGCCTTGTACAAAGGCACTGTGGCAGGAGGGCAGTGGCTCAAGATGGGGCAGGGGGAAGGGTGGGGTACTGCAACCCCCTTGTCTGCAGTATGCACCCCAGTGAGGCAGGAACCATCACAACGAAGAGGCGGCGTGGTGGTGACAGCCCCTGCGCAGTGACCCTGACCAGGAGAGGCCAGGGCGGGGGAGAGCCCCTCCTCTGACGGTGACGAGCAGACTACCCCCAGGCTTGCACCACGTGCCATGGCTACTGCCCTTCCCATCTACACACGGGCAAGCAGAGCACTACAGGCGCCTTCCCTTCCCTTCCCTTCCCTTCCCAGGGCGGGACCCTGGTCTTCTCGCTAGCACCAGACCAGGGGACAGAGCGCCTGTCCTGGGCACACAGGGAAGCTGGCCCTCCCAGCCCAGCAGGCTTTATTCCTGAACTGCTGGCTGGCCAGCTGGGTGGAGGGGCTGCCCTTGGCCAATCCCTTATACAACACAGCAGGGGCTCAGCTGAGAAAACAGATGGAAGGGATGGGTGGCTGCCTAGAGGAAACAGGAAGTGGGCTGGGGCAGGCCCTTCTAGCAGCCAGTCAGGAGCCTCGCTGACCCGGACACTGCAGGCCACAAACCCTGCTCAGCAAGCATGCACCCCCAACACACCCCAGGAAATCACAGCGGTCCCATCTTCCGCCATCACACCCCCTTCCGGGCAGAGCGCCACGTTGGGCTCCCGGGCCTGTGGGCAGGTTTGCCCCTCCCAGCATGTCCTGGCTGGGGCCCGGCTGCTTGTTGTCTGTACATGGGAGGCAGATGTGACTTGATGGTGTGCAAGTGACTGCAGGAGGCCCAGGCTGGGAAGGAGGTGAGAGGGGAGCAGGGGCCAGAGCCGCCTCTCACTGTGGGCCTCAGAAGGGGAGGAGGCCGAGGAGGGAGGCACCTGCCCACTCAAGCCACCCCATGGCCATCCCAGAGGCCAAGGCGCCGCTATGGCCCCAGCTCCTGAGCTGCAGTGCCAGGGGCCAAGCTGTGCCTTGGCAGAGCCCTGCGGGCCGGGGCTCAGCTCACAGAACGGGACAGCTGGGTTTCCACGCTGCTGCGGAGCCCAAGCCAGTGCCAGGACCCCCGGGGCTCACACAGGGCAGATGGGACGGGAGGGGCACGTGCTACGTTCCAACACAGCATCGGTAAGGGGGGGCGCGATGAGGCTGGGCAGGGTCCCCTGAAGGATGCAGGGCCCACGCCGGCCCCCGGCCCAGCTCTGCCCCCGGACATCAGGGAATGGCCAGGCGATGTCAGTTCCTCCAGCACCGCCGCTGCCAAGGCTGCAGCTGCAGAAGTCATAAACGCACAGGGCCCACCGCACCTCTCTGCCTCACATTTTCCTCTCTCACACCCGGAAAAACCCGGCAGCGTTGTGTCCTCAGAAGGCCTGAGGCTGGGGAGCTGTGCACAGACAGCACGGGGCAGCAAGCCCAGGTCTCCCGGGACGCCCCTACCCGGGCGGGCTGAGCCTGCCACCGGACGAAGGACTTTGCAGCCACTCACACGGACACGAAACATTTAAGGACGGGCCAGCAGGGGAGGAAGGCAGCCCGTGCCTGCGCCCAGTGGCTCCCAGCACACTGCTGGACCCCAAAACGTCCTCCCTCTGTTCTCTGCTCCCAGAACCCCATCTGGACTACAAAGCACCCCAGGTGTGGGGCCTGAGGGATGGCCAGGCTGGGAGGTGACCTCTGTCATGGCCAGTGGAAGGACGCCACGCCCAGGCCTCTGAGACACATGATCTCAAGAGGGTCGAGGCGGGGGGGGGGGGGGGCGCCAAGGCTGTCCCTGCGGACGACGGCGACAGCGGCTCTGACCCTCTGGCACGGAGTTGTGTGATCTCAGCATGTTAAGAGAAGGGAGAGGACTTAGCCGGCCATCTTGAAGGAAGGAGTGTGTATGCCTCCGGCAGAAAAGACGAGAAGGCCGGGTCCCAGGCCGGGCAAAGGGCTCACACCTATCTCAGCTACCTCAGAGGCAGAGTTTGGGAGGGTTCCAGTTCCAGTTCAAGGTCAGCTTTGGGTAAACGTTAATGAAAGACCTCATCGCAACCAATAGGTTGAGTATGATGGCAGGTGTCTGCCATCTTGGCTACAGGAGAGGCTGCCAGTAGAAACACACACACACACACACACACACACACACACACGCCCTATCTGTAAAAAATAACAGAGCACAAAGGGCTGGCGCAGCTGGACACAGGTACAGGTGCTGGTCAAGCCTGTAATCTGAGCGACTCTCAGGATCAAGGTTCCAAGCCCGCCAGCAGGAAAGCTGTGAGACTCTAATCTCCAGTGAGCCACCAGAAAACCACAGTGGCCCGGGGCTCAAAATGATAAAGCGCTGGCCTTGAACAAACACACTTGGGGACAGTGCTCAGGCCCTGAGTTTAAGACATGGGACGGTGTGGGGTGGTGGGGGAAGAGGAGAGGGAGGAGGAGGAAAGGAAGAAGGAAAAAAAAAAAAAAGAGGCTGAGGGAATAGGTAGGGTAGGGTACCTGCCGGGCAAATTTGAGGCCCTGAGTTAAACCTTAGCACAAAAACAAGCCAGGTGTAACGGGGGGGAGGGAAATGGGGACAAAAACATGAGAAGGAGCATCAATGTGTGAGAAGCAATGCACCTTCTACCTGGCAAATATAACTGTAACCCTTCTATTACAATAAAAATTAAAATAAAAAAAACACCAGGTGTAGACGACTACTCAGAAGGCTGAGATCTGAGGATCACAGTTTGAAGCCAGTCTGTGTGACTCTTATTTCCAAATAATCACCAAAATACGCCAGAACTGTAGCTGTGGCTCAAGTGGAAATGAGCCTTGAGAAAAACAGTTCAAGGGGAGTGCCCAGGACAGGGACAAAAACGAATGAAAAGCAACCAAAGAGAGGTAAAACTGAAAGCGAGCCAGTCCCCACCAGGGGGCCAGTCCCCGCCGGGCGGCCAGTCAACACCCTGGTCATACACTGCCTCTTGCCATGACCCTCTGAGTTCCACCAACCGAGCAGAGTCAGGGTGTAGCTCTCAGCCCAGGGTGGGGTGACTCAGCCTGGAAGCCACAGGAAACCCATTCACCAAGGCACTGAGGTGGCCACTGTGCCGTGTCCACCACCCACGAGAAGGGCAGTGCCGCAGGCCTGAGTGTCCCCAGTGAGTCCTGGCGTCCCCTGCTGACCTCAGCTGCTCCAGGACAGCTCTGCCTGGGGCAGGGTCTCTCAATCTGACACTCACTCTCTCCAGGACCCTCTGTAAGCGGGAGGCCTCACCCCACCACAAGCCCAATGGCTAGCTAAGGACTCTCCACCAAGGGTGGGTATTCGGGGACAGGTTTTTTGCTGTCATCCGTAAGGCACAACAGGGACACCAGATGTGTACAGTGCAGGCAGCAAGAACCTGGGGACCAAGGGCCCCCAGCTCTGGCCCCACCCCCGGGCACAGCAGCAATGGCAGGGACACCTCCCGGCTGTGGTCCCCCCACCAAGGACAGACCTCCCACTTGTGTGGAGACACAGAGCCGTCCCTGCCCAGTTCACACCTAGCTGAGGCGTGGATGTCCGGTGGGCATCAGGGAAGTGGGGTGCATGGGGCAGCCCGTGGGCTGCTGGCTGGCCGAGCTGGCCAGAGCCCCCTTAGGCAGAGCCGTGGTCAGAGTCCCATGGGGAAGGCACCCCACGGTCCAGTTGCAGAGCAGGGGAGACCCTGGTGAGCGGGCCGGGGGCTCCTGTCTGGACGGGGCCCACTCCCAAATGTCCTGTGACAGGCAGGGAATTGCCTTGCCACACCCCACACGCCTGTGGTGGGCTGTCGGAAGGGCAGACGGGAACAGCCACGGTCCACGGAGGACCCCCGTCCGCACGTCTGCCGGGTTCCCCCAGCGGGGTGCGCGGTCTGCTCCTCACTGCCCGGTCTCTGCCATGGCCCAGCCCTCCCAGGAGCTTACCTTGGAGGCTGTGCCCGGTGGGGCCCGGCAGCCAGGGCAGCAGCAGCAGGACCAGCAG
This sequence comes from Megascapheus bottae, assembly GCF_031878675.1. NCBI lineage: Eukaryota > Metazoa > Chordata > Mammalia > Rodentia > Geomyidae > Megascapheus > Megascapheus bottae. The sequence goes on along the minus strand of NC_143532.1, from coordinate 842,986 downwards.
GTAGACCAGGGAGAGGACATTGACGCGCACCAGGGCAGCTGGGGAGGAGAGAGGCGGTTAGCACGGGCAGGCCCGAGGGACAGCGGCTTTCCTCTGGGCAGTGCTGCTGCTGTCCCTCCTCCCCACAAGGCCCCACCGTGTCCCCGTGTGTTCACTGTCCCCGCATCCACGCACAGCCAATCCATATCCCTGCTGCCACACGCACGGCTGCCAGGGTGCCAGGCTCATCCCATCCCCACCAAGGTGGCCGCTGACGCACGCACACAGCCCAGCTCCCCATGGGTCAGACGGGCACGCCACTGCCCACCCCTGCCCCTCCCCAGACTCCCCCACAGCCTCAGACGCGCACACGGCTGCCCCCAGCCACCTTCCTAGCTTGCTCCCCTGCGGTTGTGAAGTCTCACTGGCCGGGCAGCGCCAGCGCCCTACCTCCACGGCTTCCCTCGGAGACCACCCGATGCCGTAGTGCCCACGCCATCATGCCCAGGGCACCTGGGGCGGAGAGTGGCCCTGCCTGCCGCCAGCCGGCTTCCCTTCCATTCCCTTCCCAGGGCGGAGGCCCTGGGATCCTGAGTGGCAGTGGCTCTGGGTATTGGAGCCCTTCAGCCTTGCCTGGGCACAGAGGCCCCTGCCCCTAGGGAAGCTGGAACAACTGCTATCCCTGGGAGTGGGGCACATTGACCCCAGCCTGACCTACACAGACCAGGGAGGAGTAGAGTGTCCCCGACACCTCAACCCAGCGGAGGCGAGGCCTGTGTCCCGAGGGCCCCACGCTGTGAGGGTTCCACTCTCCGGGAATGCTCAGGGACAGGAATGGGCTGCCCCAGGGCAGAGTGGCAGGGCTGGAGTGGGGAGGGGGCTCCCCAAACAAGTCCAGGACCAGAAAGAGACTGCAATGGCACCCACGCTGGCAGAAGACATGGTGCAGGGGGCCGGGAGTTTGGCCTAGTGGTTAAAGTGCTTGCCTAGCATGCATGAAGACCCGGGTTCGATTCCTCAGTACCACATACATCGAAAAAGAAGTGGTGCTGAGGCTCAAGAGGTAGAGCTCTAGCCTTGAGAAAGTCCAAGGACAGTGCTCAGGCCCTGAGCTCAAGCCCAGGACTGGCAAAAAAAAAAAAAAAAAGAAGACATGGTGCAGAAATGCCAGGCCATGGCTGGCACGCCTGGGGGAGGACCTGCATCCCATCCCAAGCTGCCCAGCAGAGGGCTCCACCCCGGAATCCCCTCCCTCAGGGCCCCCGGGCGCCTCGATCACAGGGGCTGCGGTGGGGCCTCCCAGGGCACCTCTGCCAGGGCGGCCACTTCCCTGGGCACGGTGGCCTCACCTCGGCCCGAGGGTCCCCCTGGAGTCAGGGTATCCTCTTTCCACTCCAATCATCTCGACTCCCTCAGATTTAGACTTTCCAATGGTTACCCGTTTTCATAAAGACCGGGACAGGCGCACACTTCCCAAGCTCCCATTTGTTTTCTAGAACTGCCCTTCCCCGCCGCTGGACTCTGCCCCTGCCAGCCCCAGCCCAGCCCTGGGCCAGCCACCCCGCCCTCCAACCAGGGAGCTCTCCAGCCAGAGAGCGCCTGCCCGTCTGCCCACCTACCCGGGGCCCCTCGGCTCTCTCCTGGAGGTGGGTGCGAGGCCTCGCCCCGATGAAGGACAGCACAGACGCTAGACAGACACACGGTGGGGGAGGGGCGTCCCACTCCAGCCACGGCCCACTGAGGCTGGGCAGGAGGCCGAGAGGGTGCAGGGAAGGAGTCCTGGGACTTAGTCATGGAAACTTAAAGTTCTAGAGACAGCGGAGACGACAGATGCTAAACAATATATGTTTAAGGCCGGCAAGCCGTGCGCTGAACACTGGGTTAGAACAGCAAATCTTACCATGTTCACTTCACCAAAATGCATAACCACTGCCTGGAAGCTGTGGAGGCTGGGGGGCTGGACCCCCCTGGTCACTGCCAACAGCAATGTGGAAGGTGGCGGGCCAGGCTGGGAGCTGGGGCTGAGACGGGGCCGGTCCACCCCCATGCACTCCAATTCCAGGCCAGCCAGCAGCTCCACCTGCCAGTGTAGACGAGGGAGGGGCTGCGCAGACCCTCCAGGAGCTGCCCTTGCACTAGGGTACCTCCCCTGCCCCCAGCCCCACGGGCCAGCCACAGGCACGCCGGGGCTCACAGCGATCCTCCCTCGTTCCTCCCTCCCTCCTCCCGCCTCCTCCCTCCCTCCTTCCCTTTTTTATTCCCTCCCTCTGTGTGGAGCTGCCCACGTGCAGAATTAGAGTTGGAAAACTCACATCTAGGGGTGGGCACTCTCCCCCAACACCGGTAGGAGAACGGAGGCTTAGAGGAACAGAGGACCCCGCCAAGGGCTGTAGCTTTCTAGGGTCTTGGACTCAGAACATAGGCCATACAGCCCCCCAGGGCATGCCTGCTCATGGGAGATGAGCTTTGAGACCGACATGCCCAGCTCAGCTGGCCTTACTGACTCTATCCTGGCAGTGATGCTTTCGTCCTTGAAGACTGGCTGCCAAGCTGCCCCCTGGAGGCACAGTGGGGACATGAAGGTGTTCTGAAGCCCACACTGATGAAACCCACTCACCACCCAGAGACCGGACGGTGAAGTCTGGACAACCAAGGCCCCAGGAAGGACGTAGTTCCTGCGTCCACCAGCCTGGCCCTGGCCTCAGGTGGAGCAAGGTTCTTGTTCTGAGCCTAAATCTCCTCTAGAAGGTGGGGTGAGCCAGGCAGGGCAGGCTGGATGGCCTGGCTCTTCTGCCTTCCACAGATGAGGACAGAGGGAGGGCCAGACGCCATCTACACTGTGGAATGTGCAATGGCTGCAGGCCTAGAACCCAAGCTCCAGACCCAAGGAGACAGCCTGCCACGCCTGCTGACCACCTGAAATGCCACGAGAAGAGCTGGTGGTTCCAGATCTGCCCAGGTAGCACTTGCCAGGGAGGACAGCTGCTGGGCTGGGGGCCTGGTCCCTGCCCAGCTGTCCTCAGCCCACTCCAACTCCCAGCTGCCTCTGCCTTATTTGGCTTGGGCCAGAAACCATAAACACTTCTGAGGAGCTTCTGCCAGAGGGTGGGGCCCGGCAGAGGAAGAGGAAGGGGCAGGGCATGGCACAGGGAGCTCTGGCAATGGCCGGCTCAGTCCAGCTCCTCAATGTCGCTGCCCTGCCAGGGTAGCCTAGGGCTCCATTCCCCAGCGCTCTCTGCCCCAGGAGCAGAGCACAGAGATCAAATCCTACTGTAGTTCAGGAGGACTGGAAGACTTGGCCAATCCACCTGTGAAGAAAAAGGCTGGGGCAGCGGGAGCATGGAGGCTGGCCACACGGCCTCCCAGCCTCTGCTCAGGGCCAGCCTGGGTCAGCCTGCGTGGCGTGGCCAGACGCCCACGGCTCCTGCACACGAGGGCTTCAGAGCAGTCAGATGGCGCTGGCAGGAAAGGGCCAGAAGTTCCTCTCTGGCCAGCCCTACCCAGACCCACATGTGCCCACCAGCTACTCACAGACCCACTCTGTTCCTTCCTGAAGAGCCAGCCCTTCGTCCACCTCTGAGGAGGCCGCTGTCTGCTCCTCACCCTAGGCTTCCTTCGTCTTCTGCCACCCCAGGTCCAACCTGGCCTCTGGGCCCTTGGTAAATCCCAAACTGACCACAGACGGTCATAGGCACAGATGGCGGCAAGACTCCACATGCCACTGCCTACCTGCACATGCCATAGACTGCCCGCACACGCCACTGCCTACCTGCACATGCCATAGACTGCCCGCACACGCCACTGCCTACCTGCACATGCTACAGCAGGGAGGCTCCGCTGCCAGCACCACCTTCCCAGCAAAGGAGCAGAGAAAGTCAAACCACTCAGCCCAAGAAAGAACGCTCACACGCGTGGAGGGATGGTTTCAGAACGCTCACACGCGTGGAGGGACGGTTTCAGAACGCTCACACGCGTGGAGGGACGGTTTCAGAACGCCACATGCGTGGAGGGATGGTTTCAGAACGCTCACACGCGTGGAGGGACGGTTTCAGAACGCTCACACGCGTGGAGGGACGGTTTCAGAACGCTCACACGCGTGGAGGGACGGTTTCAGAACGCTCACACGCGTGGAGGGACGGTTTCAGAACGCCACATGCGTGGAGGGATGGTTTCAGAACGCTCACACGCGTGGAGGGACGGTTTCAGAACGCTCACACGCGTGGAGGGACGGTTTCAGAACGCTCACACGCGTGGAGGGACGGTTTCAGAACGCCACATGCGTGGAGGGATGGTTTCAGAACGCTCACACGCGTGGAGGGACGGTTTCAGAACGCTCACACGCGTGGAGGGACGGTTTCAGAACGCCACATGCGTGGAGGGATGGTTTCAGAATGCCTCGTGGCTCATGGCGTACTGAGCCCCAGATATCACAGACTTCATCCCAGAGAAGGGAGACAAGACGCAGGGACTCGCGGGCCCCTGGGCCAGTGGGGGATCCTGGCAGATCTCCTGCCCCAGGGCCGGCCGGGGAGGGGCAGGGACTCTGTGCTGTCTGCCTGGAGCCAGGCCAGGCAGCCTGAGTGCCGAGCAGCTTCTGGAGCATTTAATTAGCACAATGTCAGAGTTTAATTAGTGCCGTGTCCGGGAAATGTGGTTTTATGGCTCATCTGACCTCCACGGGGCAGGTTGGTGGCTCAACAACCCGTACGATGGCTTTGCAAGGCTGTGGTGGCCTGACAGACACTCTGGAGGGGAGGGGACCTCCAAGAGGAACGGGAGCTGGGAGCCAGTACCGTCCTGCTCAATCCCACCACTCTGGCCCTCCTGGAACTCTGGGATCTGAGCCTCAGCAAGGGTCCAGCCAGGGGAGCCACCACTACGCTGCAATGGCAGACCACTGACAAAACAGCTCAGACCTAGGGACAGAGCCCCTGGGTCACAGCAGGGACCCAAGGCCTGGGACAGGCTCAGGGAGACAACCTGCTTACAGGTATGCACGCGCGCATGCACACGCACACACGCACACACCCCGAGAGCCTCCACAGACAGCCCTGTCTCCTGATCTCGCCTGGCCCATGAGGCACTACCCCCTCCCATTCCCAGCCGACCCCTGGTGGCAGAGGACCAAGCCAGCATAGGCAGGGGCTTGGTCCCTGCCGCCCATCTGCTCTAGCTGCCCAAGTGTGGCATCATGTGGTCAAAGGTCAAAACTGGGGTGAGCAGAGAGGTCCCCTGCTTCTCGGCTGTGACCCTCTGTCTCCTAGCTGGGCCCTTTCCATGGAGATGAGGAGCAAGGCAGGCCCAGTGTCAGGGCGGCGGGGGCAGAGGGGACAGGAGTTCAGAGCCCGTTCACTGGGGAGGTGCCAAGGCCCCATCCACTTCCTGGAAACTCCTGGAGGAATGTGGAGAGCAAGTTGTCCACCAAGACTCCTAACACATGGGGGGGGATACCTGGGTCCCAGCAGCCAGTGTCCCCCCCAGCTTTCTGGCTGACCCACAGAGTGGCCAGCACATTCCAGAGGGCTCTTGGCCCTCACTGACTCGCACAGAAGGGCTGGCGTACAGCTGTGGGTAAACAGCCTCACTCCTGACCTGGAGCCAGGCCACCGACGGGTGGAGGATTCCACAGCAGCAGCCCAGCCAGGGCACCCAGGCAGGGCAGCAAGGGGGGGTGAGGATCTGGAGGCAGCACCCAGGCCCTTCCGTGGGATAGACCTACATGCCCCAGGCCTGCTGAGCCAGGACCCAGCCTCTCGCCCGCCCAGGACTGACTGTCAGTTCCCCTGGCTGCTTGGGTCGGGGGTATGAAGGCTGCCACCCTCTCCCAGAGGGGGCGACGCTGCCCCTCCAGTCTGCCTCATGGATGACGACCACCTGGGACCCAGGCCACGAAGCTAGAGACACAACTGCCGGGCTCAGACCTCCATCCTCTGCCAGTCATGGGAGGAGCTCTTTCCACAGTGGGCAGAGCACCGAGCTATGGCAGAGAGGGGTCTAGATGGGCCGCACACCCCAAATAACAAGTCCACACCAGGTGTGGAGACAGATACACAATCCTCGCACCTGGGAGACAGAGGCGAGACCTTGAGTCCAGGGCTACCTAGGCAATAGACTGCCTGCCTCGAGGAATAACCACAGCCAGGTGCAGGGGACGCAGAGAAAGCGAGAATCATGGCTTGAGACCCACCGGGGCTTCAAAAAAAGGTTGGGGGATCCTCATCTCTACCAACAAAAGCGGAGAGTGGTGCTGCGTGCTTCGTGGTCCCGGCTACTTCGGAGGACACACGAAGAGCAGGACTGTGGTCTAGGCTGGTCTGGACAGAAATGGGACCCCCTGTCTGAAAAATAACTCAAGTGGCTAGAGATGCTGCTCACGGGGGAGAACATCAGCGCACAGCATGCGGAGTTCAAACTCCAGGGGCACGAAGAAAACCAACCCCCCCCCCGACACACACACACACACACACACACACGCACACACGCACGCACACACACACACACGCACACACACACACACGCGCGCACACACACACACACACACTGAAATTGCCCCTCGGCATCTGTAAGAGATTGGTCCTGGGGCCCCGCAGACACCACCATCCAGGAGGCTCTTCTGACACACAGCGTGGAGTTTGTGCAGAGCCCCACAGGCTGTGCGCCTGCCTGTCAGACGGGCAGTGGCTGTGTGCCAGCAGGGCACACGGTGGGCAAACACGACGCAGCAAGTGGCTTAGGGAACAACAACGAGCAGAGCAACAGAGTCGCAGCCGGCCGGGCCCAGCCAGCGTGCCAGCCAGGGAAGGGAGCGGCATGCGGGTGGGTGCCCAGGACACAGGGGGAGGGGGTCTGTGCGCGGGGCCGGGCAGGCCACACACAGCTCTCACTCACACAGCGTTTGGCTCACGGCTTTTTGAAAGCCTCCAGGGTTTCATGTAGATTCTTTCATCTTTTTTTCTTTCTTTTTGGCAGTACTCAGGTTTGATCTTAGGGACTCCAGCTTGCTAGGAGAGTGCTCTACAGCTTGAGCCCCACCTCCATCCCCGCTTTGTGCTAGTTATTTTGGAGACAGGGTCTAGCAAACTTTTCTGCCTGGGCTTGTCTCACCCTGAGATCCTCCAGCCTTCCAATTCCCTAGGATTACAAGTGTGAGCCACTGGCACTTGGCCACAACGCTTTTGACCTGTGGTTGATGCAGCCACAGATGCCGAAGCTGCACACACAGAGGGCTGGCCCGCCAGGTCAGAGGGCAACAGTGCCAGTGACACAGGGAAATCCAGGGCCCAGTTCCACCCTCAGGCGCCCAGGGTGGACAATGAGCCAGGATGCAAAGCCAACGAGCAGTGTCCGGTGACTGAGGTCCTCAAGGAGGCTGGGGTGAGGGGCAGGGAGAGACAGGCCCCGACACAAGGCAGGGAGAATTGGGCCTGGGGATTCGGCAGAGGGAGCCAGTGCAAAGGCCTTGGCACGGAAGGCTGAGCCCGTGCAACATGGGGTCTCAGTCGCAGGAGAGGGTGTCCCCTTGTGTCCAGATGAAGCACCTCTAAGCCGTAGAGCTGAGGGCTTGGGGTGGGAATGGTGGGTCCCACCCCAGCCTGGAGACCCCAGGTGCTTAGGGTCTCGGGCAGCCCAGGCCTGGGGCAGCTTGCAGGCAGGGTCCTGTGCCCCAGGCATCAGCGTCCAGGGATGGAGATACAGGTGGGAAGTTGCCATCACAATCTCCCTGCCGCACCCTGTGTGGGGAGCAGACGGCACAGCACTCCTGAATGGAGGCCTAGCAGCCTCTACGCAAGCCCTGTGCTGCCCCCAGGCCAGACGGCCCCAACGGCTCACCTCAGAGAGGTGACTGGCGCTGCGTCTGAGGGTCAGAACCTCCCGGCCAACGCCCCAGCGGGCAGAGCATCCGATCCAAAGCCTTGCTACCCAGGCAGCTCGTACCCCTTTCCTCATTCCTGCTGAAGGCAGCAGGCCATGCACTGACTCAGCCCCCCCGCCCGCCCCGTGACTCAGCCCTCTCAGCCGTCCAGTCTGGCTTGTGCAAGCTGACCAGAGCCTGGCCGCTCCAGGCCCTCCCCCGCACCTGGGAGGAATGCCGTCTGGTGACCTCCTACTAGTGCCAGGGGGAGCAGGCCGCTGGCTGGGGATGACGACAGGGTGGCACCCTTCAGTGCCTGCCCCAGCACCAAGGCAGGGCGACAGGGGCCAGGGGGCCTTGGTCACGTGTGTCCCCGTCATGTCTGTGTCATGTCTGGTTCTTGATCCCCCTGTGGTCAAACAGAGGGTTACTGTCCCGAAGGTGCCGGCACCAGCACCAGGCCAGGCCGGGGAGACTCGGACTGGCTGCCTGGCTGGGAAACCTTGTCCTCCTGCTATCTGTCTGTCGGGAACAAGGTGCTGGGGCTCTCGGTGGCTGAGGAGGGAGGCTGGAAACGAGCAGGCGCTGGTCTGGCGCTGGCCGTGGGCACCCTGGGCTGGCACAGGCCTCACTCCCCACGTCCACTGTGAAAGCCTGGGCTGTGGAGCCCAGAGGGTGACCAGGAACTGGGGGATTTTTAGGACACTGAAACAAGTTGGGTATGAGTAGGGCAGAGGAAGAGGGACCAGGCCTGAGTAGTGACTCAGTTTCTACTTGGGGCCACCATGCCAGTTTCAGACAGGCAGTCAGTCCCCGAAGGTCTAACACAACCATTTCTCTCAACAGAGGTAAGCAGGTATGAACAGGGAGGTAAAGATAGAGACCCAAATGGCTGTATGTAGATACCAAGCTAGGGCCAGGAATGTGGCCTAGCGGTAGAGTGCTTGCCTAGCATGCACAAAGACCCGGGTTCGATTCCTCAGTACCACATACAGATAAAAAAACCAGAAGTGGTGCTGTGGCTCAAGTGGTAGAGCTCTAGCCTTGAGAAAGTTCAAGGACAGTGCTCAGGCCCTGAGCTCAAGCCCACGGCTGGCCAAAAAAAAAAAAAAAAAAAGATATCAAGCTACAGGTAGATGGGTGTCAATACACAGACGCAGACAGAAGCAGGAACAGGTAAGAGGAATGCTGACAGAAACAGACAGGCGGACGGGACTGCTCTTCATGGCTGTGGGCAGGGAGGGCAGGGAGGACAAGGAGCCGAGGCCCCCCACACACTGTGGAATTTCAACAAGCTCATGAGGCAACCCAGCGCCAGCCCAACCCTAGCGCCACGTCCGTGGAGCACCCAGACCAGGCTCGGACCTCAGGCCTGGCATGAGCCCCAGGCTGGGAGCCCAGGCCGCAGTGGCTAGCCCTTCCTTCATGGAAAATCTGACCAGCTCCTGAGCCCTCACTCTCGTGTCGTCATCTTCCCAGCTCTAGGATGTGGAGCAGCGGAGCGGTGCCCGCTGCGCCCAGGGCCTGGCACACCTGCACGCTGCCTGCCTGCCCTTCATCAAACAGGCTCTCCACGGCCTCCCAGGCCTCCCCTTCCCCAGAAGACCCCTTCCAGGCTCAGTGTGGCTAAGCCCTGGCACGTCCCCCAGGTCTCATCACGGGCCTTCCAGGCCTGCTGGGAGCAGCTACAAAACACACAGACCTCCAGGGCCAGCCGAGTGTCCAGCCCAGCAGCCAGGCTGGGGACAGCGCCAGTCAGTCTCAGGGGAGGGAGTCGAGTTCCAGATGCTGCCCTGGCTCACTACCCTCCGTGTCCTGGGCAGCCCAGGCGTCCCCCGCCCCACCCTGGCCACTGCGATCTGTGGGGACACGGGGAGGCGGACACTGCTCCACTTCCTGGAAACCCTGCCCCGCAGGCGTCAGAATGCACAGCGGTGCCTCCAGTCCTCAACGGGCGCAGGCCCTGCCCTGGGAGGCAAGCCGGTCACTCAGCCCCCACTCTGCTGATGTCCCGGTCCCTGAACCACACGCCCAGGAGGGCAGCACCACAGAGAGGCCCAAGCCACCCAGTGGGCCCAGGCCTTCCCCCGCTCCACAGTCCCCCAGCGTTCAGAAGACCATGGCCCCCATCAGCTGTCCTTCACGGTCCCCAGTGCTGACAGGACAAGGCCCTCACACCCTCACACTCCTGCGCCCTCTGAGATCCATCCTGGTCCTTGGTATTGCCCCTCTCCTCGTGTGGCCAGGGATGCCCCCTGCCAGGTCCCCACCCACCTCTACTCTTGGCTCTGGGTCCCATCCTGCACTACTTGACCCCCAGAAGTGGAGGTAGAAGGAAGGACCAGGCACCCCTCCAGGCTTTGCTGGCAGGGGGGTGTCGTGGGAAGGGTTCCCCAGGCCCAGCGCCTGCCATCTGCTGGATATGGTGCGCAGCGCCTAGGCTGGTCAGCGCTGCCCAGAGGCTGAGAGCCCCCTCCCATTCCCCACCCATCCTGGGGCCTCCGTGGCTCCGCAGGCCGGAGAACTGGCGGATTAAGTAGCCACTTAAGAGCAGAGAGTGGGCAATGCTCCGCTCAGAGACACAGGGTGGGGCAGGGACAGTCCTGGGCAAAGGCTATATGTTTAATTCCTGGAAAAAGAGGAGTGAGAAAAATGACGGCCAGCAGGCCTTGCACCCACCACATCCTGTTTTTATGGAAAACTAATCTAATTCCTGATGGCGAGGCCAGCGCCAGCGTCCCAGGGGGTCCCCAGGGGCCGTGATGACAGCAGCCAGCCCACCCATCCTGTGTGGGGGCAGTGACCCTCCCGCCCCTCGATGGCAGAGCCCTCCCCCAAGCCACTTCCTTCTCCCGGAGGAAGGCCAACCGAGGGGCCCTTCCTGGTAACAGAGCTGGCTGAGTCTCATCCGCCACCCCAAATCTTGGCCAGAACCTGCCCGCTCAGCCTCAGCCACCCTGCAGGGGAGCGGCTGTTACCCCGGGGGCAGTGCCCGTGACAGGAGAGCAGCGAGCACCACCACCACGGGGGTCTGGACACAGCAGAAGCTGCCAAACACCAGCTCTGGGGCCAGAAAGGCCTCATCTGGAGGCCCTGCAGGACAGCTGGGCCTCGGTCTCCCCTCCGTCACCTCGCCACGAGGCGCAACTCTCTGACAGCTACTCACATGTTATCTGTTCTCCTCACAGCCTCAGCACTGCTTCTCTCACAGCAGGAAAATCAGACCTACAGGGCACCCACCAGGGCCCGACCCATGCCCTGGACAACGATAGTGACAACGCCAGGCCACTGAGCTCTGGGGCTGACCCCAACCCTGGCCTCCCTTTGGCCATGGCCACAGAGCTCCCCGCGAGCCGCCAGCAGTGACTCCTGAGGGTTGGGATGGAACGCGGCCTGGTGGCCTCCAGAGCTCTGGGACCAGCTGTCCCCCCACAGTGCGCTGGCACAGGTTCCGGGCTACCCAGGAACAGAATGCATGCTTCCGGAAGATGCCCACGTGGGAAAGAGTTGAGGACCAGGCCACCCAAGGAACAGGGGTGCTGGGACAGCCACAGCCAGGAGGAGGCTGGCTAGCCACGGGAGCTGATACGGGAGGAGGGTAGATAGAATATGGACTCATGGGGTTCCCGGGGCTCCCGCACCAGACAGCGGGGGCCTGTGAAGACTTGGGCTGTCCCATGGCCAGCTGCGCCCACTCCCCTAGCACCAGCCATGCCGCCCGAGGTCTGGCTCTGGCTTGCCGCTTCCCACTGTGGATGTGGGCACCGGCTCCACCTCTCGGGGGCTGTGCCTCTGGGGGGGCTGCGTCTGTGACTGTGACAAAGCTAAGCCAGTCGTCATGTGAGGCAGCTGCCAGGGTCCAGGGCAGCCCAGAGCAGTGCGCCATCTTGTGGGGTGAGTCCTCCTCTGGGAGGGTCTGCGGGGACCAGAGCTATGCACACACACGGGGCTGGCGGCCTCCCCTCCCAGGACGCAGCAGACCCCAGGGGCCCCGCGCGGAGGTGCCTGGCTCCATCATGCTCATTCCCTCATCCCGTGGCCCGGGCCCCGCTACCCACACCATACTGGCAAATCCTAGCCTCTGCCTCCCCTCGGGGCCACAACTGGGCCCAACACGGGGTGTTTTCCACTTGCAGCTGCTTTTGTCCCCACCACGTCCTCAGGATGACAGCGCGATCTACAGATGCAGATCCGCAGGTCGGCATCCACTTCCTCACACCTGGGTACCAGACGGCACACGTGCACACGCACACGCGCGCGCGCACACACAGAACATGGTGCTCTGAACATGCGCTTGCTCCTTGCCAGCCCCAGGACATGGTGACAGGAGCCTGGCAGGTGGAAGGAATCCCTGGCGGGGCACCAGGCCCACCCCAGTCAAGCTAGGTTTTGCACAGCACTTCTGCTCTTGTCCCCTGCTGTGTCTCCAGAAGCCACATTCCAGGAAGCCACAGGAGCTAAGCAGGGCAGCTGCTAACCTTACAACTGTCCCCCCCCCCCCCCCGCCAAAAAAAAGACGGGCAAGCAAGTCTCCATCAATGAAACAGGGCTGCCTTGCCAGGACCAACCCGGCGCTTGCACCCGGGGCCAGCCTTCCAGGCAGCAGGCTGCAGCGGCCCACACTTAAAGACGAAGGTAGGGCTCGGGACTCAGGAGGCCAGCGGCAGCGACGGGACGCAGAAGGGCAGAGCAGGACGGGGTGTGGTGAGGAGAGAGAACTGGGGCCTCCATCCCCTGCCCTGACGAGCAGCTGTGGAGCAGCCCATGACCTGGACGCACCCAGGCTGCCCCCAGGGTGGGCGGCTAACCTTTTGCGGCTTGGGACCGGCTCTGTAGGAAGCAACTCTCAGTCACAGTCTCTGGACAGCCAGCGTCCTGCGGGAGGGACACAGCCACGCTATGTCCACTCCACAAGGCCGGTGGACAGTCAGGTGGCTGGGGACATCCTGGGGTGGCACCTGTGTGAGTGAGTCTGCAGAGGACTGAAGGAGCCACAGCTCTGGCTCCAGCGTGCCTCGTGAGCTGCCGGCTTCCGGGGCACTGCCCTCCCCCACCGAGGGCTGCTGCATCTCCAATGCCTCCTCACCCGCACACAGGGCCCAGGCGCAGCTGCCAGCAACACCCACAGAACACAGATGAGACACGGGGCTCCCCCACCCCGCTGCCCCCCAGGGGGCCTGGAAGGGCCCATCCTCCTCTGGAATGTGACACAGCCTGTCAGCCCAGAAGCTCCAGAGCTCCCGGAGCTGGAAGCAGCCAACAGCCTTGCATTGCATGGCTCCTCCCCTGGCTCCAGGGCCAGGCGTCCCCTGCCACCTGGGTCTCCCCAGCCTTGTTAGTAACTCCTGGCTGGGTGCCTAGAGCTTGTTCACCAGGAGGAGCCGACCCTGCCTGTGAAGGGCTGCTGAGGGCCCCTGAGGGGGACCATGGGCGAGGGAGAGGTGGTCTGGCCCCCGGATGAGACCAGGACAAGCCAAAGAGGGAAAAACAGCAGAGTCTCCCTCAAAGGCGGGGCGGGGGCAAGGACCCTCAGGAAGCACCTTCTGCATGTGGGGTCCTGTGCAAGCCTGTGAAGCCTGGCCTGGTCTGGAGGGCTGGGAAGGCGGCAGCCCTGCCTGCGGGCCGCAGACACTGACGCCCCCTAGACTAGGGACCAAAGCCTAGGAGGGCTAGGCCACAGCAACTGCCGGCAGGACGGCGGGTGGGCGGGAAGGAGCGCCCCCCACCCCAGCATGGAAGGCAGGGTGATGGCCTGGAACACGCCAAGCCACCCCAGCTTTACCACTCAAGGAGTGGCCTGGACCCTGCTTGCCTACTGGCCGGGTTTGTTCTTGGGAAGAACTAAGATGAAGCTGGACCATTTGCACATTCGCCTGGAAGAGGAAACTGAGGCAGGAGGCTGTGTAAGGCAGAGCTGAGGCCTTCGTACCTGAGCGCCAGACCCACACCCCGCTGAGCTCCTTCGGTCACCACCGCCCATGACGGGGCCTCAGCCCCCTGCCCCAGATCACCAACAACTCCCTGCCGGTCCCCAGGTCCCACACTCCTGGCCCTCAAAGATTAGGGCCTGGACAGCCACCCTCACCCCTAACGGGGAATGTCTGCGCCCACTGATAAGGTTTGGATAGAAGCGGCCACCACGGCATGGCGCCATGGGTAAGCAGGGCAGGGCAGGCAGGACTCCCCACCCAGAGCGACGCCCACTGGAGGTCACCCAGCCAAGGACAAGGCCTGCGTTCACACACTACCACCACCAAAGAATAAAAATGAACCATCTAAGCGGGGCTCCAGTGGCTGCAATCACGGCTACTCAGAAGGCCGAGATCAGAGGATCGTGGTTCCACACCAGCTTAGGAAGGAAAGTCCATGAGACACTTAGCTCCAATTAACCAGCAAAACACCCAAAGTAGAGCTATGGCTCGAGGGGTAGAGTGCTACCCTTGAGCCAAAAAGCTAAAGGACAAGCCCGGCGAGCTCACCCCTATAATCCCAGCTACCCTGAGGATCAAGGTTCAAAAGCCAGCCTCAGCACAAAAGGACTTGAGACTCTTTATCTCCAATTAACCTCTAGAAAACTGTGGCTTGGCTCACAGGTACGGTGGTAGCCTTGAGCTGAAGACCTCAGGGCCAGTGCCCAGGCCCAGGGGTAGGGTGGTAGCTTAGAGCTGAAGAGCTCGGGCCGAGTTCAAGCCCCACAAACCCAAACAACAACAACAAAAAACCTTAAAGGACAATGCTCAGGCCTTCAATCCCCAGTACTAGCACACATGTGGAAACATACATGCATAGGCGTGCACACACAAGCACACGCTCCCATGCATGCTCTAAAGAACTGTCCGTGAAGAACCACCAAGCCCTGTGTCTCCGCTGGAATGCACTGGGGTCTTACAGTGCAGACGTTGTCAGAACTCCACACCCAAGGGCAGCCTGGCCCCGAGTGAGTTTTCCAGACTTATTTGTCCGATAAATGGCCATGTCAAGGATAGGGGTCCTGGTGTCGGGGAGGGAGAGGGGCCAGCAGAGATGGGGACAGGAATTCCCCAGGCCCTGGCAGGCGTGTGTGTGTGGCACTCAGGGACAAAGTGTCCAAGACACACTTAGGAGGGCACGGGGCCTAGGACGGGGGCTGGGAAGACACAAGGTCTGGGGCAGAGGTTAGAGGGACACGGGGTGGAGGCGGAGGTGGAAGGACCTGGGCTAGTGTCCAGGGAGATGAGAAACGCTGCAGCCACACAGGGGAGCAGGCAGGAAGGGCTCCGGACCCGCTCATCACCAGGCTGGGGGCTCAGACAGTGCTATTGGGCAGAACCCTGGCCCTGGGCAGGTCCTTCTCCAGGAAACAGGGCTGAACTGGCCAGAAGGAAGCCCCTCACTCAGGCCCTGCCCCTGCTGGCCTCTGGAGGGTGACCATGGGGCTAAGAAATTGGGGGCCCTGAACCCAACACAGCAGGGTCTTCACCGCTGGCCAGTCTGGTTAAGGGCTTTACTCAGAAGAAAGGGTGATGGGATGTGCTCAGAATGGCTGTGCAGCCGTGGGGCTGGTGGCAGGGAGAGAGCAGGCACTGGTCTCTGCCAGGCTGAGAGGTCCCGGGGAGGGGGTGAGGTCAAGCTAGAAGACACAGTGCAGGTCTGCATCCAAATGCCCGGCCACTGGATGGAGGCGCTGGGGACAGGAGGTCATAGCCCCTGAGCCAGGCAGTGTCCCACCCCTGGCTGTCCATGCTCAGTCCCCTGAGGCTGGAGCAGACCAGGCTGCCCTGCCTTGCCTTGTCCTGCCCTGCGGGGCCGCCTCAGACATGGCACTGCCAACCTTGCCCCTTCAGCCACCCAAGAGAACAGAGGCCCCGCGTCACAGCTCTACCAGGCACACAGCCACAAGCCATGGAGCCATGGGGTCACTTCTGCCTGGACAAGCTGAACAGGAAAAGGAAAACAAACGCCGCTGCTCCGCTCCACAGTTAGGAAGGGTGGAAGGGCTCTGCTGGGCTCCGCTGAGACTGGTGGGAGGGGGTGCATTTCCCTCTGGTGTTAGAATGACATGCTTTGTGAACCAGTGTTGAAACCATAAACAGATCTTGTAAGTGACGGGGAGACTGCAGGTGTGCCTGGCGCCACCCCAGACAGCTCAGCGGGAGCTGCGGACCAGGGGTCCAAGCAGCAGAGCCCAGGCCCGCAGGCCGCCAGGGTCTCCTCAGAAGACCCCTTGCCCGGGACCCGTGCTGGCCCTCCCTGCCGTGCCCTCTGCCAGCCCTGTGAACTTATCCCCACAGCACTGAGTTTTATTTACCCCCTGCAGATTCCTCAGAGAAGGCTGGGCAGGCAGCGTCCAGCCACAGGAAGGGAGGGGAGTGGGGGATGACCCCTGCCACCTCCTGCAGCACCCAGCAGACTGCCTATTCAATGGCAAAGAAACCACCGGAGACCAGGGCCGGCACCGTTCCTCGCAGCCTGAGCCAAGCCTGAGCCCCAGATATATATAGAGAGAAAAACAGTGTGCACCAGGAAATAGCATCCCAACCCCACCAGCCCGTTAGAAGGAACCAAAAATACTCCCTATAATTATGCTATTAAAACACACCAGAAAAATTGACCCACCCCACTTGGCAGAAGCCCCAAGACACGGCATAGAGTCAGGTGCTCACGGTGGAGGGAGGGTCCTGTGTCCTGAGAGGGGGGAGGCTGGCGGACAGCTGTCCAGAGCCCAGAGCCCGCCCTCCCCTCCCTGGACAACAGCTCCCCACGGGCCAAGTGAGAGGCCCCTAGGGCAAAGCCTAGGGCTGCACCCATGGGCCAGGGTGCCACCTTGGGATCTGCTGTCCCCATAGAGAAATGGCGGCTCCCCCCTCCAGTTCCCCGGCCTCGAGGTCTCCCCTATCCTCCTGAGCCACCGAGCTGTCAGAGCCCCGGCCACCCGCCCTGCTCTGAGGGTCAGCACTTGCTTTAGGGACCTCACACAGGACGGCATCACTGGGGAGCCTCGGGGGCACTGGGGAGCCCCTGCTTTGCTGGTCCTGCTAGCCGCAGCACAGTAGGAGGGCAGCAAGCACGCATGCCTCCCTCACCCGCCCCCACCCCGCCACTTCTGGCTTCAGATCCGAACTTAGCTCCTGGCTCCTCCCCAGGGCTGTGGCCACACAGTGCACTTGGAGGCCTGGGAAGGAGCCCGGTGGGTTCCTCGCGCTGGGGGGCACCTTGCTGGCCCCTCAGACCCTCCCTTCCTGAGCCCCTTCCACAAGGCTCCCCAGAGGTCTGACCTGGCTGCTGACCCCAACGCCTCAGCCCTCTGCACAGCACATCTGGGAAAGCGCTCTGGGGCTTCCAGGACTGCGGAGGCGTGTTGTGCTAAGCGCTGGCCTTTCCGAGGGAGGGCCGCGCTGCCCGCGCAGCCAGCCTGACGGGCCTGAGATGACAGACCTGGAGGCCCACGTGAAACTTTTACTGTCCCATTTACAGGGCAGGCGGCTGAGAGCAGAACGAAGGTGAGGACACGCCAGAGGCCGCTCTCGTCCCCCACAAACCCTCCCCAGCACCTCCGGTGTCCTCGCGGCGACCTTTCACCTGGGCCCACAGAAGAGATGGACTCACTTGCCCAGAGGAAAGCAGGACTTCACCCAGGTGTCCCTCCTCCGGCTGGTGAACTGACTTTCCACACCCCGGAGCCAGGCAGCGCAGCTGCAGTAAGGGCTCAGTGGTCAAGGGTGGAACAGAAGACAGAGGACAGAGTGGAGGGTGAGGGCCCCCCGCCCCCGTCACCCCACCTTCCGAGTCCAGGCTGCAGCCCAGGACAAGCAGGAGGTGGCCACTCCACAGGGACCCTGGCCAGGCCAGGCTCCCTGCTCACAACTGCTCACCTTAAGGAAAACACCAAAGGACCACACGGGCGGTTGTGCTGTCATAGTAACCGCTCAGATTAATACGCAGATGCCTCATTATGACTAAGTACAGAAGTACTTTAGGAACAAGAACAAGACATGTAAGGAAATGTGGATGTGTAATCCCGTACGTCTAAAATAGAGAACAAAGACCACTGCTGCTGGAATGGGAGAGGATGTGTGAGCCCACGAGGCTGCATCCCCCATCGCAGCTCACAGAGCAAATTCGTGCCGTGCCAGTCAGTACGGGGACCAGGGACCTGCGGCCTGCCGCCCTCTGAGGCTGGACGAAGACACTTCCTGCGGGGAGACCACTGTGACCCACCCTCAGTTCCAGGCGGTGCCTCCCTCACTAAGCTCATTCTTGTACACACACACAGTCCCCTGCCTTGCTAACTCTTCCACTCTCGAGCCTACCATGGAGGCTGTGGTCCCAGGGATCCCTGCCAGAGAAGAGGACCACCCACCCCCACTCCACAGCTGCCAAGGCTGGAGGTATGAGACCTAGCACAGCACCTGCCAAGACGAATTCCCTGGCCAGACCCCGGGCTGAGTGACTGCTAACGAGCACCGGCTGCTCTCAAAGCCAAGCCAAGCCGGAGCTGCCTTGCTGCCCGCCCACCCCACCCCATGGAGAGCAGAGAAAATGCCCTGAAGAGGAGAGTGGACACCACAAACCCAGGCGGGGGCATGCCCCAGGCCAGGCCATGGCAGAGCCCCATTGCCCCAACTCAGCGGCAACAGGCAGCAGGCGTGCAGGCGGGCGGCAGGTTCTCACCACCTGACATTCTGCGCCAATGTCTATGCCACTGGTTGGCCTTGGTGAGCCAAGGCCAGGGAGGTAGGTGCAGGGGAGGCCCGGACATGGCCACTGTGCCACGCAGGGCGGGGACAGAGCTGCCTGGCTCTTCAGGTCATGATGGTAGATGGGGCCAGCACCCGGGATGACTCAGGCTCTCCCACTGCACGAGGTGACTAACCCTCCACAGGATACTTCAAAGTACCAGAGCTCCACTGAGGAGGGCGCCTACATCAGGGCCCACCTCCCTGAGCCCTGAGCTCCCTCACCCCACAGCCCCACAGATGCCAGTCTCAGGTGTCACCAAACAGGGCTCTGGCCGGCTCTGCGTCCCCTCCCCCAGGGGCATAAGGAGGAACGAAGGCTAAGCCCCACACCCAGGCTCAGACTCAGTGGGGTGTGGCCTGGGCATCAGTATTTTCTTCATGAACAGATGTTATTCAGGGCAGTCTGGGCTTAGGGAAAGCACAGAGAGTTAGTCACTCTCCAGGTGACTAACATGGGGCCTGGGTGGAACCCTCAACTGGTGAAACCTCCACATCCTACCCCAGGTTTCCCCTCGCCACCCCACCCTCTCAGTACAGCGGGGCAAGGGTGGCTCAGAGCAGATGGGTCCTCAGGGGTCACAGACCGGCCACCCACTGGGTCTGGCTTCACCGCCTGTCTTGGTACTGCCCACTGCTAGGAATGTTTTTTGACATTTTTAATGGCTGGAAAAAATATCAAAAGAGCATTTGGCGATGTGAAAGTATTTACCATCTGTCAGGGCAGAGATGACTCTGCTGGCTTGGTTCAAGGCCAGTTACCCATCTAGGAAGAAATCCTCCCACGGAGGGAACACCGACAAGCTGTGCCTCCCAGCCTCCGGTCTGGAGCCTAAGGCCCTGAGGGTGCCGGGAGCAGGGGGTGCAGGGGAGCGGGCGTCTCTAAGTGTCTCATTTCTCTCCTGGCAATGGGAGGGGGGGTCTAAACCCCATCAGTACTGACCCACTGCCTGTTTTTGTCCTCTGTCTTTCCTCGGGCTGGTTGTGTGGCTCTCCGGACTCTCCTGAGTGGAGTCCAGACTTCTCCAGCCACACTGGCTGGCTACACACAGGACTGAGTCCCGAGGCCCTCCTCCTTCCTGAGCTCAATGGTTTTCATTGATTCCTGCCTTGAAAGAGTCCCCATGTCTCACCATCTTCCCATTTGTCTGGGGGCCACGGTGGGGTGGGGCCGATCCCTGTGTGTATGGGCAGCCGACCCCCACTTGCCCACCCTGAGGAGCTGTCAGGACGGGAAATTGGAACCCCACCTGGGGCCTCGGATTTCCTCACCAGACTGTCACAATGCAAGCTGCCAGCTGTTTCTCTGTGCCCGGCTGTGGATGGACACACACGCACACACTATACACACATGCACACATCACATACACTACACACATACCACACACTATACACACACACACACATACACCACGCTCACAGCACACACACTATACACACACACACCACACACAGCACACCCAGGGCCTCCTGTGGCGTCTGCCTTTAGACCCATTTGGACTGCGGCCAGGTAGGGATCAAAGGAAAAGGAACCCCAACCACTTTTCCAAAGCCAGGGAAGTGGGCCAGCCTCCCAGAGAGGACCCGGGAGGGGACTGGGAGGACTGGGAGGGGACCGGGAGAGGACGGGGAGGGGGATCGGGAGGGGACCGGGTGAGGACGGGGAGGGGGATCAGGAGGGGACCGGGAGGGGGATCGGGAGGGGGTCAGGAGAGGACCGGGCGAGGACCGGGCGCAGGGCAGGGTGAGGATCGGGAGGCGATCAGGAGAGGACGGAGAGGGGGATCAGGAGACGATCGGGAGGGGATCAGAAGAGGACCGGGAGGGGGTCAGGAGAGGACCGGGCGCGGGCTGGGAGGGGATCGGGAGGGGCCGGGCGCACGGGGAAGCAGCCCGGCAGGAAGCCGCCGCCCGCCGGCTCAGGAAGTCGAGGCCGAGTCTAAACTTTTTTTTTAAGAAGACAGAGAAAAGGAGATTCGCGCTCCGCACGCCGTCCAGCGTCCCCGCGCGGGCCTCGGCACAGCCCTGCCGGGGCGGGGGCCGGGACGGGGCCGGGACGGGGACGGGGACGGGGACGCGGGCGGCTCAGAACCCGCGCTGTGGGCGACCCGCCCCGCGCCCCGCCGCCCGCGCCCCGCTCTCCGCGCCCCGCCGCCCCGCGCCCCGCCGCCCGCGCCCCGCCGCCCCGCTCTCCGCGCCCCGCTCTCCGGCCTCCGGGCCGCGCGCCCCGGGAACCCCGCGCCCCGCCGCCGCGGCCCCACTCACCCGCCAGGAGCGCCGAGGGCAGCAGCAGCCAGTAGAGCCCCGCGCCGAGCACGTGCGGCTCCATCGCGGCCGCGCCCGCCGCCCGCCGCCGCGGCCCTACGGGGAGGCGCCGGGGCCCCCGGGCCGGGGCGCCATGGCGCACGAGGCGGCTCGGCGCACGAGCCGCGCGGCCTGGGCCCCGGGGGCCCGGCGGGGACGCGGGCGCCCGCCCTGCGCGGCCCACGACGACCGCAGCCCGCGCGCCCGCCGTCAGCGTCGCGGCGCCCGAGACTGAGCCGGCCGCACGGCGCCTCCGCGGCTCCGCCCGCCCGCCCGCCCGCGGGCCTTTATAAGCTCGGCCCCCGCCCTCCCGCCCCGACGGCCCTGCCTCCGCCCGCCCGCGGCCGCCCCGGGAGGCGCAGGGCTTCGTGCTGCCCGGGGGCGGGCGCCGGCTGCCCGGCGAGGACGGCGGGCCAGCGCCCCCGGCCGCCGCCCCCCTCCCGGGCCGTCCCCCCTCCCGAGCCGCCCCCCTCCCCGCCGCCCCCGGCCGCCCCCCTTCCCGGCCACCGCCCCCCTCCCGAGCCGTCCCCCCCCCCGGGCCGCCCCCCCCCGCTGCGCAGGGCCGCCAGCGCCCGCCGTGGCCATGGCGGGTCTAGGTGGGACCTGGAGAAGCCCGGTCTGGGATCAGCTGGGATCAGCGCATCCGTCCACACCGGGCAGGCTGGCAGCCTTCCTCTGCCCCAGACCCCTTGCAGCCCGCCACGAAGAGGGGGCGAGGGAGCCCCAGGGCCTGCCCAGCCCAGAAGACCCAGGCCACACCCGAAAAGAGTGGGGAGTGAAGAAGAGGGGGCGAGGGAGCCCCAGGGCCTGCCCAGCCCAGAAGACCCAGGCCACACCCGAAAAGAGTGGGGAGAAGAAGAGAGGCGAGGGAGCCCCAGGGCCTGCCCAGCCCAGAAGACCCAGGCCACACCCGAAAAGAGTGGGGAGTGAAGAAGAGGGGCGAGGGAGCCCCAGGGCCTGCCCAGCCCAGAAGACCCAGGCCCCCAAAAAGAGTGGGGAGAAGAAGAGGGGCGAGGGAGCCCCAGGGCCTGCCCCCACACCCTCCCCTCCCAGGGCTAGGGTCCCAGGCCTTCTCTCCCACCTGTGGCCCTGCTCCCTCCCTGCCTGCAGGCCCAGGGCATAGCTCTGCCCTGGCTCAGGGTGGACCAGGGTCAGTGGACAGGGGCTCAGCCTCTGCAGGTCTGAAAGCTGCCCTTGGCTTCACAGACGACCTGTCAGGTGAGGCGTTGGGCTCCCACTTTGAAATGTTATCAACAGGGCGTGTGATAAATGCTACCAGAAACTGGGAGGAAAAAAGATGGGGTAGAGAGGGCTCAATCCAGATGAGCCCAGCCTTAGAAGTTTGCCAGTGGTTTCACTCCCTTGTCTGTGCCCTCAGACTAGAGCTCACATAGATGCCATGACAAGGAGATAGGCCCCAAACCAACCAGAAGCAGACGGCACCCTTGAACAGCAGTGCCCACCTGAGCTGTAATGGCCCAGCCTGCAGTTGGCAGTGGTGGGTTGAGTACAGTGAGAGGGGCTGGGGGCTGGGCACAGAGGGCCAGGGCTGGCTGGCCTCTGCTCTGACCTCCTCCCTCCCCACACCCTGAGCCTCTCAGGAGCAGTCCTGGCTGATCTACCCTCCCTCAGAGGAGCCAGGTGGGCCCAGCCCTCGGTGCCTGTGATGGGTGAGAGGAGGAAGCCAAGCTACCCGCCCCACCCCTTGTCCTACTGTCCACTCTCCCCATCCCACCCCTGCCTGCCTGCCGCCTGCCTGGACTGCAGGGCAGGGCCTAGAGGACTCCGACTGAGCTGCCACGGCCCCCTTTTCCTGACCCCCTCTTTCTCTTTCCTCTTCTGCAGGGAGCCCAGCAGACTGCCAGGGGTGTCAGATGCCTGCTGCATACCCACCCTGAGCCCTCAGCTTTCTGGGTGCTGAGGGCACCCCGCTGTCTCCCAGCAATGACCCCTGGAGGCCCTGTACCCCTGAGGAGAGATCCCTGCCAGCTGCCAATTGACAGTGAGCAGGGCAGTCCCGGGGAAGCGTGCCCTGCCCTGCCCTGTGGGCTCAGGAGCAGAGCAGAGAGGGACGGGGGTAGGGGAGTCTGGAGACACCCCTGCATCCTCACAGACCCACAGGCCTCTGGTGCCTCTCCCTCAGCACCCCTCCCCCAGGGCTTTAGTCTGGTGGAATTTGTCTTGAATGATGGTGGACAGGTGTTAGCAGGGGAAACACCTGGCAATAAATAACACCCAGCAGACTGGCAGGGTGCCTCTTGCCACCTCCTCTCTGGGGCTCTAGGACCTCACCACAGGAGGGTGTAGCTCTCACCTGGAGAGTGTCCAGGTGAGCCGGAAGAACTGGCAGCACACAGGATCACCCTTCCCCAGGAGTGGGGAGGCTGGGCGCTCTGGCCGCCCTCTGGGAAGCTGCTCAGAGGAGGAGCGGGTTCAGTCTGGAGTCTCACCACCCCAGTGGGACTCATTCCACACCACTTCAGCCGGGACTGCAGAGGAGCCTCCCAGAGTCTCCGGCTGAGTTGGAAATGTTGCTCTCCTCACACTGCCCTTGGCCGGGCTGTGTTCCACCAGGGCCAAGCAGGAGGCCCGAGGGCCTTCCTCCTTTCCTGCCCGTGCCCCACTTCCTCAAGGAGGGTGGATGGGGATGAGGAGCAGTGGAGCTGCTCGCCCTGCAGCCCCGCATGCCAGCAGGGGCTTGCTCGTCCAGCCTCCTCTGGGCCTCCTGCTGCCCTGCCCGTCCCCCACACAATCCAGAGGCCCCCGTCCAGAGGGACCTGTGGTGACGGGCAGTTTCTCCCAGCAGCCTCCGGGGGAAGTTCAAAGCCCTTCATGGTTCTCAGAGTCGTTCCTGGTTTGGTGGCCACACTGTCAGGAGAGTCAGGGGGCCATCCCAGGATTCTGCCTCCCCCTCATCGCCTAGGACATGGGTCTAACCACACTTGGCTTCTAAACTCAAACCACCCTGGAAGGCCTCTTGTCTGTTCTTCCTTCTAGCTCAAAACCTCCGGGTTCTCACTGGTCACCAGGGCACATGACAGCTGGCACCCCTCCAGACCACTGCCAGCTCCTGCTTCTCCAGCACTGCCTGCCAGACAGGCACCCTGCAGGCCTGCCTGCAACCCTCACAACTCCCAGTGGATAAATACCGAGCAAGTGAGATCAGGCCACACATCCAGGGCCCTACACAACTGGGCATTTGACCTCATCTTTTGTGGGCTTGTTCTAGACGAGGTTTCTCCATGTAGTATAGGCTGGCCTAGAACTAGAGGTCCTCCTGCGTCAGCCCCTCGAGTGCTGGGATTACAGGTATACATGACAGAGCCTGGCTTGTCTGACCTCATCTTGAATATTGACCACTTTTGGTCCACAGGCCATGGGCTTTGTGCAGTAACTCTAGGAGCTGCTTTCTGTCTCTTGGATCCATTCAGGCTCTCCCCAGCTCTGGGGAGAGGACCACATTCTTCTGGAAAAGACTGCCTCCTGATGGCTGATTCCTGTGCATCCACAGGCCCAGCCCAGCTCCTCAGTCGACACTGCAGCCTGAGTTACTCTGCCAGTCTACCAGTGCCCGACATCAAGGCCACAGCAACTGAGGTCTGCACCTCCAGGTGCTGGCTCCCTCTGGTTTGGTTCAAGGAGCACGGTAAGAGCTATGTATCTGTGCCCATGGGACAGGAGACACCCATGCCTGGGATGGCATGGCTGAGACCTTGGCCTTCTTCCTAAACTCCACAATTTAGCCCGGAGCAGTGACTCATGCCTGTAATTCTAGCTACTCAGGAGGCTGAGATCTGAGGATTGAGATTCAAAGACAGCCCAGCACAAAAGATTATAAGACTTTATTTTTTTTGCCAGTCCTGGGCTTGAGGTCAGGGCCTGAGCACTGTCCTTGGGCTTTCTCAAGGCTAGAGCTCTACCACTTGAGCCTCAGCACCACTTCCGGCTTTTTTCTATGTATGTGGTGCCGAGGAATCGAACCCAGGTCTTTATGCATGCTAGGCAAGCACTTTAACCACTAGGCCAAGCTCCCGGCCCCGATTAGAAGACTCTTATCTCCAATTAATCACTAGAAAATGGGAAGTGGCGCTGTGGCTCAGGGGTAGAGTGGTAGCCTTGAGCTGAAGAGCTCAGGGGCAGCACCTAGGCCCAGAGTTCAAGCCCCATGATCCCCCCAAAAATAAAAATAATGCAAAGACCTCTTGGCAGGAAGAGGCTACATCTACGAAGCACTGGTGGGCAGTGGAGGGTGACAGGTACCAGATAAGAGATGGCCGGCACTTAGTTGGCCTCAAAACAGCACACACACCAAGAGCCCAAGGACCTGCCAGGGCAAGCACCTGCCAGGGGGGACCTTGGCCAGGGCATGACCCTTCTCCAGGGCATGACCTTTGCCATGCCATGGCATGACCCCTTGCCGGGCATGCCCCCTTGCCAGGGCATGACCTTTGCCATGGCCTGACCCCTTGCCGGGCATGACCCCTTGCCAGGACATGACCTTTGCCATGGCATGCCCCCTTGCCGGGCATGCCCCCTTGCCATGGCATGACCCCTTGCCAGGGCATGACCTTTGCCATGGCATGACCCCTTGCCGGGCATGACCCCTTGCCAGGGCATGACCCCTTGCCGGGCATGAACCCTTGCCAAGGCGGTCCAGCACTTCGAGGCAGCTCTGGGTGCTGCGGCCGGTCAGCCGGCTCCCTGCACAGGCAGTGGAGGCTCGGTGGCTCCCTGGGTGGCGCGGCGGGGCGAGGCGGCCCCCGGGCGGGGGTAGGAACAGGCCCGGGCAGCATGGGCGGCGCGAGCCCGGGGGTGGCCCTCCGCCCGCGCGGGGCCCGAGCGGCCTCTCCGGAGCCCCCGCAGGCCGACTTCGCCGACGCGCGGCGGACCCCGGTCCTCTCCGGGCCGACCCAGCCGGGGAGGGGCCCCGCACGCGGAAGCGGACGTCCCCGGCAGCCGCGCGGGGCAGGGGCGGCGGCCGCCCCGCCCGCCCCCACGCGCATGCGCCCCGGCCCCGCGGACAGCGGTTCAGCGCGCCTGCGCCGGCGGCCCGGCCCGCCCCGCCCCCGTGCGCGGTTCTCATTGGCGCGGCCCGGGCGGGAGGCGGAAGCCGCGCGAAAAGCGCGCCAAAGCCGCGCCGAAGCCGCGCGCTCTCCGCCATGGCTCAGCGGCGGCTCACCGACTTCTTCGCGCTCCGCCGTCCGGGGCCCCCCGCGCGGCGGGCCAAGGCGGCGTGCCGCACCCCGAGCCCGGCGGGGCCCGCGGCCCCCGCGCCCGCCCCGGGCGGCAGCCGCAAGCGCGCCCGGGCGCCCGCCGAGCCCGGGGACGACCGCCCCGCGCCGCCCGCGCGCCGGAGGCTGCGGCTGCTGCACGCGGTGAGGCGGGCGAGCGGGGCCGGGCTGACGGGCGGGCGGGCGAGCGGGGCCGGGGTCGGCGCGTCCGTGGAGCTCTGCCTCTGAACCGGCCCGCGCCGGGGCTGCCCGAGTGGGCTGGGCGGCCCGGCTTCCCTGCCGCCCCGGCCGGGCGGCTCAGAGGCAGCCACACCCATAGGCCTGGGCTCTGGGAGAAACTCACCAAGAGTGCTTTTCTCTTTGCCAGGATTCCTGTTCCGGCTCCCCTGCTACTCTCAGATCCTCCGATGTCCCCGGCCCCCCAGATGTCCCCTGCCCCACAGATGTCCCATGCACCTCCGATGTCCCCGGCCCCCCAGATGTCCCGTGCTCCTCCGATGTCCCCGGCCCCCCAGATGTCACGTGCTCCTCCGATGTCCCCTGCCCCCCAGATGTCCCGTGCTCCTCCGATGTCCCCGGCCCCCCAGATGTCCCGTGCTCCTCCGATGTCCCCGGCCCCCCAGATGTCCCGTGCTCCTCCGATGTCCCCGGCCCCCCAGATGTCCCGTGCTCCTCCGATGTCTCCAGCCCCCCAGATGTTCCACACTTCTCACATGTCCCCAGCTCCACCCACCTGTCCCTGGGCAAAAGGACCAGGAAAGCGGCAGCAGGCTCACAGCCTCACCCCAAGACCTGCCAGGCAGAGGTGAGGAGACTGGGCCTGGGCAGGTTGTGGGAGGTACCGTGGAGTGACTGCCTGTCCTAATGTCATCTGTGTCCCTAGGTCTCCTCTGAGGAGTCCATCTCTGAGCTCCGGTCCTGCCTGCAGCGTGCTCGTGCTGTGGGGGCTCGGGCCCAGGCTCTGAGGGTCAGAGCCCAGAAGAATGCCGAGGAGGCTCTTGGTTCAGAGGTGGAGCAGCCAGCAGAGCCATGGTGAGTCCAGTGGCTGTCATATGTCTGGGCTGCCCCTCTCAGGGAGACCCCAGATGCCTGCTGGCCAGCTGCACACACAGCCCCACACGAGGTGAGGGTAGACATTCCTGCTAGGCCCTGAGCACCTGAGTGTCAGCTGCTCTCAACCCGACCTGGGTCCGGCCACTAGGCAGGCAAGTGGGGACTGGTGTGGAGCAGGAATGGGGCTGATAGCCTCTTCCTTAGCACTAGCCTTGCAGGCGTTCGAGGGCTTTGTGCAGTCCTGGAACTCTCATGAGTCTGCCCCTCTCTGACAGTGGCGAGAAGGTCCCTGCCTACCAGCGCTTCCACGCCCTGGCCGAGCCTGGGCCTCCAGGCCTCGTGCTGCCCTACAAGTACCAGGTGCTGGCTCAGATGTTCCACAGCATGGACACCATCGTGGGCATGCTTTACAACCGCGCGGAGACGGTGACCTTTGCCAAAGTCAAGCAGGGTGTTCAGGACATGATGCGCAGGTGAGCAGCCCTGTGGCGGGTTCTGCCTGCCCTTGGTGTCCGACCCAGCCCACCAGTGCCCTCTGACCCAGTGTCTAACGCAGGCGCTTTGAGGAGCGCAACGTGGGCCAGATCAAAGCCGTGTACCCCGAGTCCTACTGCTTCCGTCAGGAGCGCAACATCCCCACCTTCAAGGATGGCGTCAAGAGGTCCGATTACCAGCTCACCATCGAGCCCCTGCTGGACCAGGGTGAGCACTGGGCCTGGCCGTGGCCCACGTGTTTAGAGGACGGCATGAGGTGGTGGCAGCTCGTGGGGTGCCTGGATCCTGGCTGTGGGCTGGGTGAGCCTGGGCTCACGTGGACTCTCTCCTCAGAGCCCAGTGGAGGAGCCGCCCCCCAGCTCACAGCCTCGCGCCTCCTGCGCCGGAGACG
The DNA here is from genome assembly GCF_031878675.1 of Megascapheus bottae. Lineage (NCBI taxonomy): Eukaryota > Metazoa > Chordata > Mammalia > Rodentia > Geomyidae > Megascapheus > Megascapheus bottae. The sequence goes on along the minus strand of NC_143532.1, from coordinate 814,966 downwards.
GATCTTCAGCCAGAACCTGGAGAAGCGGGTCAAGGAGCACCACAAGGTCAGTGTGCTGCTTGGCCGGGGAGGTGCCCTGTCAGCCGCTGCGGTGTTCCGGAAGGATCTCGGCCTCAGCAGGTGGAGAGGAGAAGGTTGTCATCTGCCGGTGGGAGCTGGAGCCCAGGCCGGGGGCCTCGGCTGTAACCGAAAGCTCTCGTGCGCTTAGTGCGTCCTGCGTGCAGGGCTGCAGACCCTCCTGCCTGGGCTCAGACAAGTGAAGTGGCTCCCCAGGGCCATGCCGCGGGAGGGAAGGAGCCCAGCAGCCTCCGGTCCACCCTCCTGCAGGTCTTCCTGGCCTCCTTGAGCCCTCCCGTGGTGGTGCCTGAGGACCAGCTGATGCGCTGGCACCCACGCTTCAATGTGGACCAAGCCCCTGACATTGAACCCGCGGAGCTGCCCCAGCCGCCCGCCACAGAGCAGCTCTGCACCGCCCAGGAGGTGCTGGCTCGTGCCCGCAGCTTCATGTCACCCAAGGTGAGGCTGGCCCGGCTCTGACCTGGCCTTCGTCCTGGGCGGGGGTGAGAGCTGGCAGCCCTGTCACCTACCCACATGGGGAAGAGTGGAGCGCAGACCACTGAGTGCTGGGGGCGTGGCAGGAATCCACGCAGCGCTGGGGTCTTCTCAGCCAGCCGAGACAACTGACTGCCTTGTGACTTGTGACCTTTACTCACCTGCAGATGGAGAAGGCCTTGAGTCAGCTGGCCCTGCGCTCGGCCGAGTCTGGCAGTCCTAGCTCTGCCCTGCCGGCCACCCCGCCAGCCACCCCCCCTGCTGCCTCCCCCAGCGCCCTGAAAGGCGTGTCCCTGGCCCTCTTGGAGCGGGTGCGTGCCGTGGTCAGTGGGGGGAGGGGCCGTGGTCACCCCCGGCTGCCGCTGATCGCTCCTCCTCCCCAGCAGATCCGGGCCAAGGAGGCCCAGAGGCAGCTAGCACAGATGACAAGGCCGCCAGAGCAGGAGCTGCGCTTGCAGCGGCTGGAGCGGCTGCCTGAGCTGGCCCGCGTGCTGCGCAGCGTCTTTGTGTCTGAGCGGAAGCCAGCACTCACCATGGAGGTGGCCTGTGCCAGGATGGTGGGCAGCTGCCGTGCCACCTTGAGCCCAGGTATGTGCTGGGGAGGCGGGCGGGCACACGTTCCTCCTGTTCCCCATCGCCCTGCTCCTGGACGTGTGCGATGTCCACTCCCCACGGGTGCCCCGGTGCCTGCTGTGAGTGCCCTCCTCGTGGTTGTCCCGTGGCCTCTTCCCTGCTCCTTCAGCTTCCCACGTGGCCAAGCTCCACACCCTGCTGCCCTCTGCCTCTGCACCATCCAGGACTCCGGACACCGCAGGGCACTAGCTGCCTCAGGCATTACATGTGCTCAGGCCTCAGCTGGAGTCTCAGGAAACCCAGACCTGGCTGCTGCTGGGTCCAGTTTATGTAGCAGCCATTCGACTGAAGGTCCTGGCTGGAGGGCTGCACGGAGGCTCAGACTCCTCTCTTTGTAGGTGAGATGGAGAAGCACCTGCTGCTTCTGTCTGAGCTGCTGCCGGACTGGCTTAGTCTGCACCGAATCCGCACTGACACCTACATCAAGCTGGACAAGGCTGCTGACCTGGCTGGCATCACTGCGAGACTGGCCCGCCAGGCCCGTGCAGAGGGGCTGAGCTGAAAGCTGCCACACGGGTTCTCCATGCTCACGCTTTGCTCTCTCCACCAGGGGGCGTCTCCGGGGCCTAGCTGGGCCTGGGCTCCATGTGTGCTACTGTGGCAGTGAGCAGGGAAGGGACAGGTACAGGTGCCCCTCGACCCGAGAGCCACTCCCAGAGCCTGAGCTGTTTAAGGTTCAGGTTTACTTGGATCTGCCTGAAGCGAAGGCGGAGGTCCAGGTGGAGCTGATAGCCAAGTTTCACCCAGAGCTGTGTCAGACGTGGAGAACCTGCAGACTTATGGCTGGGTTTGAGAGCCAGCTAACTAATGAGGGTCTACCACTGGCGAAGAAGTCTGCCCTCTGCATCTACAGGGACCCGCAGTTATCTGGCCTGAAGTTGCTTGTAGAAATTGAGCTCGCTCAGTTTTTTGTTTTGCTCTAAGTACTTTGGCAGGACCTGCAGTGTAGTGTGATCTGTTCATTTTGAAATAAACTTTCACATTTTCAATATCTAAAACCTCAGCAAGAAAATCTGATTTTTATATAAAAGCTTATCACCAGTAACCACTAAATTCCTTTAATTGCTGGTCACGCTGAAGCCGCAGCGCAGCTGTAAAGTGGTACAGAAGGGTGATGGAACACCATCTTGAAACCGATGTTGGCAGCTCATGCCCATAATTCAATCCTAGCTACTCAGGAAGCTGAGATCTGAGGAGTGCAGTTCAGAAAGTCCATGAAACTATTCAGAAACTTATGAAAAGCTGGAAGTGGTGCTGTGCCTCAGGTGGTAGAGTGCTAGCTTCGAGGCTTGGAGACTGACCGGGCCCTGTGACCGCCCCCCCCCCACAAAAAATAAAGGGCCCTCAAGGGTAGGTGATTGCCGTGGCCTCTGCCTGCTCACAGCGGGGTCTGGTCCACACCAGTCCCAGTTCTCCCAGCCCTGGAAGATAGGACATGACACACGGCTTGTGCAAAAGCTCTTTACTGTAATATTGCCCTTTTTGTGGACCTGGAGCAGAGACACCTGCTCCTCCAGGTACTCCTGGGGCCATCAGGAAGGCCCCTGGTGACCATGGCAACAGATAAATGTCACTGGCTGTCATCAGGGCCCCTAGAAGTCACTTAAGGCGAGGAGGCTGAGTCAGTCTTGTCTGGTGCTGGTGGAGATGAGTGCCGATGCCATCAGCTCACTCGTACTGCAGGAGGGAGAAGAAGGGCACAGGCCCCAGCTTCTCCCTGCCCTTGAGTGAGGTCAGCTCCACCAGGGTCACACACTCCAGCACCTTAGCACGCAGCTGATCCAGCAGCTCACAGGCTGCTCGCATGGTCCCTGTGGGTGCAGTGGGTCTCAGCTCTAACCTCCGGTGGCTATAGGAGAGGTGACAGCGTGGGCTGTAGCCAGGCTCCTAGCTGCCAGTAAGCTGCCAAATGCTGAACTGCCCTTGCGTGCACCCTGGTCTGGGGCCTGTGGCCTGCTCGGGGGAGTCTTACCACCAGTGGCCAGCAAATCGTCCACAACCACCACCTTCTGCCCAGGCTCCAGGGCATCTTTCTGGATCTCCAGCTCAGCCTGTGCACAGGAAAAGGAAAAGTAGCGCCTCAGAGCCCACAGGTGCCCAACCTGGCTTCCTGGCTATGTGAGCCTAGCCTGGTTTTATAGCCACAGGCTCCCAGGAGCTCAGGCCCAATGCTCCCAGGGGAACTGAGGGACACCGGGTGGTGACAGCCCCATGGCTCACCTTGCCGTACTCCAGCGCGTAAGAGACAGACACGGTGGGGCCTGGCAGCTTGCCACGCTTCCTGATGAGCACACAGCCCAGGCCCAGCTCCTGGGCCAGGGAGGGGCCAAACAGGAAGCCCCTGGAGTCTAGGCCTGTGGGTGGGTAGGGGTTGTGTAGCAGAGTGGCACCAGTGGGAAGAAGGGGAGCCAACCACAGGACCAGCCATTCAGGGCCATTCCTGGCCACTCCACCACTACAGCCACAGACCCACTTACTACTTATTGCTGGTTAGTTGCAGATAAAGACCAGGTAGAGTTGAGAACTGACTCCTTCTCATCCACCAGGCCAAGCAAAGCAGCCGTGCTCCCCTGCAGGCCATTCCCACTCTGGGCCTGACTGAGGACACTCTGGCCCCCAAGAGACCATAGCCAGCCCCTCGCACAACCTCCAGCCTCACAGGAAGATCTGTGCCACTTGCTGGCAATAAACTGTCCTTTTGCTTTCCATTTTCCTGACAGTCTCACTGACTTCTGAACTGTGATCTTCAGACTCCAGCCTCCCACTGGCCAGGCTGTCCCGTGGGGCTGCATCCCGGCCTTGGGACGCCACTTGTTTCTGTCATGCATTTGCACGCCATGTGGTGTCTCACTGGTCCCCAAAGAGGCAGGCGGGAGAGCCAGGCCATCTCGGGGTGGTCAGGGCCTCACTGCGGGAGAGGGGCAGCGGCACGGTGGCCTGCAGACAGGACCTGCCGGGATCCGTCAGGAGAGCCCTTGTCTTGGCCCCCTCTCCGGGGCAGGGGCGGGGAGCGGGCGCCCGGGGCGGCCCGGGGTGGAAGACCCGCGGGGCAGGGGCGGGGAGCGGGGGCCCGGGGCAGCCCGGGGCGGAGGACCCGCGGGGCAGGGACGGGGGGCGGGGGCCCGGGGCAGCCCGGGGCGGAGGACCCGCGGGGCAGGGGTGGGGGCCCGGGGCAGCCCGGGGCGGAGGACCCGCGGGGCAGGGGCAGGGGCGGGGGCCCGGGGCCCGGCCGCGCCCGCCACTCGCCTGCGATGTAGTCGATCTGGTCGCCGTGCGCGGCCCTCAGGTGAGTGGCCAGGAGCCGGATGGAGGCGCGGAAGGAGTCGGGGTCCTTCAGGAGCGGCGAGATGTCCCTGGCGGAGGACAGGCTGGTGAGCCGGGACCGAAGGACCCCCGCGCCGCCCGCGCGCCGCCCCCCGGCGCCACCGCGCGCGCCCGCACCTGAACAGCACGCCGGGGATGGGGAAGTCGGGGAAACTGCGGATGTGCCGGGCCACCAGCTGCAGATCGGCGTCCGCCATAGCCGCGCGAGCGAGCCGGGGAGGATGGGGGCCGGAGCGGGAGAGGGAAAAGGGGAAGGGGCGGGGCCTGTGCGGAAGGGGCGGGGCTGGAGTGAGGGCGTGGCGCAGCCGGGGGCGGGGCTCCGCGGCTGAGCGTGGCGTCGCCGGGGGGCGTGGAGCCGTCGGGGGCGGGGCCCCGTGGCTGGGCGCGGCGCCGTCGGGGGCGGGGCTCCACGGCTGGGCACGGCGTCGCCGGGGGCGGGCCTCCGCGGCTGAGCGTGGCGTCGCCGGGGGGCGTGGAGCCGTCGGGGGCGGGGCCCAGCGGCTGGGCGCGGCCCCGTCAGGGGCGGGGCTCCGCGGCTGGGCGCGGCACCGTCGGGGGCGGGGCTCCACGGCTGGGCGTGGCGTCGCCGGGGCGGGGCTCCGGACCCGGACTGGACCGAGGCACCCCCGCGGCAGGGGTCGGCGTCCCAGGCTGGGGGCCAGGACCCCGCCGTGGGCAGACCCCTCCCTCCACTCCGCAGAGCTGTGACCCTGGCCTCGAGGTCTCCCTGCCCCGCACAGGACCCAGCCTGGAGCAGCCAGCCGGGGGCACCGCCAAGCCCCCCCAACACCGAATGAAGACAACAGCCTGGAATGCCTCCGGGTCTTTTTTCCCCAGACTGGGTTAGAAGGACTCAGCGTGGCAGTTAGCCATTGTACACCTAGGACAAGCGCTCCTGGTAGCCCTCGGTGGCCGGCGCGCAGCACCGCCTCGGGGGAGGCGCCAGGGAGACCGAGGCGGCCGGGTGGGGGCCCTGGGCACTGTCCCCCTTGCATGCAGCAGTGGCATGCCATGCCCGGCCCGCCACGTCCGGGGCCATCTGCCTTCCCAGCCCGCGGGCGGTCGGGCCGGGTGGGGTCCTGTCGGCCCAGCGCTGAGGACTCAGTTTAGAATCAGCACCTCTGTCTTTGATGCCAAGGATGAAGCGGGCATGGAAAGAGTGAGGAAGTGCCCTCTGGCCTCCAGACCCTGGAGAGGGGCACGGATGGACCACCATGGTCAGAGCCCCTGTATGCCAGCCACCTGGCTAGGCCCAGGACTGGACAGCACCGGACTGGGGGCTCCAGGGACAGGTCTCCTTGGGCTTGGTGCAGTCTCAGGGCCTGCTGCTGGTGGCATGTGCCACCTAGTGGTGGGCAAGGCAGAGGGCAACTGGAACTCTTCCAACGTGGGAGTCCGGTGGCCAGAGCCTTCTTGCCCTCTGGCTGGAGATTCTGAGCCTGGCCTGGGTCCAAACAGATGCTAATGAGGCCAGAAGCACTTGGTGGGAGCCGACTCGGGAGGTATCAGGCACTTCCTCAGCTTTTCACAGCCCGGGGGTGCCCAGTTCTAGGAAAGAACATGCCGTTATTCTAGGCACCTCAGGTCCTAGCCTGTCCCTGAACTGGTCCTGCCCTCTCTGAACTGTGTCAATGGGCACTCAGGGACGTGAAGTCGTGTATCCCCTTGAAGCCTTGCTTTGCAGAGGAGTGGCTAGGCCGGTGGGGTGGGCCAGTGAGGTGGCCACTGGGCAGGAAGCCTCTCATAGTCAAATCCATGCAGCATTCGCAGTGGCAGGGGCTGGCAGAAGGGACAGACTAACGTGTGTCCTGTGTCTCAGCTGTGCTGGCTGGAGGACCCATCTCCACTTTCTGGAACCTAACAGTGGCCTGTGGGCTGAGACCGTTCCACTGGCATCCAGGAGAGGGCACTGTGACCAGCAGTGTGCTGCCCACGGCCCTCAAGTGGACAGTCACTGTGTGCAGCTGGAGGGACGCACAGGCCGCCGTGAGGCTGGAGCACTCACAACACGCCCTGCGGAGCTCCTTTGAAGAAAGGGCCCTGGCTGCCAGGGAGTCCTCTCCATGCTCTTCCTGGTCCCAGGCTCTCCAGCCCAGTGCCCGCTGACTCCTCAGCAGGGTACTACTCTTGGGCCCTGGACAAAGTCGTGCGTCTCTGCACTCATGGCTGCGAGTGTGCTCCTGTGTCCCTGGATGGAGGCCTTTCCCTGCCCTACGCTGCCCCGGTGCACGGCACAAAGCCCCCACGTGCTATGCAGCGTGGGAGTGGGAGCCGGGCCGCAGTGGGCCAGCACGCAGACACCTACCATGACAGCCTGGTCACATACATTGAGCTGCGGCTGGCCGGGGACCAAGGTCTCTCGATGCTGCTGGACAGCCCGGCTGGTTCTGTCCAGGGCATCCTGGTACTCGGGACTGGCAAAGCTGGAGGGAGAAGGACCTGGTCACAAGGCTGTGCTATGGAGACGGGTCAGACATTGCAGGCCGGGACCAGGCCTGCACACTAACGCCCCACACAGGCCGGGCTTCTGCCCGCCGGCCCAGGCAGCCTGCCCGTCCCCCGACTGGAGACCAGGGAGAGGGCCGAGGGCCACGCTCAAAGAGGCTGACCATGTCAGGAAGCACGGCTGGCGGTGCGGCCTCACCTGAGCGGGAACCTCTCCCCCGGGTCTCGGCCCAGGTGGATGATCAGTGGCAGCTTCGTGTGCTCCTCCTGGGTGTGGGTGGTGACTCCGGAGATGTTCTGCCCCGGGCAGAAGTCCACACCCTGTAGGGAGAGGCCGGGCGGTGAGGGGAGGGCGGGGCCTCGCGCGTGCCCTCCATGCCCTCTGCAGAGGCGAGTCTAGCTGATGTCCGTCCTGACTGCCCTGACATCATGTCCTGGAGAGGAGCCTCTCTTAACACCTTCAGAGTCGTCCCTGCCTCTCTGGGAGATGCTGAGAGTCAAGACAGAGCCGGGTGCGGACGGCTGATGCCTCTAATCCTAGCTGAGATCTAAGGATGTTCAAAGCCAGCCTGGGAAGACACATCAGGGACTCGAATCCCCAGTTAACCAGAAAAAAGCTGAACTGGAGGAGTGGCTCAACTGGTAGAGTACAAGACATGAACGAAAATCTAAACAAGAGTGCAAGGTCCTGAGTTCAAGTCCCACTACTTGCAAAAAACAAAACTAGGCAAGCAGGAGGGCCATGTGCCTGAAAGCCAGGAGAATGGACAAGACACGCGGGGCAGGGTGGGTAGGCAGGACTTCAGAATAACCCCAAGTAATGCTCAAGAGAAAGCGGACCTCCCGCGAAGATCCAGGGCTTCGCTCACAAATGCGGTCTCGGGGCCCTCTGTCCTCAGAGCACAGGGCACCTTCTCCTCCCCTGCTCCTCGGCAGCATCCCAGCCCGGGAGCAGGGACAGGAGGGCTGGACAGGAGGCATGGGAGCCAAGGGTGGACTTTGGCTCAAGCACAGTTCTCTCCAGATTGAACTCCAGTACTCTCTTCCCTTCCGCTCTCCCTCCCTTCCTTTCTCTTCCCCCCACCCTTTCTTTTCTTTTCTTTTCTTTCTTTCATTGGCCAGAGGGCTTGAACTTAGGGCCTAGGTGCTCTGAGCTCGGAGCTTTCCTCCCTCCCCCCAGTCCTGGGGCTTGAGCTCAGGGCCTGAGCACTGTCCTTGGGCTTTCTCAAGGCTAGTGCTCTACCACTTGAGCCACAGCACCACTTCCAGCTTTTTTGTGTGTATGTGGTACTAATGAATTGAGCCCAGGGCTTCATGCGTGCTAGGCAAGCACTCCACCACTAGGCCACACTCCCAGCCCCTCTGCCTGAGCTCCTATGCTCAAAGCAGGCCTGCTTGGCCGGCCGCAGGAGAAGCCGCAAGGCCCTGCCTGCCCCATAGCAGGAGGTGAGCCTGCACAGTACGCAGGTTTCTCCTGCGGCCTTGCCCTTTGTGCAACTATGTTCAAGTTAAGTCTCATGTGCAGGCCTCTGCCAGGCCCTTGGGGTGTAGAGTAGAACCTTCTAGATACTTGCAGGAGCTGACAGCACCTGCTCGGTGCCTCCCAGGTGCAGCTCCCATCCTCTCTGGACCCAAGGAACCAAGAGGACAGACCCTAGGCTCTTGAGCTGCAGGGCAGGGCTGAGGGCGAAGGCAGCATTCAGGACCAGAGGCTAAGATCGAAGGGCAGAGCAGGTGCCTGGCTAAGGCCACGAGGCAGGATGGGCAGCCTGCAAGGACCTTGGGCCCACCTGCCCCAGACATCCACTTGGTCCTGGATGTCAGTGCCTTGTCCTGTGTTGTCTGCTGGCCTTGCCACACACAGCCTGTTTCCCTGCACATCTGATGCCTGAGCCGCCAGAGTCTGTGATTTGTATCCAAGATGGTCTCATGTTCTAAAACCTGGCTTTTTCATTAACACACACTCTCTCCTTCCCTCTCTCTCTCTGCCATTACTGGGGCTTGAACTCAGGGCCTGGGCACTGTCCTTGGACACTTTGCTCAAGGTTAGCACTCTACCACTTGAGCCACAGTACCACTGCTGGCCTTTTCTGTGTATGTGATAAGGAGGAGTGGAACCCAGGACTTCATGCATGCCATGTAAGCCCTCTACCACTAGGCCACATTACTGGCCCTAGAATTCTTTTTTTTTTTTGTCAGTAGTGAGGCTTGAACTCTGGGCCTGGATGCTGTCCCTGAGCTCTTCAGCTCAAGGCTAGCTCCACTGATTTTATCTTGAGGCCAATTATTGGGGTTTCCATGTGTCTAAAGATCTTGACCAGCTGAAGGCTGGGAAGGGGAAAGGCAGCCGGCCCCAGGACCAGCCAGGCTGCAGCAGAGAAGGCAGTGGACGGTGTCAAGGCAGTGGAGAGCGAAGAGGAAGCCTGAAGCTTGTGTCCTGAGATGGAGACATTCACAGGCCAGCCTGGGAGGACAAAACGCACCAGGAGGGGTCTGTGGAGTGATGGGTGGGGCCTAGGAGGGGCCTCTGGGGTGGAGAATGGGCCCAAAAGGGGTCTGTTGGGTGGAGTGTGGGCGGGACCTGGGAGGGGTCTGTGGGGTGGAGGGTGGGTGGGACCTGGGAGGGGTCTGTGGGGTGAGAGTGGGCGGGGCCTGGGAGGGGTCTATGGGGTGAGAGTGGGCGGGGCCTGGGAGGGGTCTATGGGGTGAGAGTGGGCAGGGCCTGGGCGGGGCCTAGGTCCTGCTGAGTGCAGTGCCTCCTGCCTTTCCCCCTGAATGAACATGGTGATCCATGCTGAGGGCAGCCCACAGGGCAGCAGGGCTGTGAGCTTCCCGTTGTCTCACCCCGGGCTGCTCCAGGCCAGCCACCAGAGACCCATACCTGTTTGAATTCCTCCCAGGAGTTGGTCCACGTCCAGAAGTGGGCCTTGTACTGGCCTAGGGTGACGGCCATCAGTGTGTTTCCGCGGTAATAGAATATTGGCCTGTTGAGGAAGGATCAGGACCAAGTCTGGGCAGAGACGCTTGGCAGCGAAGCCAAGAGAGAGCTGGGGGTTCTCACACCTCCAAGTCAGAGTTCCCTGGATGTTACAGGGGTGGCTGTGCTGAGGTCAAACTGTGCAACCAAGTAAGAAGGGGGTGGCAGAAGTTAGTGGCAGAGTGCTTGTGCAGCATGCGTGAGGGCCGAGGCTCCCCCTTAGTCAGGGGCTCTACTCCGGCAGTGCCCCGCGGCTCATCCAGGGCCCCTGGCAAGACCAGGCTATGCCGTGGGGGTTGGGCAGCAGGACGGCTGTGAAGCTGGCAGAAGATAGGGACTCATTTTGGAGAAACCCACCGGTATTAGATCCTCTCCTTAGCAGCAGCACTCTTTGGCCAGGTTTCAAGAGGAAAAATTAATAGCATTAAAAATAAAAACAAAGAACCAGGAGTGTGGTTACCACCTACCATGCAGGAAGCCTTAGGTTTGATTCTTTGGTACCACATACATAGAAAAGGCCAGAAATGGTGCTGTGGCTCAAGTGGCAGAGCACTAGCCTTGAGTAAAAAGTGTCCAAAGACAATGCCCAGGCCCTGAGTTCAAGCCCCAGGAATGGAAAAAATAACTAAAGAAAAAGCTAAATGCCCTCCCCTACCTCCCCAGACCTGGGCCTGCAGTGGCTCCCAGCAGCCACCTTGCCCTCATCACAGCTGCCCAGTGCACACTCGACTTCTCAGGGTGCTAGGGAACGGTCCAGGGCACAGAGTGGGGCACAGAGCTGGGCGCAGGGTGAGTGTGGGGTGAGGGACCGAGCTCAGGGCAGCCACCCAGCCTGAAGCAGAGAGAGGAACGACTGGGACCACAAGACCACCAGAGCAGGTGACAATCAGAAGGCAGGTTGTGATGGAGATGGTAACAGTGACTGCCCACAGGCAGGGATAAGACCTCGTCCACCTGGCTTTTGGGCTACTTCCCCAAAGTCAGGGCCTCTCTGTGCCCTGAGGCTCCCAGGCTGTCCCGTGTACAGGTCCCCGCAGGCTGCCCTGTCCTGTGTACAGGTCCCCGCAGGCTGGCCTGTCCCATGGGCAGGTCCCCCCAGGCTGGCCTGTCCTGTGTACAGGTCCCCGCAGGCTGGCCTGTCCCATGGGCAGGTCCCCCCAGGCTGCCCTGTCCTGTGTACAGGTCCCCGCAGGCTGGCCTGTCCCATGGGCAGGTCCCCCCAGGCTGGCCTGTCCTGTGTACAGGTCCCCGCAGGCTGGCCTGTCCCATGGGCAGGTCCCAGGTCTCTCTGCAAGTTTCCCACTTCCCACACAGACTGGCAAATGGGTGAGAGCCTTCAGCCCGTTAGCAGTGCTGGATCTGGCCATAGGATGCCGTGGGTAGGCACTGAGGCCAAGGCCATGTCTGTCCCACACCCACCTGTCCATCAGCTGGCCCTGCAGGAGGGTAGGGAGGAGGTCCAGGCCGTCAATCACCCTGTCACTGGGCGGCTTCAGGCTGGCGAGGGACAGGCTCGTGGTGAAGAGGTCCATGACACTGCCCAGCTGGTGGCTCACCTGCAGTGACACAGCAGGTGCACTTGGCCAGGGGTCAGGGGCCAGGTCGCAGAGGACAAGCACCTGCTGCTCCATCAAGTCCACTAACTCCACCACAGGGCAGCGACAGGGACTGTGGGTGGCACATGCTCAGAGAGCCACACTTCCAGGAGAGGCAGGCACCTGTGTCGGCAGGGCCCTATGACAGCACGACGGCCCCTGCCCTTGCTCCGGCAGGTATCTGACCACAGTGACCGTGAATGCCGGTGCCTCTGCCTCCTTGGCTCTCTCACTGGCTCCCCAATTCATTTTTTTTGCCAGTTGTGGGGTTTGAACCCAGGGCCTGAGCACTGTCCTTGGACTTTCTCAAGGCTAGAGCTCCACCACTTGAGCCTCAGCACCACTTCTTGCCTCTTCTATGTAGGTGGCACTGAGGAATGGAACCGGGTCTTCCTGCATGCTGGGAAGCTCTCCACCACCAGGCCACACTGCCGGCCTGGCTCCCCAGTTCTTCCTGACTGCATGTACTGATGAGGGCAGGCCAGCGGGCAGCACAGTGGTCATAGGACAGAACAGGCAGTGGACCTGGGGCCCTGACACGGGGAGGAGGGGGCACCTCTCCTGGGAAAGCACATCCAGGGGTCCTGGTCCAGCTGAAGCTGGAGCTGTGGTTCCCGCCATGCCACCAGGACCTTGCCTATGTGAAGTGCCCACAATGAGCACCTGGCAGCGACTGTGGTCTGCAGTCTGCCCCATCAGGGCAGAGGAAACACCGAGGGCCCCATTTGTTTCAGAATAGGCCTTTGCAGGAAGGCCGGTGCCTCCAGCCATCCTGGCTGCCTCTGGGGGCTTTCCACCCTGCCCCCAGGGCTTTTTGTTGTTGGGAAGGGGGATTGCCCAAATACTCTCATTGTGGGAGAAATAAAGGCAAGGAATCATGGCAGGCTGGTGGCAGGGAGGGGTCTGGGCCTCTGGCGCAGGCAGCTGTGTGTGGAAAACACGTGGCTGTGGGCCATGGGAGAGCAGCTCATGCTGTAGACCCAAAGAACAGGCCACTAAGGCTGATGTGGGGCCTTGGGGATTTAACCCCATCAAAGGCTGAGCAGCAGGGGAAAGCTGGGATTGGGGGCTGAAGGGACAGAGGCCAGCCTTTTTTTTTTTTTGCCAGTCCTGGGCTTGAGCTCAGGGCTTGAGCACTGTCCTTGGACTTTCTCAAGGCTAGCACTCTACCACTTGAGCCTCAGCACCACTTCCGGCTTTTTGCTATGTATGTGGGGTACTGAGGAATCGAACCTGGGTCTTCATGCATGCTAGGCAAGCACTCTACTACTAGGCCAAACTCCTGGCCCCAAAGAGGCCAGCCTTTTAAAGGAACTATGCTGTAGTCACAGCACACTGCCTGACTCCCTGCCTAGTTCAGCTTGGTGTGTCCCCGGGGCAGCCAGGAGGGGACAGGCACACCTCTGGAGGACGCTGAATCCCCAGAGCCCATTGGATAAGCACCATGCACTGGGCCTCCTGCCCTCCCCAGCTGCCCCTGGGCCAGTCAGCTTCAGGCACCACTGGGATGAGACGAGGCCTCCCAGGAGAGCACTGAGGAAGAGGCCAATGGAGTAACAGCACAGCTCCTGGGCTCACAGATGGTGACTGCCTGCCCTCAAGAATGGACCCTCACTAAGGACCGGGTGTGAAGTAGACATGTGAAGTGTCTGCTGGGGTCCTCACCCTAAAGACGCCACAGGACACTGTGCAGTGAGCAAGCCCACAGAACTGTCCCGACAAGTCCAACGACCCTGGCCGGCCCGTGCCCAGGCCAGCGATCGCTACATCCCAGCACCGCATGGAGGAGCCTGTCCCCATGGCTGCCCCACGGACTGGGCTCTGGGGAGCCTGTCCCCCAGGGCTGCCCCACAGACTGGGCTTTGGGGAGCCTCCTCCCTGCTGGTGCCCACTCTTGAGGTTCTGCAGGAAATGTGAGCTTACCTGGCCTGCAGCGATGTGCCCTGGCCACCAAGCGATTGCTGGCTCCCTCATGCCACCTTCAAACGTGGTCTGCTTCCCACACAGGAAGGGGCCATTGCTGCCACCTGAGGACGAGAGTCAGCACCTGTCAGCCAAGTGAGCCCACAATGCCCCTGGCAGGCAGGCACCGGGAAGGCACCAGCCTATCCCAGCCAGTGTTGGGTCCCTGGGGCGGTCACAGAAACAAGAGTCAGGCCAAGGAGGCCAGAAAGCTCTTGAGATGGCCCCATCCAGGCTGTCTAAGATTTCCAGAGAATGGGACTATCCTGCCTCCCCCTGCACCCACCAGGAGCTGCCCCCACAGCCCTGGCCAGTGGATGGCTGGGCTCCAGAGGAAGCAGAACCCCAGACCACAGCTTCAGTAGTTGCACTGCAGTGGTGGGGATCGGTCCCGGTGGTCGCCGGGTGCAGCACAGACCTGCTGACTCAAGCTCCAGGGTTGGGATTGTAAGCCAGGGCTCCCAGGCTACTGGAGACAAAGCCTCAGGCTGGGAAATGGCAATGTATGCAGCTCTCAGGCATGAGGAGGAAAGGACACCAGGTCCTCAGGGACCCGTGGCACAGCCACAGTCCCCGCTGCCCTAGCCCACGCTGGAGGGAAGAGCACGGGAGCAGTGTTTCCCAGCAGTGGGAAGTGAACCACTGAACTCTCCTGGCCTGAGAGCGGCAGCCGCTCCGCTGCAGGACTCCAGGGCCCTGGTGCCACGCCCCATGCAGCAGCAGGCCAACTCCGGAACAGACCACCCTACTACCGAAGTACAAGCCTCAGAGCCAGGAGACACTGGCGGTGGACCTGGGCTGCATCTGCCCAGGAGGGGCTGGCAACCAGAAGCTGCTTCCATCCCTAAGGCGGGTGGAGGCCTGGGCTCCCGTGTGGATAGGCTTGTTCTTCAGTTATTTTCTCAGGTAGGATTTTGTGCTTTAGCTTGGGCTCACCCTTGGCGAGTGCCCCTCACCCAGGTCTCCTACACTGCTGGGATCAGAGATACAAGCCATGCTGAGCCTGTCAGATGAAGTCGGGGAGGGGGGCCTGCCCCATCCTCCCAGCCCTTTTCTCCCAGGCCCTTTTCTGGCCTACGTGTGCTGACATGCCCCCTGCTGGCTTCTGTTGTATGGACACTTTCATAATCACAGTTGAGGACTGCAGACATCCAAAGCCAGGGCCTCTGAGGCCCACGACTAGCCGTCAGACAGGGGCGCTCCCAGGGGTGGAGAAGTAGCCGTCTTCCTCTGGCCAGCACTCCCTTCTGGGAGGCAGCAATCAGCTCTCCCTGGGGTGCAGGGCAGCAGCCGGGCCCAGGCCCTTCATGGGGGAGGTAGGCCGGCTCTCTACCCTCCCTGGATCGCACTGTTGGACACAGGAAGCAAGCCCCCCATGGAGCTGGACTTGCAGGAGCCACACAGGCCAGCCTGTGAGTCGCCAACATGGTTCTTCAGGTTCGGCTAACTACTGGTTTGGTCACTTGAAACCAGGAAGCATACCCCCTCCCTGTGCTGCAGGACCCTGCACAGCCCAGAGGAGGTAGAGTCAGCCTGGACCGGTGGGTGAGGGCACGAGGAGGCACATGGGTACCCACGGGGCTGGGGGGTGAGTCTGGATGACTCACCCGGGCAGTTCCCGTGTCCCCATTGCCTCTCCCACTGCCCTGCAGCGGCCACACCTGCGCTTACAGGTGTACAGCCCCCTCTTGCAGGAAGCTGCTGTGCTCAGGGTGTGACCTCTTCCTGAGATGGGGCCTCGACCACCAGCTCCCTCCTCGCCTCTCAGGTCCGTCCCCTCCCCAGCCCTCCATCCAGGCTCCGTTCCTGCTCTGCACAAGGCTGCTCAAGGCCCCCGAGGACAAGCAGCTCCAGCCTCGCAGACAGGAACGTGCCTTGTTTGGGAGCAGAAATGAGGGCAGCGCCGTTATCGGATGTGAAGAAGACGAACGTGTCCTGCTCGATGCCCAGGTGCTTCAGAAGGCTCAGGATCTTCCCGACGCTGTCATCGATCTCCCGAACAGCATCGCCATACCTGTGGGGGACCCAAGGGCATCAGTGTGGCACAAAACACTCAGTAAAGCCGGCGCAGTGGCTCACACCCGTAATCCCAGCTACTCAGGAGGCTGAGATCTGAGGATTACGGTTCAAAGCCAGCCCAGGCACCAAAGTCCATGAGTTTCTTAACTCCAATCAACTACCAGAAAGCTGGAAGTGGTGCTGTGGTGCAGAGGTAGAATGCTAACCTTGAGCTGAAGAGCTCAGGGCCAGCACCCAGGCCCAGAGTTCAAGCCCTACAATCCACGAAAACAAAAACCAAAACAACTTGGTATCCCTGACTTGGGAGTTGGTCAGGGCAAGTCCAAGTTTGAGTCCTTACAGACAGGACCACTGTCAGGCTGTGGTCCCGCCTCCCAGGCCCAGGTTGGCAAGGCTGTGTAGAGACGAGAATGCTCTGGACTTCTTCTTAATGGTTCTGCGTGCTCACCCCCCACGGCAACCCAGGCTGCTGAAGCCCCCACTCGGAACCACTGTTCCCTCACTGGGACTCACCGCCCTCGCTCGCTCGTGCCCAAGAAAGGTCTTGATGCATAGACAGGGGCATGTGTGGCATCAATGGCCCAGTAGAGGAAGAATGGGTGTTGCTTTGCCTGCTGTGCTCGGATGAAGTCCAGGGCTTCCTGCAGGGAGATTCCTGTCCTTTGACCTGGGGTCAGTCTTCACCCCAACATCCGCCTGCCTGGCTCAGCGCCAACCTCCCCCACTTCCCAAGCACCAGCCCAGCTCTGTGCCACCCCACTCACCCCACCCTGCCCCACCCTTACCTGTAAGTAGATCTGAGTGAGATTGGCTTCCCCAGTCTTCAGATTAATTGGGAATTCTTCATAAAATCTGAAAATAAGTCAGACAGAATCCGGACTTCAGTCAGGAAGTAAAGGGACAGGCTGGGCAGGGCATGAGGCTTGTCATGCGCTCTGGACTGCACACTGCAAAGAAGATGTGATGCTGGCTACTGGAGTGGCTGAGGACAGGGACTCGAGGCCAGCTTGGGTAGACAAGTCTGTGAGACTCTTGTCTCCCAGACTTGAGCTGTAGCTCAAGTGGTAAAGTGCTAGCCTTGAGCAAAAAGAAGCTCAAGGACAGTGGCCAGGTCTTGTGCTCAAGCCCCAGGAATGGGAAGGGGGGCAGGGGAAGAATTCTGTCTACACAGGTTCTCCACACCCAGGACCCAGCCCATCTGGGAAACTTCCTTCTACTCAGACTCCCAAACAAGGTGTTTCTTCATCTGCCTCCCCCCTGTGCCGAGTGTTTAGGTGATAGCTGACAGCCGGCTCTGCACAGGCAGATGACAGCTCACCAACGGGTTGTGTGGGGTCCTGGGCCTTCAAGAGGGAGTGCAGGCTCTGTGAGTACATTCTCAGAAAGGCCTTTGACTTGTGATGGCCCCAAAGAAAGTGACCTGGGAAGGTCAGAAATGGCTCAGGCCTGAGTCTCACAGGCTCTGGGAAGAACTTTCCAGGCACCAACCCTCTGGTACACAGAACGCCAGCACTTGCCAACAAGTGGCTCAGGAACCACCTCTCCTACTAGAAGCATGGCTCCGGTGGTGGAATGCCTTCATAGCAAGCTCAACGGATCCCAAACAAGACCATCCATCCCGCTCCAGAGGCAGGACAGTGGCAGGGGCAGGAGTGCCAGGCACGGAGTCACCAGGGCATAGAAAGGGACCATCTCGGTACACAGGGCGAGGGGGGGCAGGAAGGGCTCTTACCTGCCGACCATCTCCCAGTCCCGGTACACAGGGATGTTGGGTTGGGCCTTGTTGTCATATGGCCCAAAGTGGCAGTTGGGGGAGCCAAACCACTCATCGAATCCATGCTTCAGGGGGTGGAACTGGGGCCTGTGACCCAAGTGCCTAGAAGGAGGAGCCAAGCAAAACACCTCAGGTAGCCGGCCAGGCTCTCCAGGCTCCAGCAGCATGCCCATCCTCTTCACTAACGCAAGCGTGCCTCCAGCACTCACTGTGTACTAAGGGAGCACCACGGCACCAAGAGCTCCCTGAGATGGGGCGCTGGGCCTAACCCAGGGTGCCGACGTGGTGGAGAGCCCCTGCCGTGGGTCCTGTAGGGTGCTGGGCAGAGCCTGGAGGATGGCACACAGTGGAAACTGGTCCTCCAGGCCCAGTGGCTTCGCCTGCCCTCCCTGTGCCACGCCTGTCCCCTCTGTCCTCCCTGTGCCACGGCTGTCTGCCCTGCCTTCCCTCTGCCACGGCTGTCTGCCCTGCCCTCTGTGACACTCTGTCCCCTCTGCCCTCCCTGTGCCACAGCTGTCCCCTCTACCCTCCCTGTGCCACAGCTGTCCCCTCTGCCCTCCCTGTGCCACAGCTGTCCCCTCTGCCCTCCCTGTGCCATGGCTGTCCCCTCTGTCCTCCCTGTGCCATGGCTGTCTGCCCTGCCCTCCCTGTGCCATGCTGTCCCCTCTGCCCTCCCTGTGCCACGCCTGTCTGCCCTGCCCTCCCTGTGCCATGGCTGTCCGCTCTGCCCTCGTGCCACGCTGTCCCCTCTGCTCTCCCTGTGCCACGGCTGTCCACTCTGCCTTCCCTCTGCCACGGCTGTCCCCTCTGCCCTCCCTGTGCCATGGCTGTCCGCTCTGCCCTCGTGCCACGCTGTCCCCTCTGCTCTCCCTGTGCCACGGCTGTCCACTCTGCCTTCCCTCTGCCATGGCTGTCTGCCCTGCCCTCCCACTCACCTTAGCTGGCATGGTGGCTTCCTCTTGCCTAAAGAGGAACCTGGTATTCGACAGGCAGCCTGTAGGCTACCTGGATTTTCTGAGAGCTATTTTCCTGGTCCTGGCAGATTCTGAACCCCTGTGACCGTCACAGGCAATGAGAAGCTTATAGAGAGCAGAGAGCAGGGGCAGCCTCCTGAGGTTGGAAGCGAAGCATTCTCTCACTAAGTGCCCCAGAATGCGGTGGGGTTGCAGAGACAGTGACAGCATGGTGTTCACTGTCTGATGCTTGAGGCCCCTTGTTTCCTGGCTGGTGTCCCAGCTTCCTGCTGGGCCTGATTCTGCCAGCAAGACCCAGGGAATGGCCCTGAAAAGTTCCCTGCAGAAATCTAAATGGTCCAGAATTCAGTTCTTGCTCCCCGAACAAGAAATCCCGACTTGGAAGAGACTGGGCATGGAGATGCAGAGCTGACCGCCCCAGAGGCGTGTTCTGGAACTCACCACTTGCCCACAATCTTGCTGGTGTAGCCAGCCTCCCTCAGGAGCTCAGGCAGCAGGCGCTCCGAGCGGGGGATGCCGCCCACTATCTCCTGGGGTGTGTACGCTGGAAGGAGAACAGGACCTGAGCACGCCGGCGGGACCTGCCAGTCCCACGGCGGCCGCCCAGAAGCCATCTCTACACTGGCATGCACAGATCTGCCACTGAGGGCAGGGCTTGGATGTGTCTCAGGATTTTCCCAGGTATTGTCAGCACCACTGCCAGCGGGATGGGTGTAAACAAAGTCCCTGGAAGCTGGGCTCCACTGGCTCACGCCTGTAACCCTAGCTACTCGAGGCTGAAATCTGAGGATCATGGTTCAAGGCCAGCTTGGGCAAAAGTCTGTGAGACTCTATCTCTAGTTTCTCTCCCTCTCCCTCTCCCCCCACCCCCCGCCTCCACACACACACACACACACACGTTGAATGCGGCAGTGTTAGGGTGCTAGTCATAATTGAAAAGGAACTCAGGGACAGTGCCTGAGTTCAAGCCCCTGACCACCACCACCAACAAGGCACCGTTTCCAGAACATTCCCTGATGTTCCCTTATACCACTGGGCCTTCCTGGAGGAGTACAAGCTCCTGAAGGGAGGGGCATGTTTTCTTTCCTTTCCTTTTTTGCCAGTTGTTTTTTGCCAGTCCTGGGCTTGAGCTCAGGGCATGAGCCCTGTCCTTGGGCTTTCTCAAGGGTAGAGCTCTACCACTTGAGCCTCAGCACCACTTCTGGCTTTTATTTATTTTTTTCTATGCATGTGGTACGAAGGAATCGAACCCGGGTCTTCATGCATGCTAGGCAAAGCACTCTACTAGGCCAAACTCCCGGCCCCCTTTCCTTTCTTACCTATTTATTTTTTTGGTGATACCATAGTTTGAACTCAGGGCCTTGTGCTTATTTGGCCTGCTACTTCAGCTGGCATCCTGCTACTTGGCCATGCTTCAATCCCACTTTTTGCTCGTGATTTTGGAGATGAAATCTCACAGACTTACCTGGTTTTGAACTTTATCCTCCAGCTATCACCCTCCTGAGTAGTTAGGATTGGATATGAGCCACTGGTGCCCCTGTGATGTGTTGGGCATGCTGCCAGCCCCTCCCCAGTGGCAGGGATGGGGGGTGCTGAGTGGAGTTCTGGGGTCCCCCAACCTCAGGCTCCTGTTGAGCCTGGGCTCTACCCTGGCGTCTCTACTCACCTAACTGTATTTTGGGGAAAGATCAGGAACCGGTTCAGAATACCAGAAGCCCCCAGCCCCACAGTCAGCACTGCTCCATCAGAGGAGCCCGCCCCATGCCCGCCCGCAGGCCCTGGCGAGGGCAGGACAGGGGTGGGGGACTCACCGTTCCTGGCGTGTGCATTGGTGGTGTAGAAGCCATTGCGGATGGGTAGCCGTCCTGTGAGCAGCGCCGCCCGGGCTGGGTAGAGATGAGAGAAGAGACACTGAGACCACGGCCAACAGGACCCGCAGCCAGCAGGACCCTCGGCCAGCTCCCTTGGGTCCCATGTGCACTGCTCCAGCAAAGTGTCTGCCACACACATTTCATGCTTTCGCTTTGGCCTCATCCGAGGTACAGGCCCACCATCCCGTGAGTGGATGGAGGCATGGACAGTGGGCCCTCAACTCAGCTTGTCCTGGAGGCCTGGCCTGGCTCTCTAGGCCCCTGGACTACCATCAGGCTAATGGCCACACGGCCTGTCCTCATGTGTGGAACGCTCCACTTGCCCACTGCTAACACTTCTTTTTTTTGGCCAGTCCTGGGCTAGAGCTTTACAATTGAGCCACAGCACCATTTCTGGCTTTTTCTATATATGTGATACCGAGGAATCGAACCCGGGTCTTTGTGCATGCTAGGCAAGCACTCAGTCACTAGGCCAAACTCCTGGCCCTTAGGCTAACACTTCTTTTTTTTTTTTTTTTGGCCAGTCCTGGGCTTGAGCTCAGGGCCTGAGCACTGTCCTTGGATTTTCTCAAGGCTGGAGCTCTACCACTTGAGCCTCAGCACCACTTCTGGCTTTTTCCTATGTATGTGGTACCGAGGAATCGAACCCGGGTCCTCATGCATGCTAGGCAAGCACCTTAACCACTAGGCCAAACTCCCGGCCCATAGGCTAACACTTCTACAGTGCCCTTTAAGCAGGGGTGAGTACCCATCGGAAGTGGGCATAAGCTCACTGCCCTCTACTATGCTAGGGGACCCGGAAGTGCCTCCCAGACAACTTCCTCAGTCTTGCCCCGGTAGCTGATGTGGCCACTTCCCGTCCGTCCTGGCCAGCAGTCCAGAAGCAGAAGACTGCACTACCTAGGCTGGGCTGCAGCGTGGGGGCTGTGCAGGACCTGGCTGGCTGGCCCCAGCCTGGGGCAGGGTCTAGCACTGACTTACATGGTGAACACAGAGGGTTGGCAGAATAGAAGTTGGTGAAAAGCATTCCTTCTGCAGCCATCCGGTCCAAATTTGGGGTCTCTCGGGAAGGCTCTCCATACACCCCAAGGTCACCCCACCCCATCTGCAGGGAAGAGTAGAGAGGAAGAGTGCCAATTCTGCAGCTGACACATCTGTGCTGGGGTGTGGTTTATATCCATCCCCTCATGCTCCAGTGAGCCACAAAGCTGACACCCAATCCCAGCAGAGCCTGCAGGTGCTCAGCAGAGCTGCTGCACCAACCAGCTGCTTCTAGAGCTTGCTCACTCTTCTTCTCCCAGGGCGGGGCTGGAGGGTGTCTGCATGTGGACCCTCCTCCCCAGCCCAATCTGGATCTGGAAACTGCACACTCATGCACCTATTTCAGCATAAGGAAGTGACACAAGTTTAACTTCCAAAGCAAGCAGCTAGGTTCCCTCCCCGAAGTTAAACGGGAGCCACCAGAGGACCTGCAAGTCCCTTGAGAATTGAAAATGCATACTGAGATCACCCACGATGCCCAGAGCAGCCCAATTCCCACTGCTGAGAACCCTCGCCTTTCCAGTGGCCACCTGATGATGAATGGACAAAATGGCCCACTGTAGTGGGGTGAAATGTCCCCCCGATTCACATCCACATAGGATTTCGGGATTAGGGCCAACCACAATCCTCTATGGCTGGTGTCATGAAGAAGGAGACAGACACCAGGCGAGGCTGCAGGGCAGGGCAGGAGCCAAGGCAACCAGGGCAGGGTCTCCCCTCTGGGCTTGTCCCACCTGGGCATACGCTGTCAGCCTCCAGGGGAGGGAGAGGGTGGAGACCACAGGCCTCAGCTTTGTGGTGACTCTTATTATGTCTCCTGGGACTGGTGTGCCCACCACAGCGTGGGACCCAGCCATAATAAGGAACCGTGTCACACTTTGCTGGACCCTGAAAACAAGGTGAACGAAGGAAGCCAGCTCCCTCATGTGAACGCTCTCCGCAGGCTGCCAGGGGCTGGCTGGCGGTCAGCGTGACTGTGGACGTGCAGATCTGGATGATGGAATGTTCTGGAGTACACAGGGATGCTAGTGCAGCAGGGTGGGTTCCGGTTACACCATACACCCGACGTCACAGGTGCACTCTATCACAATCACAGCCGTGAGGGTCAGCCACAAAGAGGCTGATGCAGTACAGCGGGGCCCTCCAATCACAATGCAAGTGTGACACCTATGTCCAACTTGCTCACATGGACTGTCCAGAAAAGGCAAAGGCACCAAGTTCCCTTGGAAATCATCGGAAGCAGCTGAAACAGCTTTTCCGTCTGATGACAATGACACCAGGGGCCAGCTTATGGGGAAGTAGGCAGAGACAGGAAGGCAGACAGCCCGGGAGGGAGGCGGTGGCTGAAGCAGCTGCCCGAGTAGGGACGTGAGCCACCTGTCACGTCTGGGGCTGAGCAAGTCTGTCTGCGTTGGGGTGGCACTGTCAGGATGTGTCTTACCCTCCCCACCCATGGCTGCTCCCCGGAGGCTGGCTCCAGGTTCCTTCCAGTTCTGTCTCCTGACACGCTGCTCTGTCCTCAAGACACAGCAGTGGCTGCACCTCTGAGGGTCCATATTCTAAATGGGAGGGGCAGAGAGGCAGGGCATGTGTGCAGGGCCAGATCTAGGTCTGCAGGAAGACTTTACAGGAGATTCTCATTGCTGGCCAGGAAGCAGTGTAGGAGGAGGCAGTGTAGGAGGGGGCAGTGTAGGAGGGGGCAGTGCAGGAGGGGGCAGTGCAGGAGGGGGCAGTGCAGGAGGGGGCAGTGCAGGAGGGGGCAGTGCAGGAGGGGGCAGTGCAGGAGGGGGCAGTGCAGGAGGGGGCAGTGCAGGAGGGGGCAGTGTAGGACCCCGAGTGTGTGCAACCAGCACCAGCTGTGCTCTCTAAAGTGAAAGACACAAGGCAAAGCCAGCCCCGAGGCCCTGCCCCAGGGCTGGAGGGTGTAGTCTGAGGGACCAGACAGCTCCTAGCGTGCTGTGCCATGGATCTACAGTGTGAAATGGTCCCTCAAAACTCCAGATAAACTCAATGGAGCCAGGCCTGTGACCGGGTCAGACAGACTCACATAACCACCAGTTTACAGGTGCAGACATGAGGAAGCTGGGAGAGGCAACAGTCTACAAGGCAGGGAGAATGTGCCACTGAAGGACGCCTGGGCTGTAGAGGAGAGGTGGCCTGGTGAGGCCTTCTGATACTCAGGCACCTCGAGGGCCTTTTGTGGTCTGAGGCTGAACCTTGTTAGCTCTCACTCTACCCCTGCCACATGGATGTACACCTCAGGGCTTCCCTGAGAGCTCGCCTTCTCATCTGCCAGCACACTGCCTTGTGTGCCCACAGACAAGCCCGGCTGGACAAGTCAGCAGGTTGTGCTCGGCTCAGGGGTGTGACCCCAGCCAGGCAGAGCCATGAGACCCATGGGCAAACTAGGTCTGCTGACTGCAAGAATTAGTGAGTCTGAGGTTTCCTGGGGCCACCACCAGACTGCCTGAGGCTGGGGCAGGCTAGACACCCTAGTTAGAAGCCAGGGAATTCCTGTTTTTGCTTAAAGTCTGTGAGTTCCTTTTCTGCTATTTGATTAATCTATGTTTTTGACTGGGACTGACGTTCTCTAGGTGTCAATCCTCAGGGCCTTCAGGACTGCTTGGCACAGCACAGTGCTCCACCTGGCTCTTCTGTCCCCTGGGCAGCCCCAGAATGCTCAGGAAGGTGGCTGGCGCTGGTTGTTCTCCACTCTAAAACAGTGCTGTCCTGTGGATGAGTTTTATTTTCTAGGAGGCAGTTAGAAAATGAGTAGGTGAAAGCCGACACCGTATTTACCTAACCTGAGATATCACAATTGATCCCTTCAAGGAGTCTGCAATTTAAAAGGTTTTAACACACTGCCAGGAGAAGTGTCTGCTTCCCACACTGGGGCATTTGGAAAGGAGAAATGGGATGGAAAGTGGAGAGACCTCTGCACTCTGCTGCTCCCAAACCAGTGGTGTGAATGGGCAGCAAGAGGGGTGTCAACACCCCCACGTGAGATCACCCCTTCATTCCTGAAACAAGGACGGCTCCATCCTGACGCCAGGCCAGTGCAGCCTGACCTAGAGGCAGGAGGAGGGGACTGGACATACTCCCCCTACTGCACTCAGTCCTCAGTGTCCCGTCCACTCCTCCCGGTGTCCACACACCCTCCGTGTCCTGTCCGCTCCTCCCCCTGTCCACACACCCTCCGTGTCCCGTCCGCTCCTCCCCTGTCCACACGCCCTCCGTGTCCCATCCTCTCCTCCCCTGTCCACACGCCCTCGGGTCCCGTCCGCTCCTCCCCTGTCCTCCCCTGTCCACATGCCCTCCGTGTCCTGTCCTCTCCTCCCCTGTCCTCCCCTGTCCACACGCCCTCCGTGTCCCGTCCTCTCCTCCCCTGTCCACACGCCCTCGGGTCCCTTCCTCTCCTCCCCTGTCCACGCGCCCTCCGTGTCCTGTCCTCTCCTCCCCTGTCCTCCCCTGTCCACACGCCCTCCGTGTCCCGTCCGCTCCTCCCCTGTCCTCCCCTGTCCACGCGCCCTCCGTGTCCTGTCCTCTCCTCCCCTGTCCTCCCCTGTCCACACGCCCTCCGTGTCCCGTCCTCTCCTCCCCTGTCCTCCCCTGTCCACACGCCCTCGGGTCCCTTCCTCTCCTCCCCTGTCCTCCCCTGTCCACACGCCCTCCGTGTCCCGTCCGCTCCGCCCGCCCCGCACTCACGTCGTCCATGAGCAGCAGCACGATGTTGGGGGGCCGCGGGGCCCCGGGACTCCCCAGCCCCGTGGTACTCAGCAGCAGCAGCGGCAGCAGCGGCAGCGTCCGGCCTCCCGGCGTGGCCGGCGGCGCCGCCATGGCGTCGGGGCGGCGGGGGGAGCGGGGTCGAGAGGAGCCGAGAGGCCGGGGGCGCGGGCGGAGCGGGGCCGAGAGGCCTGCGGTGCGGGCGGAGCGGAGCTGAGAGGCCGGGGGCGCGGGCGGAGCGGGGCCGAGAGGCCTGCGGTGCGGGGCGGTGCGGGGCGGAGCGGGGCCGAGAGGCCGGGGGCGCGGGGGGAGCGGAGCTGAGAGGCCGGCGGTGCGAGCGGAGCGGGGCCGAGAGGCCGGCGGTGCGGGGCGGAGCGGGGCCGAGAGGCCGGGGGCGCGGGGGGAGCGGAGCTGAGAGGCCGGGGGTGTGGGGGGAGCGGAGCTGAGAGGCCGGCGGGGCGGGGCGGAGCGGAGCTGAGAGGCCGGCGGTGCGGGCGGAGCGGAGCGGGGCTGAGAGGCCGGCGGCGCGGGGCGGGGAGGGGCGGGTTTGCCGCTGATTGACAGGCGGGGCAGGGCGGAGGAGCCGGAACCTCAGCCGGTGACTGACAGGCCGGGAGGGGTCGGGCCCGCAGGAAAAGGCGGGACTGGGCGGGGCTACAGCGGGAAGGGGCGGGGACCACTTCCGGATGGGCGGGGCCTCGGCGGCCGGCGCTCGGGAAGGTCCGGCGCGTCACGGAGGCGGCGCCCGCTCCGCTGCTCGACGGCCGCGCAGAGGCGGCGGCGGCTCACGTGACGCGACGCGCGGCCGGCCAAGATGGCGGTGTGCATCGCGGTGATCGCTAAGGAGGTGCGGGCGGGCGGGCGGCGGCCCCTCTGCCCTCGCGGCTCCCGGTCCTCCGGCTCCCGGCCGCCCGGCCTCGGCGCGGGGTCCGCCGCGGCCCGTCCTGGCCCGGCCCCGCGCTCCCCGCGGGCGGCCCCGCTGCCTTCCGCCGCCCCCCCGCCCGCCCGCCCTGGGGTGCGGAGGCCCCGGCCCTGCCGCCTGCGCCCGTGGGCGCCGGGGGCCCGGTGGACCGTTGTGACCCGGCGCGGGGTCCTCCCGCCGCCCCTCCTGCGCGCGTGCCGCCCCGACAGCGAGGCGAGGCCCCAGGCCCACCCCACGCCAGAACCGCGTTCGTCGGGGCCGTCCTGCGTGGACCCTCCCGGGTCTGGGGCCGTCTGCGGCGGGCCCGTTCTCCGGGCATCTCGCAGCTCCAGCAGGGGGAGATGGAGCCCCAGAGAAAAGCTGTGCCTTCCAGGGTTAGGGCCCTGAGAACTGGAGACGCCGGGGCTGGAGATGACCCTCTAGGGGCTCCCTGTCCTGGGTGGTGTGAAGTAGGAAGCAGTGTAATGGCGCCGTGGCAGAGGGGCCTCCACAGTGAGAGGCAGAGTAAGTGACCCACCAGGCGACAGGTTTGTTGTCAGGCTGTGCCCAAAGCCACTTTCCTCAGTTGTCTTCATGCCTCTGCAAGTATCACATTAGCCTGCTTGGGTCTGGAAGGCAGTTCTTACTGCAGC
The DNA here is from genome assembly GCF_031878675.1 of Megascapheus bottae. Lineage (NCBI taxonomy): Eukaryota > Metazoa > Chordata > Mammalia > Rodentia > Geomyidae > Megascapheus > Megascapheus bottae. The sequence goes on along the minus strand of NC_143532.1, from coordinate 788,522 downwards.
GTGGAAAATCAGGCTGTGGATTTTGGAGGGGCTGCATTCTCCAGTGGTGGTTGGCAGGCCACACACACCTCAGGAAGCACTTTTCGGAGCTGGCACCTGCAGGCAGGCTGATTCCCGTCCTTACAGCTGTCACCATTTTTTTTCTTGCAGAATTATCCTCTCTACATCCGCAGCACCCCCATGGAAAATGAGCTGAAGTTCCATTACATGGTGCATACGTCCCTGGATGTGATAGAGGAGAAGATCTCTGCCATGGGAAAGGCATTAGTGGATCAGAGGGAGCTCTACCTGGGCCTGCTGTACCCGACAGAGGACTACAAGGTGTATCCTTCCTGGAAGGAAAGTTGGGAGGGTGTTCAGATGGATGGGCAGTTGGGGTGGCCTAAGCGAATGAAGGCCTCTAACTTGTTAATTGGAAGACTGGTTTGGGGGGGGGGGGGAGCAGGAAAAAAGCAAAGCTTTGCTTCCTGAGTTTGTATCTGTAAGATGTCTCCTGTGCTTCCAGGCCATCTCCTTTGGACAATAGTGGTGGTTTCATTTATGCCATTATACATGATTTGTACTTTACTATCCATATGCATACACACAAAGAATGCATTTATTTATTCCCTTGTTAGGCCTAGTCACATATGGCACTCGGCAAATCCCTTGGGGAAAATTCAGGCCACAGAGTTCAAGGACATGGTTGTAGGGACTAATGTAGCTGTCCTTGCTGACATAGGCCCTGAAGCAACCCTCTGGAGGGGGTTCGTCTTGTTTGTGAAAACTGACTGTGTTAACCCGCGCCCAGTATTAATTTAGGAAGAGGCTGAGGTATCCCTGTGTGCAGTCAGTCAATTCACAGGGCCTCCTCTGCTCCAACAAACACTGATCAGTGCTCCAAGAAATGTCCTGTCCTGGGCCTTTCCCGAAAGTGGATATCATCAGGGTTCTCCAGAGTGCTTCACTGAGGCCCTCAGAGGCCCCTCGGCTCCTGGCAGGGATGCCGTGTCTTTGATTGTCACAGAGTCCTTGTGTCAAAGCAGGCTCCTTAACCAGCCATGCAGATATGGGTATGTGACCAACTCCAAGGTGAAGCTTGTCATGGTGGTGGATTCCTCCAACACAGCCCTTCGTGACAACGAGATCCGTAGTGTATGCCTGGGATGCGAGCCCACGCCTGGCTGGGTGGCTGGGCTTCATAGCCCTTTCTTTCTTGTGTTAGGATGCTGAGAAGCCAGAATTCTGGCACTGGTCTTTTGCAGGCTCATTTTAGCTGTTGTTGGGTCTTGTTTCAGATGTTCCGTAAGCTGCACAACTCCTACACAGATGTGATGTGCAACCCCTTCTACAACCCCGGAGACCGCATCCAGTCCAGGTGGGCCTGCTCTGACCTGCTTTGCTGCAGTGCTCGCACTTGGAAAGCAGGGGAGCGGGAGCACCTGTCGCCGAGCTCCCAGTTTAATATCAATTTCAAGTCCTTGCTGATGCAGATGCCCTCCTGCACAGCAGTCATGGAGTGCAGTGGAGGGGTAAGGTTTCTCAGGAATGTCCTGTGTGTACCTGAGGACCTACTGAGAATTCACAAGGATTCAGTCTATGAGCAGCAGCCTTTAGGCAGAGAGACCATTGTCTGTCTTCCCTTTTATGGTGAACAGATGCTTGACGACAGGTGTCTCACAGCCTCTAGATAGACTTGACGTTGGTCGCAGTCAAGCCTGTGACTCATGGGGAGTGTGGGTCTGAGTGTGTCCGGGAATTCCCAAGGGGCTCCTTCCTTATGTGCCTTGGGTCAGTCCTTCCTTCTATGTGAGAGCAGGCAGGTGTCCTTGAACTGTGGCCTTGGTCTGGGACACCCCCCAGGGAAGATGGTGGAACTGACACCACTGCAGAGGTGGTGTCTGTGTGCTCATGGTGGCGGGTTCTAGTCCAGTCTGTCTGTGGAGTTTACTTCCTTGCAGCCGTGGGGCTGGGGGTTGTGCCCAGTGCCTGGCTGCCCCTGGAGGGTGGAGGCGGGGAGCCTGTCCCCCTGAGCCAGTGGTTTCTCTTTGCAGAGCCTTTGATAACACGGTGACGTCGATGATGGTCCAGGTCTGCTGAAGACAGACGTGTGCACACTTGCCGAGAGACAGCCATTTCTTCCTTCCTCTAGCTAAGTGTGACGCGTGCACAGGGCAGTGGGCCTTGTGCTCAGTGCTCTCCACTAAAGGCCTTTGCTGAGATCTGCTGTGTCCCATGTTAGCAGAGGACTCATAATTTTCCAGGGACCAGAGACTGCAGAACCCCGTCCCCAGTGGAATGGCAGTGGGGTGGGGGTTGGGAGCAGACAGGTTGCCTGAAGCGGAGCAGCAGCTGGGACACACTGGAGAGGGAGGGCACCCAGGAGAGAATGTGGCCCCTGTTGCTGAGCAAGTCTGTGTGCTGCTTTCTCATTGGCTGAGCAGGTCTGTCGCAGTCAGGAGAGCTCAGAATCCTGTGGAGGTGATTCGGTGCACTTACCTTGCCGCGCTGCGTTCTGATTAGTGTGAAATCAAAAAAGCCTCATGGACACACGTGTAGCCAGGTGCAGCACTTTCCACACACCTGGTGAGGAGGGCAGGCCCTTTCCTGGCCTCCAGGGCCCAGGGAGGTTAGGAAGTGGCCTGCTGCCTTGGGGCCCTGGGCCCCCGTGGACAGGCCAGCTCTCCGGTCAGTCAGCACCCCAGTCCCGTGCAGCCGGCAGCCAGAGAATAGCTGGTGATGGTGACTGTGGGAGCAGCTGCTTCATGGCTTCTGTGGCTGGCTCCCCCGAGTCACCTGATGCTGTGGCCAGGCTCATTGTCACCCATGCTCCACGTTGCCTTCTGAGCCACCAGCTTGACTTGCCAGCCTTCCTGGCAGCTTCTCAGGGCAAGTGAGCAGCATTGCTGGCACAGAGGCTCTTGGCACGGGGCGGCAGCCTGCCAGCAAGGGGTTAGGGCAGGGTCTGGGTGGAGCTGTCCGGAGGGTCACCCTGCCCGTGAGCTGGTCCATATGGCTCCCAACCTCTGCTCGTGTTCTCTTCCCCAGCCTGCTGGGTGTGAGGCGGGAAGGCCCTGTGGACGGGCCTCGGCTGGGGGCGGGGGGGCCTTTACCTCTGCTTTCCCGCCTGCCACTCGACTGGGACCTGACGTGCACACAGCCTTCTTGAGAGCGGGATGCACACTGAGGATGGAGCAGAAAGCAGGAAGCCTGGACTGGTGATGCGAAGCCTCTCCTCTGCGGGAAAATAAAATACGCCCTGCCTTGACCCAGCCGCGCCATGTGGATTTTCTGCTAGCTGCAGCCCGTGCCTCCTGCTCAGAGTCCCCTGTGCTTCACGCTTCAGAAAGCAAGCCTTGCCGTCGGCTGGCCTTGGTTCCACCTGCATAGCGCCCGGTGGTCGTCATCAGTATGACCACCCTGCCGGAGGCCAGCGGGCCCTGGTCAGCCTCCTGGCTGGCCTCGCCCTGAAGCCTGACTCGTTGCTGCGTGCGGCAGCCCTGGCCAGCTGTGGCTCTTACTCCAGGAGACCTGTGATGTGCTTCTGCCTGATGTGGACCAGGGCAGGGTGCCTGCTGCCTCCTGCCCATCCACCCATGGCTTTCTGTGCCCATGGTGGAGCCACAGCGGGGGCCTTCCCACTTGGTGTGCTCACTTGAGCCTGAGTCAGGGAGAGCAGAGCTGCCAGGCCCCTCCCAAGAGCAACTCTGGGTCAGATGACCAAGGGCTGCCCAGCTGAGGACAGTGGCAGCTGTGCAGGACAAGCCAGGTGCTCGGGGGACGCCCTGCTGGAACACAGCTCGGACTGCAGTCAGCCCCACTGCAGCCCATCTGCTCTGCGTGGGCAGACCCCACCTGAGGCACCGCCTCAGAGGACAGCCAGACCACTCCAGTTCCCCAGGACAGACATTTCCTGGGAGGTCAGGAGACAGGCTGGGGACAGTCAGGCTGAGTTTTCTTGGAGTCCTCCCTGTACTGCCACAGTGCAGCTCAGAGCAGCAGTGCCCACAGCTTTAGGGCTGGGCAGCCAGCTCTGTAGGCTTTGCAGAAAGTCCCCCGCCACCTCCGCCAGCCATGTGCCCTCTCTGGGCTCCCAGCAAAGAGCTTTTATTCCAAATGGGGTCATCTTCAGATTCTGGAGAGGCAGCTAGGCTTTGAGGTGTATCATTCACCACACTAGAGGCAATGTCCCCAAAAGGTCAAGGGACAAGTGGCCCTGGGGTGTGGGATGGACTAGTTTGCATGGGGCCCTGGGGCAGGTGCCTGCCTCCAGGTCTCAGTGCTGGAGAGCAGCTCTGGTAAGTCAGGGCCTGAGAGCACACAGCAGCTCTGCCAGGCTTATGGAGTAGAGTGAGCGCAGGAGATGAGGACTGGCCTTCAGAGCTGTGAGCAGCTGTTGGTGATTTCGTGGACTTGAAATGTGACCTGAGGACCCGGGCCTGTCCTAGCCCCCATCTGCAGTCAGTGCAGGATGGCCCCATCCTGGGAAAAGCCAAGTGTCCCCACTTTCACTGGGGGCACGCACCGTGTGCCCACTGTTGAGTGGAAGAGCCTCCACTCTAATTCCTGAACTGATGCAGCCAGCTACCACCAAAGAGCACAGGGCTGCAGGCCCTGGGGCTCCAGCCTGCTGACAGTGGCTCATGGGGTGCAGCTGGTCCTCTGGGACCCGTCTCCTGTCTGTGGAGAACCCCAGAGAAAAGATGAAATGAATCGGGAGAAAGGTCTATCATCACATAGTCTTTAAAACACTCAACAGTTTATTACTAACACATTTCTGTTTTTCTTTAAAACCAGTTAGCTGAGGATCCCAGGATGCCAGTCTTGGCTGACCCTGCCTCCCCTCCCACCCCTTCCTACCCAGAGTTCTCAGGCCCCGGACAGGTGCCATGCTGTGTGGCCATGGGGGTGCAGGCTACCCCAAAGGGCCCTCATGGGCCACCTTGCATACATGCATCCTGAAATGAGTGTTCCCCGAGGAGCACAGCTGGTGACTCCAGACCTCTGAGTCTGACGGCCTTTCAGTGTGACCTGAACCACAAGGAGAATCTTCCTCGGGCCCTGCACAGGAGAGAGCAAAGGCAGGGGAGAGGCTTTCAGGAGGAAGGTGCCCTGGCGAGGAAGCTGATCAGACAGCTTTGGCGCGATGGGGTGGGGGGTTCGCCTTGGTTCCTGGTGCTCAGACGGGGAGGAGACTTGGGGCACGAGGGCATGCCGTCATGAGCTCAGCCACTGCGCTGGTCAGACGCGGTCGCCTGCCAGGCCTCAGGAGCCTGCTGCAAAGCCCTCTTGCGAAGGGATGCCCAGCCCTGCAAAGCCTCCGGGGGCCAGGAAGGAGCAGCCCGCTAGGCAGGAGTGCACAGGCGTGTCTGGGCTGGGAGCCCCTGGGGTACTGACTCAGACCCTGCCCCTGTGCCTGGTGGTGCTGTGGCTCTGGCTCCCGAGAGCTGACGGCTGCCCTCATCCGTGTGGGATGCGGCCCTGAAGGCCATCAGGGCCAGGCTTGCATTTCCTCCCGCCCTGTCCTCTGGGTCCCAGGCCCCTCACAGCCCCACTTACTGGCCCTGCCTGCACCCCCAGGGGGCTCTGGGTCGAGGCCTTCCCAGGGGGATCTGAGGGCAGGGCCTGGCCCTGGCGCCTGAGTATGCCTGCGGTCCCCCGCGGTCTGTGGAGCTGATCCCCGGGAAGTTGGTCCTTTTGGGCAGCACCTGGAAAAAGACCCTGCTGGTCCCCAAACCCCGTCCACGAGCCCCTCTGCTGCCTCTCTGGAGCCACCTGAAGCCTGGGGCAGAGGCTCACATTGTCCCTCACCATTGCCCACACCCTGCCCAGCTGTGCCATGCGAGGCCCAGCTCATGTGCCCAGGAACAGAGGCAGGGACCGGGCTGGGCAGCTGTGTGTCCTGAGGCAGGTGGCCGAGCCTCTCTGTGCCTGTGACTTTCAGTCACGGAAGGGGTCAGCTCCCTGGATGGCCCGCAAGTTCCCGTGAGCCTGAGGACACAGCCTCGACACACCTTGATGACACGGCCTCGGAAGCTCCTCTCGTGCAGCAACAGTGCACTCTGGGCAGAGCTCTGGGAAGCAAATTCTATGTAGGCATAGCTGGGGGCAGTAGGAACCAGGTTGAGAGCCCGGTCCACGCTGGGCCCTGGGCTCTGTCCACCCCGCCCCCTGGGCTCTGTCCACCCCACGTCCTGGGCTCTGTCCACGCTGGGCCCTGGACTCTGTCCACCCCGTCCCCTGGGCTCTGCCCACCCCCCCCTGGGCTCTGTCCACGCTGGGCCCTGGGCTCTGTCCACCCCATCCCCTGGGCTCTGCCCACCCCCCCCTGGGCTCTGTCCACGCTGGGCCCTGGGCTCTGCCCACCCCGCCCCCTGGGCTCTGTCCACGCTGGGCCCTGGGCTCTGCCCACCCCGCCCCCTGGGCTCTGTCCACGCTGGGCCCTGGGCTCTGCCCACCCCACCCCCTGGGCTCTGCCCACCCCATGTCCTGGGCTCTGTCCACGCTGGGCCCTGGGCTCTGCCCACCCCGCCCCCTGGGCTCTGTCCACGCTGGGCCCTGGGCTCTGCCCACCCCGCCCCCTGGGCTCTGTCCACGCTGGGCCCTGGGCTCTGCCCACCCCGCCCCCTGGGCTCTGCCCACCCCATGTCCTGGGCTCTGTCCACGCTGGGCCCTGGGCTCTGCCCACCCCGCCCCCTGGGCTCTGTCCACGCTGGGCCCTGGGCTCTGCCTACCCCACCCCCTGGGCTCTGCCCACCCCATGTCCTGGGCTCTGTCCTCGCTGGGCCCTGGGCTCTGTCCACCCCGTCCCCTGGGCTCTTCCCACCCCCCCCCCGGGCTCTGTCCACGCTGGGCCCTGGGCTCTGCCCACCCCGCCCCCTCTCCTGGAGGCTCAAGCTCACCCCTTCGGGTGCCCGGAGAACTTGTCGCACAGGATGGTGACGCGGTAAATCTCCCCGCAGTGGCTGAAGTAGTTCTCTAACTCCTTGGCTGTGCTCCCATAGTCCACCTGTTCACACCCCGGGGCTTTTCAGGAGCCTGTGTTCTTGTAGGAATGCCTTGGCATAGTGGGGAGGGAAGGAGGGAGGGAGGGAGGGAGGGAGGGAGGACCTAAGGATGAGACTCTGGCTGGGGACAGACTGGGGCATCTGCCTTCTTTCTGCACCGTGTGCCCAGGCAGAGGGCCTAGTGTCTCTGGCCTGCCGGGCCCTGGGCAGCTGGAGCCTGTGGAAGGATGGAATCGCCCCCCTCTCCACCACTCACGTTGCCCACAAAGATGGACCTGTGGTCCGCCTCCACCGTCTCCTCGGGGGGCTCCAGGAAGGGGCAGCCTGCAGGGCGGGAGGGCCTCCCTGTCAGGGCCCCCCAGGGAGGCTCGCTCCTCATCCCGCCACGGCTCTTCAGGGAGGCTGTGGGCCTCAGCTGCGAGGGGGGGAATGGAGGCGCCAGGCTCCCACCTGTGGTTTCGGGGTTTAACATCCACCTGGCTCTGAGGCCCTTTTCCGCTCTGGCCTCTGTCTGAGAGCTGAGTGGCGCTGGCTCCTCAGCCTGCTGTATGGATCACGGCGTTAGCTTGAGCACTTCCGCCCCCCCAACCCTGGTGTGCCCCGTCGTGAACCTGGCCCCCTCCAGGAGGAGGGCCGGCGTGCCTGGCCAGCCGCACAGGCCATCTCGGCCTCCAGGGCCCTATCTTTGCTCTGGACTGGGCACCGTTTCCTCCTGCAGACGCCCATCGCTCCCTCCCAGCAACCTCATCTGGCCCATGGCCTGCCTCAATGGCGCCACGGCTTCTCTCCCAGGCCACAGGAAGAGGCTGCCAGCAATCTTCACTGGGCCCTGGCCCCCACCCACCTCCACGCTCCACACCCCACAGCTACCCGGTCAGGCACAGAGAGGGTCTCCAGCTCCAGAAGGGGCAGGGAGAAGCCTTCGTCGTCGTCTTCCTCAGCTCTCTCACCCCCTTGCCTCGGGCCAGGAGGGGTCTTTCTAAGTTCACCCCAGGCCCCCCAGCCCTGCGCCTCGGGATCCGAGGACACAGTCTGAAGCCAGGCTTCCGTGGGAGGTGAGAAGAGAGAGGAGTTCAGGAAAGGCCACATGGGTGGACGGGATGGGGAGACCAGGCCAGGCTGCACACGTGCACGGCCCAGGCCCGCCTCCTGTTTTAAGCCCTCCCCCGGGCCAGGTGCCCCCACTGCAGCCCTCAGGGAGGCCCTCCCGGCCCCTCCCGGCCCCTCCCGGCTCGGCTGCTTCTGCCTAATCTGGCTCTCCCAGGCTGCTAACCCTCTTCCCCGGCAGGCAGCCCCAGGATACAGGCGGGGATGGTGGGAGGGCCTGGCCTCCCCACACCACCTGAACTTGCCCTACTTCCCACCTGACCCTCAGGCAGGCCCAACGCCCATGGCTGCGGGGGGTGGGGCACAAACCCAGGGCCCTGGGGGCTGAGAGATGGGTTGCTGACTGGCCTAGTGGGAGTCACTTAAATTGGGCCAGCGTTCTTGCCCTGGTGGCAGCATGGAAGGTTCTGTAAATGAGGCCATGGATACGGGGTGGGGGCCTCCAGACACTATAGGGGTTCCCTTAGGGTCCCTAGAGCCCAGCCATGCTTCCTTGTCTAGACCTGGGGGGACGTGGCATGGATATGGGGGCCTCCAGGCACTATAGGGGTTCCCTCAGGGTCTCTAGAGCCCAGCCATGCTTCCTTGTCTAGACCTGGGGGGACGTGGCAGGCCTGCATCCCTTACTCCCTGGCATGCATCCTCACGCCCCCCCTTCACAGTAACCCCCACCTGTCGTCCTCCATAGCCCCTCTCCCCCTCCGCAGCACCCTCCCCCTCCACAGTGCCCCTCCCCCTCCACAGTGGCCCACTTGGACATGGGTGCCTGGCTCTCCCCGATCTAACTCTGGCTGTACCACTGACTCCCCATCAGGTGCCAGGGTCCGAGGAGCACACTCCTCCCCTCCTCCACCGACCTCCCAGCATACCCGCTCCGTCCTGATCTGCGGGACTCTGGCCTCCCACTGCCCGGTGGGATCTAGGCTAGGATGGAGGAGCTGCGCTGTGTGGGCAGAGGGGAGAGGGACCTGTGCCTGCAGCCACCCGGGAAGCCCAGCCTGGCCCCAGCCTGGCTGCTGTGTTCTAGCTCTACGGAGGCCGGTGGTCCAGTGTGGAAGGGCTTCTGGGTGGTCCTGGGGTCTGACCAGAGCCTGCCCCAGCCCCATGCAGCTTCTCGCTCTCCTGTGTGAGGAGCCCGGGGCTCTGGGCTCTGGGCGCCAGCTTCCAGGGCGCCTCCACCGCTGACCCCCCACTGACTGGCCGTTGGGTCTGGGCCCCTCTGTCACTGGGGAGGGCCGTCCGTGCTGAGGATAGGCAGGCTGGACCCGGCTGCACCAGTGCTGCTGCTGCGAGGCTGGGGTGTGGGAGAGGATTTGTGGGGAGAGCCCCCTCCAGGGGGGCAGCACGTCAGGGACTGCGCGAGAGCCCAGCCCCTGGCCACCTCTCCGGAGCCCAGCATCTGCAGTGGAATCATCGCGTCACCCCATGCTCTCCCAGGGTGCTGAGACGGGCCCAGCCCAGGGCCTGCTCAGCCTGCTCAGCCTGGCTTTCTCAGCCCTCAGAACGACAGCCCCGCCGCAGCACCGGGGCCAGGCTCCTCACTCTGGATAGGCCTTCCCTCCCAGCCAGGACATGGATGGAGCTGGAGCCCATTTGCTGCATCCCTCTGGCCTTCGGGGGCCCCCGGGGCCCCCGTGTCCACCTCAGGTCCCCTCAGGTGGGATGCCTTGCAAGACAGAGCCACAGGACTGTGCTTCCCTAACCAGAGGAGGCTGGCCCTGGAGGTTTAGAACCCCCTGGATGGGTCTCTCAAGAGCCATGGTCCCTCCCTCCCATGTCCCAGCCCCGCCTCCTTCCCCTAGGACATCCACCCTTGCTCTGATGTGCACTGAGGAGCCCAAGGAGAGGCCGGGCTCTGTGGTAGCAAACGCTCCTTTATTACACAACGCGGTTGACCGAGTCTCACAGCGCCATGGCCACAGGTATGGGACAGTAGGGGCATGGGTGGGGGTGGCATGCTACAGCACCCACAGAGAACTGGGACTGCGGGGCGCAGCTTCTTATGAAGACAGCAACCCAACGCTCCCAGTCCAACTCCCTGGAAATGAGAAACGAGGGAGAGGAAGCGAGCCATGAGTCTGCTCCCAGCAGGCTGTGCCTGCTGCCCCCTGGGCCTGCCTGGCGCGGGCCACCGTGGATGTGGCTGGTGTGCCGGAGGCCGACGGGCCTCCATCCAGGCGGGAGCTGGAGCCTCCTTTGCAGTCATGCAGAGCCGGCGGCACTGCTGGTCTGGTGCTGAGGACCCTGTTTTCTAGGTCTCTGGGTCGCCGAGTTGGAACAGAAAACCCACGGGGGATCGTTTTCTGGAGACTGCTGACCCCAGCACCGGCTGCCCAGGCCTGCTCTGAGAGCTGTCTATAGGAGCAGACAGGTCCTTCAAGGCCAGCTGGCCCCAATTCCCTTCCCTGCCTTATCTTCCTCACTTGCCAGCAAAGACCCATGTGGTGCACAGGGCAGGGCCTGCAGGGCAGGGCAGGCCAGGCCTGGGGAGAGCTGGGCAGAGGAATACTCACCGTGGTCAGTAGGTCAGAACTGACTGAGCCATCGGGACCCCAGAAGAGACTGGAGAAGCACTCACCGCTTGGGCTCTTTGGAGTAGGCCCTGAGACTGCCAGGCGGAAGGGGGGCCATCCCCGGCTTTGCCCTCTTCTCTTGGAGCGGACACCTCCTCCACCCGTGGGTGTGCTCACCTCGCAGAGCCCCCGAGCAGTGTGCAGACAACCTCCCACCACACTCCGGCACCCTGCTCTTCCTGCCAGGCAGCTCCAGATAGGCCAGACATGCCCCACCTACAGGAGCTCCTGTCCTGCACATGCGCATGGGGGCCTCTGCCTCCTGCAAGGGTCCCTGAGGACAGCCCTGGTCAGCCCACGGGAGGACTTGAGGCCTCAGCTTTGGTATACTGAGGAAAGCGGTGATGCCACTCAGTGTGCAGTGGGTGGACAGGCGGCCTGGGGACCGATCCACGGGTGACCCTGCAGGCAGCCAGACACGAGTGGACAGGCGGCCTGGGGACCGATCCACGGGTGACCCTGCGGGCAGCCAGACACGAGTGGGCAGGCGGCCTGGGGACCGATCCAAGGGTGACCCTGCGGGCAGCCAGACACGAGGGGACAGGCGGCCTGGGGACCGATCCACGGGTGACCCTGCGGGCAGCCAGACACGAGGGGACAGGCGGCCTGGGGACCGATCCACGGGTGACCCTGCGGGCAGCCAGACACGAGTGGGCAGGTGGCCTGGGGACCGATCCAAGGGTGACCCTGCGGGCAGCCAGACACGAGTGGACAGGCGGCCTGGGGACCGATCCAAGGGTGACCCTGCGGGCAGCCAGACACGAGTGGACAGGCGGCCTGGGGACCGATCCACGGGTGACCCTGCGGGCAGCCAGACACAAGGGGACAGGCGGCCTGGGGACCGATCCACGGGTGACCCTGCGGGCAGCCAGACACGAGGGGACAGGCGGCCTGGGGACCGATCCACGGGTGACCCTGCGGGCAGCCAGACACGAGGGGACAGGCGGCCTGGGGACCGATCCACGGGTGACCCTGCGGGCAGCCAGACACGAGTGGGCAGGCGGCCTGGGGACCGATCCACGGGTGACCCTGCGGGCAGCCAGACACGAGTGGACAGGCGGCCTGGGGACCGATCCACGGGTGACCCTGCGGGCAGCCAGACACGAGGGGACAGGCGGCCTGGGGACCGATCCACGGGTGACCCTGCGGGCAGCCAGACACGAGTGGGCAGGCGGCCTGGGGACCGATCCAAGGGTGACCCTGCGGGCAGCCAGACACGAGTGGACAGGCGGCCTGGGGACCGATCCAAGGGTGACCCTGCGGGCAGCCAGACACGAGTGGACAGGCGGCCTGGGGACCGATCCACGGGTGACCCTGCGGGCAGCCAGACACGAGGGGACAGGCGGCCTGGGGACCGATCCACGGGTGACCCTGCGGGCAGCCAGACACGAGGGGACAGGCGGCCTGGGGACCGATCCACGGGTGACCCTGCGGGCAGCCAGACACGAGGGGACAGGCGGCCTGGGGACCGATCCACGGGTGACCCTGCGGGCAGCCAGACACGAGGGGACAGGCGGCCTGGGGACCGATCCACGGGTGACCCTGCGGGCAGCCAGACATGAGTGGGCAGGCGGCCTGGGGACCGATCCACGGGTGACCCTGCGGGCAGCCAGACACGAGTGGACAGGCGGCCTGGGGACCGATCCACGGGTGACCCTGTGGGCAGCCAGACACGAGTGGCGCGTGCTGAGGGATGAGGAGGGTCGGGTGGGAGTAATGAGGGGGTGGATGGAGAGTGGAGGGGCAGGGGTACAGATGGGACTGGGTGGAGAGATGGAGGCCCGGCAGATGCAAGGTGCATGGATGAAGGTGTGTAGTCAAGTGGAGAGGCTGACGGCAGACGGGTGAGCGGGCTGAACTCATGGAGTCGGTCCGCTGTTGAAGCTAGGGGTCAAGGTGAAGCTTTGGTGCAAGCTTGGTCTATTTGGAGCAGTTGGGGTCATGGCCCGATCCCTATCCATATAGCTTTGGAAAGAGCCCGTTTTCCCAGCCCCCCGGGCCTGCCCCATCCCCCCTGACCCCTCTCAGTCCCTGCTGGCTGGCTCTTGCCCAGGCTCCAGCAGGCAGTGGGGCTGGGGCAGGGGCTGCAGCCGGTGTAGCCTCGCCAGTGCCTGCTGTCACCTATGGAGCAGGCTCTGGTCTCTGCCTCGGTGTGGGTCAGAGGCCTGGCCTGGAAGGTGTCCTCCAGGTGGGTGGCCCCCAGGACACCTCCAGGGGATACGAGCCCCTCTTCTTCAGGGCCACCCAGGGAAGGGAGAGGCAGTGAGGTGAGAGGAAGGGTGCAGGTAGGTACTGGAGGGCAGGGCCTGGCGCCAGCATGTCAGCCATCTGCTCTGTATGTACTCTCTGGGCCGGGCCCTGGGGCCAGGACACTGTCTGCTGCCTGCCTGCTCTGCTGTGGCCTTCAGAGCCAGGGGTAAAGCTGCTGTATGGTTTGGGATTTAGGGGAGTGAGGCCCTGAGAGCTGCGTCTGTGTTGAGCAGAGCCTGGCACTTAATGCCTGAGCCAATGGTTTGGGGGTCGGTAGAGGTGGTGGGAGAGCTCTGGGCAGGAGGCAGGGACAGGCTGCCAGCTTCCCAGGGCTCTTTGTAGAAGAGCCGCGCTGCCCTCTCGAGGAAGCCAGGCGCCTCCACATCCACACTGCATGCTGGCACCTTAGGAGCAGGGCAGCCATGGCTGTCCATGGGACGGCTCTCACCCCCCCCCCAGCCCTGCTCCTCCCCAGCTAACCCAGACCATCCTCCTGCAGCAGCCTCCTCCACGCCTGCCTGCTCTTCTCTGGTGACCCAGCCCACACCTGCCCTCCGGTAGTCCCCTCCTGCATCGGCTGCCGCCCCAGCCCCAGTGTCCACTACCCACTGGCTGAGACGCCTCGTGTGCAGGTCTCAGGGGAGCCCCCTTCCCGGCAGCTGGGGTGGAGGGGCCTGCCCCACCTGCAGCTCCATGGCCTGGCTCCTCACCAAAGAGATGCCACGAGCAAAGGGACGAGAGCAGGCCGTGGAAGAAGGGCAGTTCGCTTTGCACACAGAGGCCTGGCTGCCCCGCCCAGGAGCATGCCCCTGCAGGGCTGGAATACGGGTCTCCAGGGGAGCTGTCTAGGGCTCCCCCTGGCCAGGGGTCACCAGAGAGCATGCGCACCAGCACACACAGCCTCTGAGGGCCTGGTTTTATTTTCCTCCACAGACACGGTGCTGTGCCACCCGGGGCCATTCTAGTCACAGCCATTTTCCTCGCCCATCCAGAAGGACCCAGCGGGCTGCAGCGGGGCGATGCGGCGGCGGCGGCGGGGCAGAGGCGTGCAGTCCAGGCTGGTGCGGGAGCAGGCCTTTTCTCTCCAGGGACAGGACCGTGGCGACTCCGGACCCTGGCAGGCTCTGTACTTTGGAAAGTCGGCCCACCGGAAGGAACGGGCTAGACGGGCTTCCACATCGAATCTCAAGCCCAAATCCCACACCAGTCTTGTCTGAAACTCACAAAAGTAAGCTTCTGCCGGCTGGCGCGGCCTTGGCTCTGGAGGGTGAGAGATGTAACTCGGCCTTCAGAAGAATGAGGCTGCGGCCATCAGGCTCAGGCTGGCACGGGCTTGGTGGCATCTGATGGGACCCTTTCTTACAGTATCCGAAGAATGGGTATCACAGCGGTGAAGAAATGCCAGCCGCCATGCAAGTGGGACCACAGGTCAGATTTCTCTGAAAATCTATTTCTTAAACTTCATATGCTCGTGTAGTTTCTCTTAGTTTTTTGTTTGGCAAACGTCTCTTCTGGATCATCACCACGGATACTGTCTTTTGGACCTCTGCAGGGACTATTTACATTCACATTATGACTCCTGGCTCTGGCGGGGCCGCTGGACCCAGGTCAGTAGCTGGCACCCTTATTGCACTGTTGTCATGGAGCCTTCTAGAGAACGCACACAAGGGCAGACCACAGGCTGGGTCTGGGCTTTGCTGCCCCATGTGGTACAGGCGTGACGCTCCTTCCTTCAGTTCTTTCTGGAAACCTGGAGGGAGTCAAGTGCCTGGCGGGCAAGGTGGACAAGAAATGCAGTGTGGGTGGGGAAAACGGCTAACCAAAAAATCTGACAGAAAATAGCGCCCATCGCCCTGAGCTGGGAGCAACAGCACAGAGGACTCGCACACAGCACAGGTGTTCAGGGAGCGGTCTGGGCCAGCGCGTCTGTGCGTTGTCTTCTGTGGTTGTGTTTCTGCAAAGCTTGGAAGGCAGGAGTAGCATCAGCGAGACAGTTGGGTGGTGACAAGGCCGACACAGAGGTAGGGTGGGGCGTGGTGAGCAGAGGTAGAGGAGGAGACACCGAGCAGTGGACTCGCAGGGGTGGTGGCTGTCTCCTCGTGCTTTGAAAACGGTCAAGATTCAACCCAAAAGATTGTCACAGTCTTGTTCAGAATCACGCTCTCTGGGGAGAGCACGTTAGCACTTTTTGTTTTCCCACAAGTGGAAACGTGAATTACAAAAAGTCACAGAGGGCCTTGGGACGGACGGACGGACGGATGGAGTTAAGTCCCCACAGAGCCCCGGTGCACAGGGCAGCTGGGCCCATGGCGACTTGAGGGAGAGCTCAGGACTCAGGCAGCCACCTGACGACCCAGCTCGCACTGCCGGGATGCTGAACAAAACCAAAGGCCCTGACTCCTCGAGCCATGCCCTCCAAGCCCCAATTATCCCAACATCCCCAAACAAAATCGAAGCCCAAGTCAGAAAGACCAACATCCAAACAAACCAAGATGGAGTAAAATAGCGAAAAAAATACTTTGGCAGTGAGAAAAACCTTTTGGATTTTGATTTCTTGTGTTGCTTTTTGGATTCCCTTTGGAGAGGAGGTGAGTTGGCCTCCTTGGTGGGGCTAGCTAGCAAGGTAGTTTACAGGTAGGTTTCCTTTGCTTTTTTTTTTTTTTTTTTTTAACTTTTTGGATTTTTACTTAAAGCCAAAGAGTCTGACATTAAAGGAAAAAAAATTGAAACAAAAAATGTTTCTCAAGTCTGCAACTGAAGTCCTCACCCAGCTCTGCTGCATCTGCAGAGCCCGTGGGTGGCCGCGGAGAGCAGGGCAGGGCTGGCCATGAAATCACAGCTTCTCTCCCCTTTTAGCAGGAAGGGGAGAACTCTTCAGTCTTCTTTGAGCATTTCAAAGTTGCGCTTAAGCCAATAAAACAAGACCCACCCCCCAAAGTTCTTTGTTGAAAATGTAAGCCAGCATTTAGATTTTTTTCATTATAGAGAAAGCATGTAGGAGTCAAAAGATAGAAAAAATGAGAAAGAGTGGCAGAGAAAGAAACAGAGAGACAGAGAACAAGAGAGAGAGAGACAGAGAGAGAGAGAGAGAGAGAGAGAGACAGACAGACAGAGAGAGAGAGAGAGAGAGAGAGAGAGAGAGAGAGAGAGAGAGAGAGAGAGACAGACAGACAGAGAGAGAGACAGAGAGAGAGACAGAGAGAGACAGAGAGCGGTGGGAGGAAGGCAGAGGAAGACAGAGGGAAGGTAGAGACAGAGGACACGGGCAGAGCTGGCCACACTGCCATCGGAAGCTGGCGGCCACCCCGAGGCAGTCTCGAGGATGCGAGGAACGAGGTCATGGAGTGTGACGTGAACCGTCCGTTAGCTGAGGCGGCTGCATGGATGCAGTTCTGTTGGTTCCGTTTTCTTTTGGAGAGAAGCAGTAGCAGCAACGTCAGCCATGGCTCCTCGGGGCCAGGCGGGCAGCGGGGCTGAGGCTCGTGGGCCAGCAGGACACGGCCTCCACGGCTGGGGGTCAGCGGGGCACAGCTGTGTCCAGGGGGCCAGGCAGGCCAGGGGAACAGGGGCGGGAGAGCCCCGCAGACCCGGCCTCGCTGGGGCTGGCGGTGGCGTCGGGCTGTGAGGGCAGGGGGTCAGCCACTGCCGCCGCAGGGCCCTGCAGGCTCTGGCCACACACGTGGTGGTGCTTCTCCCAGTCCTTGTGCTGGCAGAAGGACCCGCAGTACCGAGCCGCATTGCAGCCGCTGCACGTCTCGCTGGCCTTCCGCCCGCAGTTCCAGCAGCTCTGGATGTGGAAGGGGCAGAGGGACAGTCAGGGGGGGCAGACCCCAAATGCCCAGATGCCCGGCCGGCTGTGAAACCGGAGGTGTGACTCCACCTCCAGACACTGCGGCAGCCACGGAGAGGTCCCGCTCCACTGTCCCGAGGCAGCCGAGGGCCTTGTCTTGGGCACCTACGTCTTGGGGACAGGTGGTCGGCAGAGTAGGATGCCCTCCCCTACCTGTGAGCTTCTTCTTGGGGCTGTGGGACAGAGAGGCCAAACTTGTCCGGAGAGTTCAAGCCCTGCCTCCACTTGGCCTCCAAAGCCTCTGGCCGACTGCAGCCGGCGTCCCTGCCTCACGCTGACCTGCCTGGCCCTCTGGCAGCCGCATGGCCCCAGCCCCCTCCTCAGGTCCGCTCAGCAGCCACCTGCCAGGGAGATCTACCCCGACCCCTCCGCCTCCCCCGGGCCAGCGCTGCCCTTCCTTCTGGGAAGGCCGCCGTTCTCGTGCTTCCTTGCCTCTCCCGCTAGCTCTAGCCTCTTCTCCACAGCTGTGTCCACTCTGCAGCAGAGTGGAAGGAGCAGACGGGCTCGCTCTCCTGACCCAGAGCCTGGGGCCAGCCCAGGCGAGGCCATGCAGGGGCTTGGAGTCCTGCCCTGCCCTGAAGATGGCCAGGGACTGCCCCAGGAAGGCCTCTCCTTCCTCCTGGACAGGACGGATGAGCAATCTTCCCACACCTGCCCCGCTGGCCGAGTCTAGCCCCCGGATGCCTCCTGCCCTGGACTTCAGCTCTTACCCACGTGCACAGTGAGAAAGATATGGAAGACAAGACCCTGGGTCCCCAGAGCTCCTCAAACCCTCTGCTTTCACCAGGGAAGGAGCCCCAGCAGCCTGTGCCCAGGGCAGGCGTCAGACTCGCTGCCTGCGCTCTGGAGCCTCGGGGTCCCACGTGTACAGCCCTGGAGGCCTACAGGATCCTTGCCAGATCGCGGGGTCTGCCCTGATACGCAGTGCAGCAGAGGTGGTGTGAGGGGCATGTCCTGTGGCACAGGGTGCCCACAGGTGGGGACAGCTTGGGCCCCAAGGTCACACAGATGCTGGGCTCTGGCCATGGTGGGCCTGGAGGCGTGGCAAGCAGTCCTACCTCGCTGGAGTCCTCCTGCTGGTTGATGACGGTCAGGGCGTCCTCTGAGGCCTGCCGCTTGGCCTCTGCCAGTGCGCGCTCCATCTTGGCGCGCTCGGTGGTGATGAGCTCGTGGGCTTTGCGCTCTGCATCAGACACGGCTTTCTGCAGCTCCGACATGGCCTGCCGCTTCACCTCGTTCACAGCCTCTTCTGCAAAGCACGTGGCGCGTTGGTGGTCAAGCAGGCCCCCACCTTGGGGCTCAGGCTCCCCATGTCCCCGGCCAGAGCAGGAGCCCCCACGCACGGCTGGCCACCACGGACACGGGCACGTGGTGTGTCCTGAGCATGTGCTGAGGGCTCACAGGAATGTCAGCAAGTGCCCCAAAGCTCGCTCGTGCCCATCACTGAGCTGGTTCTCACTGTGTCCACTCCGTGGGCACCCGCCCTGGAACCTGTCCCAGCCGCCCGGGAGTCTGCACTCCATCAGGCTCAGGCAGCCCACAGCAGTGTGGAAGCTGCTCTGAGAAGCACTGCTGTAGCTCCGGCTTCATCTCAGCCATGCAGGGGCAGCCAGGGGCAGTTCTTGTCAGAACTGCCCTCTTTCTCCCCCACCCCCAGTCCTGGGCTTGAGCTCAGGGCCTGAGCACTGTCCTTGGACTTTCTCAAGGCTAGAGCTCCACCACGTGAGCCTCAGCACCACTTCCAGCTTTTTTTCTACGTATGTGGTACCAAGGAATCGAGCCCGGGTCTTCGTGCATGCTAGGCAAGCACTCTACTGCTAGGCTAAACTCTGGGCCCCAAGCTGCCTTCTTTTTACCTCACCTCTGTGTCAATGATTTTGATTCTAGCTCCTGGCCAAGGCAGAGCCAGGACAGGACAGCCCAGCCCAGCCTAGCCAAGCCCACAGTTGCACCACAACTACTGCCCAGAGAAGCCAAATGCTACCTCAGCTGAGGGCTCTGCTCTCCACCACTGGCCCTGCCTGGAGACTGGAGGGTCAGGCCAAGGCCTAGGTCTGAAAGCATCCAAACAGACCGGCCTGGGCCTTGCTGAACTGCTCCCACGGCCTCTCTATCAGGCAGCGTGGAGAGTGGCTATTGAGGACTGGCCACAGTGGGTGTCTGAGGCACCCCGAGAGAATCTGCCCACCGGGGGTGTTGGAGCAGCTAGCAGGGCCCAGTGGGCCCCAGCCTGACGGACAGCAGCACAGTCACCGGGCAGCTCCATGCCAGGGCCAGCAAAGGCCCCCGAGGCCCCTCCCAGGCTAAATAAGGGGAGGGACACAGGTGTGTGTGCACAGCTCGTTCTCCCACGAAGTCCAAGCCTGGCTTCTGCCCCTCAGCCCCCCACTGTCTGCAGCCCTCACCCCGACATCAGACTCCCTCTCCTCACGCTTCACACTGAATCCTCTGGAGTTCAGAATCCACTTTCCTTAGCTCCTCTGTGTGCAGCCCCAGGCTCAGGCTGGTGTGATCTTCCCCTCACCCTCAGGGCTGTGACCTCACAGCCCTCCTCCCATCAGCACTGTGCCCAGCCTGGCCCGTGCCCGTGTGCTGTCTGTGCCCTTGCACAGCGGCTTCCTGTGTGTACAGATGCGCTTTGCTCTATGAGAAGCCAAGGGCAGTGCCAGGTACACATGGGTGCTTCTCATTCCCAGCTAGAGGGGCCCTGCCCTCTGTCCCCCGGCCCACCTCCTGCCCCACTCACCAGCCTTCCTCCATATCTCCTCAGGCACATAGCCTGAAAGGGTCCTGGGCACAAACTCCCGGTGGATGTCTGAAACAGGGAAGGTGGGCGTCACATACAGGCAGGGGGCATCTCTACCTTCTCCCAGTGCGGTTCCTGCCCATCCAGGCCAGACTCTGATGGCAGGGAGTGTTTTCCTGGGGACCAAGTGCCAAGAAGCCTATGGCGGGGGTGGGGAGGAGGTCCCTCCAACAGGGGCAGAGAGGGTCAGCTGCTAGACGTAGATACCCACTGTGGCGGGTGAACAGGGACCCCTGGAGGCCTCTCCTGAGCTCCGGCCTCTGCCCACCAGGCCCTGGAGTTCTGAGCTTCCTAGAAGACTGGGTGTATCTTGGTGCTAAGTGGGGAGGGCACCTCCTTTTAAGGGCAGCCCTCTCGGTGTGGGTTTTATTATAGTGCCCGTGCCACGGCCAGCTCTTCTGGGCATTCATGGCACACCCTGTGACCCCTGTCACCCTCCCCCTTCCTCAGAGCACACCTAGCTGAGAGCCCTCTGAGCCACTGGCGCCGCCGAGGGGCCGGGCCGGGGTGGGTGCGGGGCCCTTCTTTCCATCCTCAGCGTCGCTGTAGCGCCGCATCCAGTGGTTGAGCTCCTCTCGGTCAGCTTCCTGGCACCGGCGCAGCACTGCGAGCGAGCGCTTTGTCTTCTCCACCATGTCCATGATGCAGTTCAGGAGCTGAGTGGACAGGCCCTTCAGTGCTTCAGAAGGCCCAGCCCGGCCAGGGAGGATGGGGAGCCCAGCGAGCGGGCCTCCAGAGGGTGGGCCCGGGCTCAGCCAAGGCTGCAGGTGTGTGGATGCCGGGGTGGGGGGGCTCTTCAGCCCTGAGACAACCTGCCCCGGGGACACTTCCTTCCCAAGAAGAAAGGAGGTGCAGAGGTGGACCCAAGGGGCCCTCTTGGGTGCAGACAGCTGCCAAGAGGCCCATGAGGGCGCCAAAAAGACACCACGGACAGGATATTTGCTTTCCCCAGATGTCCTGCGGGGAGTGCCATCGAGCAGGAAGCCAGGAGGAAGGCTGGCCGGCCTGCGGGGCCTGGGGCCTTTTCCTTCTTCAGTGCCCAGACAGGCCCCTGGTGGACAGTGGGACTCACAGATTTTCAGGTGGCCGCAAGGGCCCTGGGCGGGCTCAGACATGGAGTAGTGAGCGGGGGGGGGGGGGGAGCCCACACCCCACGTTGCTGCCCTGGCAGTCTTGGGAGCCAGGATTGGCGGGGACCTCGGGGGAGGCCGGGAGCCATGGTCAGCGGAGACCCGGGGAGGGACAGGACCACGGATGTGGCCGTAACTCACATTGTTGAGGTGCTTCCATTCCTCTGCCCACTCTCGCTCGGTCAGCTTGTGGTCAATCACTTCCTCCTGCCGTGACCCAGGTACCACTGCAGGAGGGGTTCAAAACCCACCCAACTCTCAGACCCCGTGCCCCCGGCACAGTGCTCTCAAAGCCACACCTCCACCCCAGCCCTCCCACCCCCTGCCCTCAGCCCAGCTCAGCCCTTGCATCCAGACACCAACTTGGGCTGTGTGCATGTTGGGGAGACGGCGTGGGGTGAGGGACCACGCACATGGACCCTCTGCACGGTGCCTGGGCCCCGTCCCTGGGCGGATGTGGCCACCCCTTTCCAGCAAGCCTCTCCTCTTCTTGCTGCTTCCGTCCCCGTCTCCTGCCCACAGCTGCCTGGCTCCCGGGAGTGCTTCTGACTTCCAGTCAGCCAGCTGCAGTCCATGCAGCCTCCCAGACCCTGGTGCCTCGCGGCCTTTTAAGCGCAAGTGCTTCCTCAGCTATCCAGGTCCTCCCAGGGGTGGGTGCTGGCTCCCCAGGGCAGGACGCCAGGTCTCCGGGCTGGACGGCCACACACAGCATCAGGCCAGCTCTGCAGACCTTCAGCAGGGCCAGAGTCAGGATGCTCATTTCTCATGGAACCTGGGCTGCCGCCTCCCTCTAAGGGTCTCCGTTTGCCTTCCCTGCCTCCTGGGGGTAGGAGGAGTGGGAGGGTCCCATTGCAACCCAAGGAAGCAAACCAGGAGGAGGTGCAGGAGTGAGTTCACCCCCCGCCACCCCCCCAGAGGGCAGCAGGAGCCGAGTTTGCCCAGTTATCACACAGGGAGGGGCCTGCAGCCAGCCACACTGGCACTCTGCCTCACTAGCCGTGAGATCCAGGGATGGAAAGGAGGGGCTCTGGGATGGGTGCTGAGACCTGAGAGACCATGTCTGGCCTTGCATAGAGGTCTTCCTGAAATGCAGGGCTCCCGGTTCCTGCTCCCCCTCACCCCGTGACCCAGCATTCACGGTGCTTTTTTGGGCAAAGGCTTTAATTCTAAGCTGTCCTTGGTCCCTAGAGATCGCCAAGACCCGGAGTCTGCCCTCAAGGTGTGGCAGTGTGGGGCGGTGGTGGCTGCAGCAGCTGTCCTCATCTCCCCGGACGGCCGCAGGGCAGCCCGCACCAACGCCCCAACCAAAATAGCGCAGCGCTGTGCCCGACAGCTGCCGTTTATTTTTGCATTAGCAGAAGCGGGTGGGAATTAGCACCTGCCTGACCCGGCGTGGGAGCCAGATGCCCACACCTGCTGCAGAGCCCAGGCTGGCTCTGGAAGCCGCTGCAGCGCAGGGGCGGGGAGGTGGCCCTGCCCAGGCCAGGCGGCCTCTGATGACTCTGGGAGAGCCAGCGTGGGACCCCAGCTTCCTGGCCCCCTTCCCAATGCACCCTCCCTGCATGCTGGTGGCGGATCTTAGAGGGCAGTTGTGCTGGCCATCTGCTCCAGCACAGAGGAGGGTCTGGGCAGGTGGGCCATGCAGTGTCCCTTGTCTCCTCCTCTGTGTGTGGGTAAGGATGAAGGAGAGGACGCCACCTCTGGGCCTGCTCCACAACAGCAGCTGCACCTCGGGCCTAACTCCCAGCAGGGCCTTGTGTGAACACCCCAGGCCTCGCAAGGCTCTGGCCTCATCCCCTGGCAGAGGAGGGAAGGGGACCCACCATGCGGCTAAGAGCACACTGAGGACTGCTGTGCAGGATGAAGAGTGGACGGCCTTGCTCAGGGGTGGCCCAGCCCAGGGGACAACTGTGGGCCCTGGGCCCAGACAGGCTGCCCCCGAGGGAGGAAAATCTGCTGCCCCTGAGGGCTCAAGGCAGGGGGTGGGGTCTGAGGAAGTTAGTGCCTGCAGGGGCAGCCCGCAGCCCGCAGCCCTCTGCCCTCCACGGTTTTCCTGGTGCACAGAGGAGGTCTAGGGGAGCAGCAGCGTTCAGGCGCCTTCCGCTACCAGAGCCACCTGGCAGGAGCACATGCAGGCTGCACACTGGCAGCCTGGCCGGCCGGTGGAGCCCACGCAGGCGCACTTGCTCTGGGTAGCACACGCATCCACCACCCGCCCTGGCCCACCGCGTACCGAGCTGCCGATGGCGCTCCCGCAGCTCCCGGGGGTCGGGGTGGCGGTAGGGGTCTCGGAAGTGGTGGGCGGTGGCCATGTCCTCCAGGCGGTAGTGTGGGGGTGGGGTGGGGTGGGGCAGCCCATTGCTGGGGCTGCAGCGCTGGGCAGGGCTCAGGGTGCAGGCCCGCTTGCTGAGGTGGTCAGGGTGCAGCGGGTCTCCTTCTGACCCGTTCTCTTTGGTCCTGGCAGAGAGAACAGGCCGGAGACGGTGGCCAAAGACCATCAACCACGGGAAGAGGCTCGGGCAGTGGGGTGGGGCTAGGGAAGCGGGAATGGAACTGGACCAGCCCTAATGGGGCATGACCCAGAAACTGCTCCCCCTCAGAGTGTCCACCGCCCACTCTGTCCCTGGTGGTGGTGATGGCGTGATACTTCCGGGGACCCCAAGTCCAGAGGCTTGGCCATCCGGGCAGGAGGGGAGGGAGACTGCATCAGGTGGGGCTCCCCTCACTCCCCACAGGGGCCTTGGATTCGGGGGTCACTTGAGACCTGTGGTCCAGCTTAGGAGAACCACTAGTAAGTGTTTTCCTGAGAGTGGACCCCCCCCTGGGTCTTCTGTCCCGGGGCTCCTGGGGCCATCTGAGCCTGCAGCCTGACAAGGCAGCTAACCCTGGGGCCTTGGGGGAGAAGCTGAGGCCATCAGTCCACTAGTCCACAGGCTTGCTCCTTGCAGTGCTAAGCCAGCTTTGCTACAGATGGGCCAGGCTGCCCTGTGGAGCTGTGGCAGGCCACTGAGTGTGAGGGGCGCCACCCCTGCCCAGGCGTGGGCAGGCCCTGGGGGGTACCTGTCAGGCGACCTCCTCTTGCCGTTTTCATTAACTTCCAGCAGAAGCTCAGAGGAGTCCACGGGGGAGGCGGCGCTGGCGTCCAGAAGGAGCTGCTCGTGCTGGGCCAGGTACTGGGCGGGCGTCTGCTTGGCCAGGCGAGCGCAGTGCAGGAGCTCCCGCTGCAGCAGGGGCAGGTTGGCCTGGGGTGAGAAGGGGCGGGCACAGGTCTATCCAACCTCCTCTGGCCATCAGAGGTCTGTCGCTTCTCACTGTGCTATGGGTGGGAAGAGAGCAGGCCAGGCCAGTCCAGTCCTCCTGCCCCCAACTCCCCACCTCCCTCCACCCTGTCCAGTGTGGTGAACTGCTGGCCTGACACCACATGGACCATGAGTGTGGGTCCAATGGCTCTGGATGGGGCAGCCATGCTCTGCCAAGGGGTCCGACGCATCTACTTTTTATCTTTCTGTCATACAGCTTGTCATCGCTTGGCTGTCCAGCCAGGCATGTCCGTCCGTCCATCCATCCATCCATCTATTCACAGCCTGCCTGCTCTTTCCACGTCTTGCTTGTTATTCTTCCTTTTTCCCAAGGCCTCTGCACAGGTTGTTGCTGCTCCCTCCCCATCCCGGGCCTCTCCCTCAGCTTCCTCTCCTCCTCAGGAGGCCCCCTCTCCTGACTGGGCCCTCGACCAGGGTTCTGCCTGCCAGCCTTCCTGGCCTCTGAGCCTCCCACGGCACCTGTCCACAGGCCCGAGCTCAGGAGGACGTGGAGAAGTGGACACTGTCGCACGCTGAGAAAGAGGCACGGCGGGGATGGTTTGGATGGTGCTGGCACCCGGCAGCTGGGGTTACCTTGAGGAAGGGGATTACAAACGGCCGCAGCGGGAAGTTGGTGGCCTCTTGGAGCTTGGAATGAAACTCTTCGATGGTCAGAGTCGAGTTCTGAGGGGAGAAACCACAGGTGAGCCCTGCGCGGCGGGTGGCCTGACGGCTGGGCATCAAGAAGGAGCCGGGGACTCACCACCAGCCCCAGCACCAGCGTGTGCACACGCTCTCCAATCTCGGGGGAGATGTCGCTGCCAAACTGCTGCAGGGTGGTGAGGAAGCGCTTGAGCTTGCTCAGCTGCCGCGCCCCGCAGGCTGGGGGCAGGTGCTGTGTGGACAGCGAGGCCGTGGACGAGGTGGCCGGCCCATTGCTGAAGCCGTTGGGCGTGGAGGGGGCGCCGTGGATGGCCGTGGGGGAGTGGCTGCTGCCGTTCATCACTGCGGAGAGGAGGCGAGGCTGGGCACGGCAAGGACAGCAGGCGGAGGCCGGCGCGATGGCAGGGGGGGCTGCGGACACGGCCTCGGGAGCCACGGGTCCCGCAGCGAGCCCGGCACTCAGGCGGAAGTGGCTCCAGAGGGACGGCCATCTGAGTGTGGTCTGCGTGGCCCTCGGGCCTCAGTGTGGGCAGAGGTCAGTCCAGGCAGGGCTTCTGAGTCCCCACAGCCCACAGACGCCTAACCCCTAGCCCAGCTCCGGTTCCCACTGCACGTGGGAGCAAGGCGTGTGGCAGTGCGTTCACGTCCAGGCTCTCCTCTGCTAGCGTCTCCATCCTTACCTCGCAGGGCCACCCTTCTGGGACAGAAGGACTGGGGAAAGGGGACGCCACTCATCACCCCAGGAAAGCCTAGTCGCTGCACCTCTGCCCAAGCCCCAAGCCGCACCCCCTTTTGGGCACCTTCCCGCCCCACCAGGAACCCCCGAAGCACCAGCAGCACTTTACCCACATGGTGCCCACCCAGTGCCTGAGGTCTGGCCGAGAGCCTAGGGCGCCCGGGATGTGTGGGGGGGAACCCGCCTGGTGTTTCTGTCCACGGCGGAAGCGTGCACACGAGCCCTGGGCTGGTGTGTGTTGAGGACAAGCAGGTGACTGAGGCGACAGCTGAGAATGTGGCAAGGCCAGCACTGTGGGTCACTGAGATGTGATTGCCTGGCTGGCCCCAACACCAGGTCAGTGTCCCGCGGCCCTAGCCAAGGCCCAGAAGGGGGTAAGTCCTCACCCCTCAGCCTGGGTCGGGAGAGGCCAAGGTAGCCCCGTGCCTGCACCTGTGCTGCAGGCCACACAGGCTCAGCCGTGGCCCCTGGGGTCTGCAGACAGGTCCGAGGTCACAGTATGACCCCCATGTCTGCACACAGTCTGTGCCCTGCTCTCCTTCGGCTGTACCTCCTGAGATCTGTGCCCTGCCTGCCCCTATACCCACTCTGCTCCTGCCTCTGCGGCTTCCTGCGTGGAGGTTTGTCCTGGTGCATGTGAGGATTGGGGTCTGGGAGTGGGGTAGCTGGGGACACCCTCCCCTGAGGCCCCCTGTAGGGAGGGCTGTGCTTTCTGAGAGGGGCTGGGGGCGGGGGAGAACTTCTCCAGGATGAGGTTCTGCTGGCTGTGGATGATAGAGGCCACAGTGTCCCCCCTAAACTGCACTGGTCCTGCCCACCCAACTGAGGCCTGGGATATGATCTCTGTTGGCCATCTTGGCCTGGCCAGCCTAGCAGAGGGTGTGTGTGTGTGAGAGAGAGAGAA
Organism: Megascapheus bottae; assembly: GCF_031878675.1. Lineage (NCBI taxonomy): Eukaryota > Metazoa > Chordata > Mammalia > Rodentia > Geomyidae > Megascapheus > Megascapheus bottae. Next base: position 762,218 of record NC_143532.1, on the reverse strand, counting down.
GAGGAGGAGAGGAGAGGGGGACAGACGGAGGTGGGTTTGCATCCCAGCTCCTTCCTGGATCTCATCTACCCTACATCTGTGGCTCCAGTGGGTCTGGGAACCTCTCTGCCTGGGCCTACCTGCTCAGGCAGCTCCCAGCACGTCCCATCCCTGGCTCACGGGGCCTGCGTGGCCTCCCTGCTAATGGAGAAGCACTGGGTGTCACGTGAAGCTGCCTCTTGGGCAGCAGAAGCTTGAGGAGATGGTGTGCTGAAGCGAGGGGCTCAGGACAGGAGTTGAGAGGTCGCATGCCGCAGCGAGGGACCCTGGCGCAGGGCTGGGGGCCTTCACAGCCCCCCCCTTAGCCGGGGAGGCGTGTGACTGCAAAGCCCTCCTGGACTGACCTCAGGGGCTCCCTCAAGGCGGAGCCACGGCCCTGCTGTGGCCCAGCTGCCACGCCATCATCCAGTGGCGCTGGGATGGTCAGAAAGTGACCCCACGCACGCCGGCAGCCCTGCTCCTCTTCTCTAGACACTACCCAGGGGGCCCCGCTGACACGCAGGGACAGGGCCCCATCCAGACTGCTGACAGCCACTCTGGTCACCTCAGCCAGCCCGGGGGGTGACCACAGGGGACCGCCTGTAACTGGGAGCTAGCATCTTGAGGCACAGCCTCCTGCCTGGAGAGCGCTGCACCTTCCAGCAGCTTCTACGACACACCAGTGCCATGTTGCCTGCGCCCCATCCCCAGGCCTGGCCAGCCCAGACCTGCCCTCCCCAGGCCCGCTTACCAGCTCTGCCCCAGGCGCCCAGGTCCCCAGCGGCCCGCTTGCCTCTGCCTGTCCGGCCTCCCTCCCTCGGCTGCCGGGCGGTCTCAACAGCTTGCTAAAGAGATGCCTAAAATAGCGCCCAGCACAAGTGCTTGCACTCCACAACAGGTGTGTTACTAAGTTAGACCGCACACGTGTCCCCGGCTGAGGTCTGGGGCACATGCCTGCCCCCCGGCTCACAGCTTCAGGCTGGGGAGGGAACCCAACAGGCAGCCCTTCGGTCGAACCTCTCCCTGCTAAGTGGCTCTGGACAGCTCCCAGGGGCTGGACCACCACTGCCACTGCAGCGAGCCACCATTCAGAATAATGGCAGCAAAGGGGACAACACACATGACACCATTATCATGCTATCGGGCTGCGGCGTCTCCTCACTCCTAGAGCCCCGGGGTCTTGAGAGCCGCACCTGGGCTGTGCAGCCACCTGGCTCTGTTCAGAAACCAGAACGTGGTGGCATTTGTTCAAGGGAGCCTTGGTCTCTGTCACATGGGGTGACGGCCACCTCGGGGCTATCACTGGGGTGGTATTACCCACTAGTGGCTGAGGCCCGTGAGACCCTGCACCACGTGTCGCAGCCATGGCCCTCTCAGCCCATCTGACCCAGCATCCTTAGCATTGATACAGTGACCTCGTCCCTTGTAGGCAGGGAAACGGAGGCCCCGGCAGCTGTGCCTATCCAGTGCCACGCGGGCAGGGTTAGGAGCTGGGGCCTGCCCTTCGATGGGCCCCTCTGTCCTCACAGCTCTGGGACGGCCCCTGGGGGAGACGGTCCACCCGTGGGCAGCCAGTGTCGGGCAGCTCAGGCCCTCTCGTTTCTAAGAGGGCCGGGAGCCCAGGGATAGAGCTGAGGCAGTGAACTGCGGCCATGGCCTCCCTGCGGTGTTTGTTATTTTACTTACAGAGACAGACCATGGACCACTTTAAGCAGCCATGAACACGGCCATGGGGCAGAGAGGTCGCCGGCCCGTCCTCACCATCTGTAAGCAAAATAAGAAGAACACGCCGTCAGGAAGGCACGGTGCTGCGCACCCAGGCCGAGACTCAGACAACATGTGGCTAGTCCACTTCTATGCCAGCCCGGGGCTGCCTTGCTCTCAAAAGGCCTCACCTCTGAGGGACCAGGGGCCCAAGCTCCAGTGGAGCCTGGCCACCTGAGGGCTCCCCCTGGGTAACGGAGCACGGGTAGGGTCCCGACTGCTCGCAGTGTTCCAGGTCTCGGCCTGCAGCCTCCTGACCGGCTCTCCAGTCAGTGGCGGTTTCAACTCCAAGCCTGATTTGTGGCCTAGGGCGGCCATGGGGCAGGAAAACCACAGTCCTGGAGTTGAGGGTCAAGGTCAGTGTCTCGGCTTGGCTGATGGCTCTGGCAGGAATCTGCAGTCGGCAGCAGAGGCCTGGGCCAGGCCGCTGCCAGGCCTAGGGCGCCGAGAGCCAGCAGCTCTCAGGATCCTGGGTCAGGGTCAGCTCTGAGGACATCTCGGGGAAGGCAGAGCTCGCGGGATGCGTCCCCAGCCCTGTGTAATGGCAAGAGGAGGTTCACTGCTGGCTCTGGGCTTCCTGCTCTGAAAGTGGGGCTGGAACTCCTCGTGGAAATGTGGCCCTCAGGTCCTGGGGGGGTGAAGGACTGGGCCCCTGAGCTGCAACTACACCAGCACCCTCCCATGTCCGTGGCCTTGAGAGTGCAAAGCCTGGAGGGTCCCTGCAGACCCCAGCACACCCACCAGGGGCAGCCATTCTCCAGACCAGGGCTTCCAGCATGTGGGTGCTGGCTAAGGGAACAGCAGGCTGGAGGAGGTGGGCCTCCAGCCGTCCTTCTCAGAGTTCATGACCAGCCCGGCAGCTGCTCTGACGTCCGCTTGGAGCTTTGAACATCTGATTCCATGGTTTCAGGCAGTGCCCCAAAACAACCTGCCTGCCCTCCTCTGGCACCCCAGATGGGCAGCTACTGCCTCCTCTGGCCCGGGTTGTGGGATTTACTGCTATCAGCATAGGTCAGTGGAGTGCCCCTCTCATCAGCCAGAGGACCAGGCGGTGGCTGTCCGCTGCTCATGCCCAGGTGAGGACCATCCTGGCAGAGGGAAGGGTGATCCTGGCCACCCAGTTACCGTTGAGGATAAAGAGGGGGAGAAGGCACGGTCACCACCAGCCTAGAAGGACTGGCCATGCCCAGACCGGGGACCCATGTTGGAAGACCTCTGCCCTCATGTACTCACAGGCCACTAAGGACAGAGTTGTGCTTGTTGGAGGTGTGGCCAGGGGTTCACATTTCAGCTTTGGTCATGCACCTGACTCATGCGAATCTCATAGGAACATGCAACTTCTGTCATACACCTGCCATGCCCCAGAATCCCCTGCCACACACCTGCCATGCCCCAGAGTCCCCTGCCACACACCTGCCATGCCCCAGAGTCCCCTGCCACACACCTGCCATGCCCCAGAGTCCCCTGCCACACACCTGCCATGCCCCAGAGTCCCCTGCCACACACCTGCCATGCCCCAGAGTCCCCTGCCACACACCTGCCATGCCCCAGAGTCCCCTGCCACACACCTGCCATGCCCCAGAGTCCCCTGCCACACACCTGCCATGCCCCAGAGTCCCCTGCCACACACCTGCCATGCCCCAGAGTCCCCTGCCACACACCTGCCATGCCCCAGAGTCCCCTGCCACACACCTGCCATGCCCCAGAGTCCCCTGCCACACACCTGCCATGCCCCAGCAGCCCCTGCCACACACCTGCCATGCCCCAGAGTCCCCTGCCACACACCTGCCATGCCCCAGCAGCCCCTGCCACACACCTGCCATGCCCCAGAGTCCCCTGCCACACACCTGCCATGCCCCAGCGTCTCCTTCCATGCCCCAGCGTCCCCTTCCATGCCCCAGCAGCCCCTGCCATATACCAGGTCTGCCCCAGTGGCCCTTCCACACACTAGGTGTGCCTCCTGCCAGGCCAAGTGGCCCCTGTCATTCACTAGCCATGGCCCCTGCTAAGAAGTGGGTATGCTCCAGCAGCCTGGCTCCAGGTGCCTGGAGTACCTGGCACAGGTGGTGTCACTTCTATCAAGGATTGGGACAGTGGCCTACAGATGGCACCCTGCAGACAGCAATGCGGTGTTTCTGGGCCTGATCTGCTCCCTGCCCCACAGCCAGGCCTGACTCCAGCAAGGGATACCCCACCCCCAGGAGGCCACGGCCAGCCTGGGCAGGGGCAGAAGCCCCTTCCACACCCAGGAAAAAGGGACTGAGGAAGCACCGAGTCCTGTGAGACAGAGACCGCAAGACTCTTCTGGGAGCGGCCCTTGATTTAGGTTAGATGATGGGGAAGGTCCTCAGACATGCAGTTCTGAATGCTGGCTCAGGTTCCCCCATGTGTCTGGGGGAATGCAGCACACTCAGTCCACACCAGCCCAATCCTGGCGTCTCTTCCTAGCCACTTGGGATCCCAGAGTTCCAAAGAAAAGGAGCCCTGAGGGTGCTGCTGCCCTGCTCAGTCCCCCCAGAATCCCAAGCACTGTGCATGCCCACCTCTGCCTAGGGCTGAGGGGGTAGTGGGGGCACCTACACGCGAGCCTCCTCCTGCCAAGCCTGCCTGGACACACTGGCGGCAGCTGCTTCGTGTTCGGTTCTGCACCGACCCTCACGGCTCCCCACCCACCCTCACTGTCCCCCCATCAGCACAGCTCCCCAGCAACCTTCACAGTCCGCCGAGGCCTGGCTGTGGGGTCCTAGGCTGAACCTTCCCAGTCTGAGTTGCCACTGGGCTGCTCTGCTCTGACCTTGGGGACCTCTGTCCCTCTCAGCTCATGCTCCTTCTGCACTAGTTCTGTCCTGGGCACGAGGAGGCCATCCCTGTACCTCCAAAGGGTGGCAAGTGTCACAGTGTCATGGCGTGACTCCCTGGGTGCTGAGGTTAGAGCATCTGTTCCCTTCCAATGACTGTGCGGCAGGAACCATGACCAGCTCCCCTTCCCAGGAGGACCCCAGGCCACAGAGGGGAAGGAGCGCCCCACAACCGCAGCTCGAGCAGGTCCCCTGCCTTGGCTGCCGGGGCCAGAGCCACTCACGTGTGTGGGGTGTGAAGGAGGGTGGGCGGGTGGCTCCCTGGGCCGTGGCAGGCGGCGGGGGTGGCATGTTGGGGGGTGTGGATCGGGGCTGCGTCTTCACCTCAGCTGGGGAGTCGGGCATCGCGGCAGCTTTCTCCTTCCTGTCCTCTGTGAAGAGAGTCAGAGAGGCAGCTGGAGGCAGAGCGGGCCAGGTCACACCTGGTTCCCGTCAGCCCACTGCAGGTTTGGGGCCAAGGCTTCTGAGGTCCAAGTGGGCTCTGGCCCCAGCACCTCCCTGTCCCGTGGAAGCCCCAGGCCCCGCGCCAGGAGCTGATTTCCACGGCAGGTGGTGCCGGTCAGAGCTGAGCTGTCAGGTGGGATCAGGTGGCCCTGGCCCAGCTGGCTTTCTGTAGAACCAGGAGCAGCTGGGCACCCTTGAGGCCCTCGGGCCCAGGACAGGAGAAGCTGCATCTCCACGGTCAGTGCTGGGCACTGTCAGGGCAGGAGGGGGTCCTGGGCAGTGGGTCCTCCATGTTGGGCAACACTGGGGTTTAAGCTCCAGGCCCTGAGTTTTCTAGGCAGGCAGTCTGCCACCTGGGCCACAACCCAGAGAACCTGTCTTCTGACCACTTGGATTAGAACCTGCCCAACTCCAGGGCGGGGTGGGGATTTTAGGGGTCCTGGGCCTGGCCCCTAAAGTGTGGCCACAGTGACAGTTAAGCCAGGCCCTCAAGTCTGAGAAGCTCTGCTCCAGGTTAGGTAAGTGGACAGACGGCAAGGAGATGACCACAGCCAGGTAGAGCAAGGACTGGGTGAACCAGAGCTTGCCCAGGGCCGTTCCAGGGCCGCAGGCCTGTTCCAGAGCTTGCCCAGGGCCGTTCCAGGGCCGCAGGCCTGCTCCAGAGCTTGCCCAGGACATTCCTTGCAGGGGAGGTGCTGTGAGCCCCGGGGCGCCCCCTTTTGTCCTGCGTTAGGGTCAGGCTCAGGCAGCACGGAGCTGGGCGCGTCCCATGGCCCAGCTCTTAGGTGTTAACCACAGGGCTCAGCGTGGCATGGCCCACGTCCTCCCGCTGGTGGGGGAACAAAGGAGATGGACTCAAAGTTTCTGCCTGGGGGCCATTGCCGTGTAACTGTGGGTTACACGGTAACTTCCCATTCTCCCTATCCCTCTCCACTCCTGGAGCACACCGTCAACACAACGCAGACACCACCTGACCCCACTCACTGGTTCCAGAGAGAGGGAAGCTCAGAGACATGGAGGGTGCGTCCAGTGTCTCACCCCAGTGCAGAGCCAGTCCCTGCCCTATTGTGCCCACTGGAAGGGGCTGAGTTGGGAGCAGCCAGTGTCCAGAAGCCACCCAGGCTGTGGCACCTGCTGTCCCCAGCAGAAGCTCCCCCCACCCTCCACCCCCCAGTCTGCCACACCCGGGCTCTCCCCTCCCTCGCCTGTCCTAAAGCTGATGGCCAAGCACACGTGTGGCTGCAGCTGTGAGGACCTGTCAGCGCCAGGCCTGTCTGCAGGGATGGCGGCCAGTCACTGGGGACAACCAAAGAAGGCAAGCGTGGCTGTCTGCCCCTGTGGGGAGCAGGCGGGCCTTGGCAGCCCTTCACTTGTCCAGGCTGCCCTTGGGCCAGGGGCAGGAGGGACAGGCCTGGGAAGGTGTGGGCATCTTAAAGGCTAGGCAGGCCGAGGTTACAGGCCCGGGGCACGGGGCACTCTACTCTGGAACCCTTCCACGGCAGGCTTATCTTGGCCCTGAGAACTGAACAAAACAAGCAAATGAAGACACATCCCAGAGTGGGCGTGAGGTGAGAGACACATGGCTAGGCCAGCGGCCGGCACTGGCCACCGTCAGGCTGGTTCAATGGCCAGGCCACTGGCAGGCTAACCAATGCTGTAACTGGTGTACCACCCCCCCAGGCAATGCTTCTGGGGTGTCACGCCACGTGCACCTCACTCCAGTCCAGACACAGACGCGAGGGAGCTACTCTCCGCTGTGCTGCGTGAGTGGTGGGCGCTGCCTACTGCACCATGTTTATCTTGAGGGCACACACACACACAACCAGGGCTTGAACATCGGGCCCGGGCTCTGTCCCTGAGCTTTTTACACCGAGGGCTGGTGTTCTACCATTTGAGCCACAGTTCCACTCTGCCTTTTTTTTCTGATTAATTTGGACATAGGAGTTTCATGGATCTTCTTGCCTGGGCTGGCTTCAAATCACAGGCCTCAGCTCTCAGCCTCCTGAGCAGGTAGGATGAGCCCGAGCCCCTGGTGCCAGGACACATGAGGTGCAGCTCATTCAGCCCTCGTGGACGGCTGTGACGCTGACGGCACGGTCAATGCATTGCAGGGATGGTCAGGCATGGAGGGTGGCACAGGGGCAGGTGGGCGGCGACGGGGTGAAGTCCTTACCCACGCAGGGCACTGGACCCACCGAGGAAGCGGAGCAGGGCTTGGGCCCCCTCAGAGGGCAGGGTGTGGGCTGGGCTGGGCTGGGGGATGCACTTCTGGTTTGGGAGGCCGCGGGGGGCTGGGAGACGTGTTGGGGGGCACGGGGGTGGGCTCCATGAGTAGACAGCTAGAGCCACCGAGGGCTCTGCCCAGCTGCCCAGCCACACTTGGCAGCCCAGCTCTGCCCCCACTCCCAGCTGCCCCAGCCAGCCAGGGCTCAGGACTTGCAAGGTGGCTCGCAGCCCTCCCCAGCTTGGAGTGACATTATGGTCCCTGCCTGGACACTTCGGGGGTGCCGGCCACCCCCAGGCTTGTGAGGTCAGGAAGCCCTTATTAATGTGGGAAAGAGCATTGTCCTGGCAGGCCCAGGCCACCGCCCCCAGCCCCCTGAGGCAGAGATGGCCTTGCCTCTTGTCCATCTCGTAGCCAGGCCGCGTCCCCCACTGGCCCCTGGGACCTCCTGCAGCTGGCCTGCCTGGGAGTCTGAGGGGTGGGTGCTGCCCCTAGTTCTGTCCCCTCGTGAGGTGTCTGGCAAGCATCCACCTGGCTGTTCCCTCACTGTGCTGTCCCTCAGGGCTGACAGTAGGCCCTGCCTACCCTGCCTCAGGACCAGACCCACGCTCTCCTACCCTTGACCTCAGGAGCCGTGTGCGGTGCTGGAGTGGGATCCCTGAAGTTGCCCCCCCCCCCACATGCTGGTGAGCATCTCAGGGACCAAGGCGCAGCTCCAGGTCTGCCACTGTCGTCCTGGCCCCTTCCCAGGACTCAGGGCCCTTCCCAGACCCTGGGGACCCACACTCTCCAGACACGGTCCAGCTCCCAGCCAAGGGCCAGGCCAGCCACAGGGGTCGCTGCTCTCCAAGGCCGGAGGAGCTGGTGGGAAAGGACACAGACTCTGGGACAGGCCACACCATCCATGCCTGTCCCTGTCCTCTGTGGCCCCAGGCCCTCTCCAGCTGGGAACTGGCCACAGGTCAGCGGCCAAGAGTGAGCCCTGGGTGTACCCTAACCCTGCGGCAGTGCCAGGCCCACAGCAGGCGCTCAGCAAGTAGTGGGCGGGAGCACGAGAACCCAGAGACGCTTCCCCACAGAGGACCGCCCCGACCTGTGCCCTGCCCGAGCTACCACTTTCTTTAAGGACTGGGGAGGGGCAGGACCCGCCTGGTGTCCTGCGACCTCGCTCAGTACCCTCGCCCTCAGCCACCAACCCAGTAGACCATTCAGCACGTGCTATGGTGGCCAGAAAGGACACAGGGCATTCTCCAAGGCTGCCCTGTGGGGCATCCCCGTCCCTCAGCTGCTACGATCTCACTGCCTCCCCCACCATCTGCTGAGGAAGATCTCTCCTACTTTACAGATGAAGAAACTGAGGCCCAGACAGGCATCACTACCCAAGTGCTGTGTTGGCCCCTCTTCTTCCCTCCGCCTCAAGGTCCAAGTCCACCATGTCCCCTCTTTCTTTTGCAATCATTCCAATCCCCCCCTTGTGGCACTCTGGGCTTGGCATACCTGCCAAGCCGTCAGCATAGCCTGTTAGCATGTACCCACCAGTGCAACCCCTACCTCCTCCAGCCCACCAACCATCAGCTCCAGCATGGCCCCACACCTACCCACCAGTGCAACCCCTACCTCCTCCAGCCCACCAACCATCAGCTCCAGCATGGCCCCACACCTACCCACCAGTGCAACCCCTACCTCCTCCAGCCCACCAACCATAGCTCCAGCATGGCCCCACACCTACCCACCAGTGTAACCCCTTCCTCCTCCAGCCCACCAACCATCAGCTCCAGCATGGCCCCACACCTACCCACCACTGCAACCCCTACCTCCTCCAGCCCATCAACCATCAGCTCCAGCATGGCCCCACACCTACCCACCAGTACAACCCCTACCTCCTCCAGCCCACCAACCATCAGCTCCAGCATGGCCCCACACCTACCCACCACTGCAACCCCTACCTCCTCCAGCCCATCAACCATCAGCTTCAGCATGGCCCCACACCTACCCACCAGTGCAACCCCTTCCTCCTCTAGCCCACCAACCATCAGCTCCAGCATGGCCCCACACCTACCCACCACTGCAACCCCTACCTCCTCCAGCCCACCAACCATCAGCTCCAGCATGGCCCCACACCTACCCACCAGTGCAACCCCTTCCTCCTCCAGCCACCAACCATCAGCTCCAGCATGGCCCCACACCTACCCACCAGTGCAACCCCTTCCTCCTCCAGCCCATCAACCATCAGCTCCAGCATGGCCCCACACCTACCCACCAGTGTAACCCCTTCCTCCTCCAGCCCATCAACCATCAGCTCCAGCATGGCCCCACACCTACCCACCAGTGTAACCCCTACCTCCTCCAGCCCACCAACCATCAGCTCCAGCATGGCCCCACACCTACCCACCACTGCAACCCCTACCTACTCCAGCCCATCAAACATCAGCTCCAGCATGGCCCCACACCTACCCACCAGTACAACCCCTACCTCCTCCAGCCCACCAACCATCAGCTCCAGCATGGCCCCACACCTACCCACCAGTGCAACCCCTACCTCCTCCAGCCCACCAACCATCAGCTCCAGCATGGCCCCACACCTACCCACCAGTGTAACCCCTTCTTCCTCCAGCCCATCAACCATCAGCTTCAGCATGGCCCCACACCTACCCACCAGTGCAACCCCTACCTACTCCAGCCCATCAAACATCAGCTCCAGCATGGCCCCACACCTACCCACCAGTGCAACCCCTACCTCCTCCAGCCCACCAACCATCAGCTCCAGCATGGCCCCACACCTACCCACCAGTGCAACCCCTACCTACTCCAGCCCATCAAACATCAGCTCCAGCATGGCCCCACACCTACCCACCAGTGCAACCCCTACCTCCTCCAGCCCACCAACCATCAGCTCCAGCATGGCCCCACACCTACCCACCAGTGTAACCCCTTCCTCCTCCAGCCCATCAACCATCAGCTTCAGCATGGCCCCACACCTACCCACCAGTGCAACCCCTACCTCCTCCAGCCCACCAACCATCAGCTCCAGCATGGCCCCACACCTACCCACCACTGCAACCCCTACCTCCTCCAGCCCACCAACCATCAGCTCCAGCATGGCCCCACACCTACCCACCACTGCAACCCCTACCTACTCCAGCCCATCAAACATCAGCTCCAGCATGGCCCCACACCTACCCACCAGTGCAACCCCTACCTCCTCCAGCCCACCAACCATCAGCTCCAGCATGGCCCCACACCTACCCACCAGTGTAACCCCTTCCTCCTCCAGCCCATCAACCATCAGCTTCAGCATGGCCCCACACCTACCCACCAGTGCAACCCCTACCTCCTCCAGCCCACCAACCATCAGCTCCAGCATGGCCCCACACCTACCCACCACTGCAACCCCTACCTCCTCCAGCCCACCAACCATCAGCTCCAGCATGGCCCCACACCTACCCACCAGTGCAACCCCTACCTACTCCAGCCACCAACCATCAGCTCCAGCATGGCCCCACACCTACCCACCAGTGCAACCCCTACCTCCTCCAGCCCACCAACCATCAGCTCCAGCATGGCCCCACACCTACCCACCAGTGCAACCCCTACCTCCTCCAGCCCACCAACCATCAGCTCCAGCATGGCCCCACACCTACCCACCACTGCAACCCCTACCTCCTCCAGCCCACCAACCATAGCTCCAGCATGGCCCCACACCTACCCACCAGTGCAACCCCTACCTCCTCCAGCCCACCAACCATCAGCTCCAGCATGGCCCCACACCTACCCACCAGTGCAACCCCTTCCTCCTCTAGCCCACCAACCATCAGCTCTAGCCTGGCCCTGTGGCTGTGCTTCGCCCCAGCACTGCAGGAAAGGAGAGGCACAGAAACCGAAGAGAACATAGCTCCCCAGGACTGCTTGGCATCAGTGTTCTGACGCTCCGTAGCCACCAAGGTATCCCTGCTATTATTTATGAACTCATTCATCCATCCATCCATCCATCCATCCATCCATCCATCCATCCATCTATGCAGCCCTCATGCACCCAAATACCCATCCTATCAATCCATCCATCCATTTACGTCATCTACATACTCACCCACTTGTCCTCGAACCCTACCAGACCCAAAGTCTAACCCCTAACCCCCTCACAAGCTGCAGGCCAAATGCAAACAAATGTTCCCTTCCACAACGTAAGCAAAGCACAACTTGGGTGAGCATAGGTGAAAAAGGTGTCACACAAAGCAGTGCAAGCAAAGTCACATAGGCTTCAGGGAGTCCTGCAGGACTCTCTGGACACGATGGGGACATTGTCCTCTGGATAGCCACTGCTTCCTGACCGGTGGGGACCCCTCCTTCAACACGGGACCCGCAAGCCTTGCAGGGGACACACAGCCTGGATGCCGGGACCTTGTTGGGCTTTCTGGCTTTCTAGCCCTAAGATGAGACCTTGATGCTGCAAGATGGGCGCTGGCTGCTGTGCGGCACAGGGAAGTGCTCTGGGGATGGGTGTGGCCAGCCCCATGGCGGACACATGCACAGGGCTTGCAGAGCTTCCTGCATGGGTCCTCCCTGCCAAACAGCTGTGGGGCCTGTCCCAGGGCTTGGCTCTGGGGAGATTCCTCTTCTGGACTCCATGGTCCAGCCACAATTTCTGGAGTCCTGGGGGTGGGGATGGTTTGTGGAGTCTGGACCCATTTTTTCCAAGCCAGACAGACTTCAGGGCACCATATCCGTGGAGCCCTCCTTCTGTGCAGGAGGCCTAAATCAGAGGGAACAGGCCAGGACCTCCAGCCAGGAGTCACTTCTCAGAAGACTTAGGCTGGGGTCCTCTCTGGGGTCCCGGCCACATGAGGAGCCCCAAGGCTCCCTCTGGTGGCCTGGTCTGATGGGGCCGTGCCCCTCTCACTCTGCCCCAGGGAGGCCGGGACTGGGTGCAGCCCTAACAAGCCCCAGGTGCCTGCAGCAGTGGCTTCCACATCTGGTTTCCATCTGGCCTCCACCGAGATGAACAAGGAATGATACAAAACTAACGGAGCAGTATTTCCTCCACACTGGTCAGGCGGCGTCCCTGCCTGCCTCCCGTGGACTCGGAGCCGAGGCCAGATTCCGCCCGCCCAGCCCGTCCCTGTCCTCGGAGGCCTGGCCTAGAGCAGGCCACTCCCGTGCCCGTTAACTCGAAATCTACCCCTGCCCCTGGCGCAGGACCACCTGGGAGGGTTCAGAATCCCGGGGCCTGTGGACAGGGACGATGACAAGCACTTGTTTCCATGGCAACAGCGCACGCCTTTCCCACAGTGTGACTGTGGATGATTCTGGACACTCTGAGGTGTTAGGAGTTGAGCCAGTGACCACAAAGGGCTTAGTATTCTCAGCACCGCTGCGAGAGGCCAGGGCTGTCCTCACTCTCCGGTGTGGGCCCGGCATGAAGGCCCCTCACACAGACCCAACCTCTCCTCCTCATCCAGACCAGAGGAAATGCATCTGACCGCTCCACCCTAGAGCAAAGCCAAGCTCATCCAAGAAAGAACCAGGGGACAACAGCATTTGAGGGTGGACCTGAGGCTTCCCTCCATGCCTTCTGGCTCTGGCTAGGCCAGCCACACCGGCTGCCGTTCAGTTCTCCTCAGCGTTGTCCTGACTTCCCCGGGGCCTCTGTGCCTGCAGGGACACTCACACCTATCTCTGCGTGGCGTCTCCTCATCATTCAGGGCTCCTCCCCAGTCCTCCCCAGAGACATCTCCAGCCCTCCACTTCTTTCCATACTGCACTCTCATCTTCTTCAGGGACCTCTCAGCAGCCAAGTCGCCATCCTCGCTGGTCACCCTGTCAATGGCCTCTCCTCTAAGGCACAGCCCTGACCCTCAGAGAAGGCTCACCAACCAGCCCAGCCGGCGGTTTCGTCTGAGTGCAGTAGGGGACAGAAGGCTCCTCGCTCTTGTCCTGTGGCAAGGGCTCCGTGCACGCTGGGCTTGGCTACGTCCTATGGAAGCCTAGCATCACCTTTGCGGATCTACACACCCAAGGCCTCTGGCACCACTGTCGAGGGAGAGGCAGAGCTGGGAGATGTACCCGGCATGGCTGGAGAAGAGAGCCATGGTGCACACAGATGCTCGCCAGAAAGGATGCTCAGCACAGCACTGCTTACGAGAGGGTCAGGGGAGACCTCCCCAGGGTCTGGGCCTTAACCTGACACTGTGCGTAGAGTCCCACTGGAAGCCCACCCTGGTTGGCACGGGCTGGCCTGGACACTCACCCAGAGCAGTGACGTTCTCCACAGAGAACTTCTGTGGCTCTGTTCCTCCAGATCAGACAATGAGAATATCCACGAGACACTAGCCTAGAAACTACCGGGACAGCCAGGCGCGGTGGCTCACGCCTGTCATCCTAGCTTCTCAGGAGGCTGAGATCTGAGGATCGCAGTTCAGAGCCGGCCCAGGCACTGAAGTCTGTGAGACTCTTATCTCCAATTAATCACCAGAAAATCAGAAGACTGCTGGGGCTCAAGGGGTGGGGCAGGAGCCCTGAGCTGAAGAGCTCAGGGACAGAGTCCAGGTCCACAGTTCAAGTCCCACGACTGACAAAAAGTAAAACTACCGGGATCTACCGGGAGGCCCAAAGGGCTGGAAGAACAGGTGAAGTATGGCATATCCACACAGGGAATCTTACAGCAGTGACAACAACCAGGAACAGCATGGGACCTCTTCACACTCACGCCCCAGAGTCTGCTTGCTGTGACACACATGCTCTCATGGAGGGTGGTCTTGGGGGGCCTGGGGTCCAGCCAGGTGGTGTCTGTTGAGCTGCTTCCTTTGGGAGCTGTGTGGCTTGCACTGCAGTTGTCCCTTTACTCAGGAATACATCACAGAGTACCGTGTGCCAGTAGGGAAAGGGAGCCAGAGCAGAAGTCCCGTGGGCACCGAGTGTGTGGCTTCCTGAGGACGTGACGTGGTGGGAAGGGGCACCCGGCAACTGCCGCGTGCCCCCAGCCAGGCGGCAGTCACCACTGCTCCTCTCCTGCCTGCCTTTCCGAGTAAGATTCATGCTTTGGCTTGGCTGCAGAGCTCGAAGCGACAACTCCAGATGTTCTGGCCTCAGGCCCGGGAGGGCAGAGCTCCCAGGACCCGGGGCTGGCCAGAGTGAAAATGCAAGGGCGGGCAGGAAGCTCGGAGTGGCTCGAATGAAAACCTTCCACGCTCTGCAAATGGAATCCAGATGTCCAGGGTCTGTTCCCCTGTCGCTGGCGCTCAAAGGAAGCACATGCCTCCCAGCTGCTGGGGCTGTGCAGCCCAAAACCCCCCTGAGAGCCAAGGGGGAAGGGCCGAGAGGAGGATCCAGCAGACACTGGGCCCAGCCCTCTAGAAGCTGTGGGGCATCACACAGGACCCCGGGAAGCCACTGCCTGCAGACTGGCACAAGTTGCTGAGCATGAACAGCGGAGATGACAAAGGGCTAGGAATACCCGGGTAGGGGGACAGCGGGTATGGGCTGGTGAGGAGGCAGGGAAGGGGCAGGGTGATGGATGGGAGGTGGAGGGATGGAGGATGGGGGTAGATGGAGGTGGAGGGATGGAGGATGGGGGGTAGATGGGAGGTGGAGGGGTGGAGGATGGGGGGTAGATGGGAGGTGGAGGGATGGAGGATGGGAGGTGGAGGGGTGGAGGATGGGGGGTAGATGGGAGGTGGAGGGATGGAGGATGGGAGGTGGAGGGGTGGAGGATGGGGGGTAGATGGGAGGTGGAGGGATGGAGGATGGAGGTAGATGGAGGTGGAGGGGTGGAGGATGGGGGGTAGATGGGAGGTGGAGGGTGGAGGATGGGGGGTAGATGGGGTCGTGTGCGCTGACCCCCGTGCTCTGTGTGGATGTACTGAGGACAGGCGTGTGTAGAGGAGTGCACGTGTGTGTGTACAGGTGATGCACTCATCACCGTGAATGTTCGTGTGTGTGACTGCATGTGTTCATGCTCCCGTGTACTGCACGTGCACACACACACGTGTGAGTCCACATGTATACGCGTTCACACATGAACCTTAATGTGTGCTTGCACTCATCATGTCCACACATGTCCACACGTGAGGTATGCACACATGTGCAGGAGTGCACCATGTTGATTGTGGAGTGCATGCAGGCATGATTTAACATGGGCATGGTGTGTGCTGTCCTTATGTGTCTCCTCTAGCTGCGTGCGTGTGTGGCCCTGGCCCTGGGGGGTATGTGTGGACAGCTTCAGGGGACCACAAGACACAGGGTTTCCTGGCTGCTGTGGAGAAGCTAACTCAGAGAGGCTCCTGGTGGGCCCAGGGCGCCTTCCCTCTGCCCCCTCTCCTGGTGGGCCCAGGGGCGCCTTCCCTCTGCCCCCTCTCCTGGTGGGCCCAGGGCGCCTTCCCTCTGCCCCCTCTCCTGGTGGGCCCAGGGGCGCCTTCCCTCTGCCCCCTCTCCTGGTGGGCCCAGGGGCGCCTTCCCTCTGCCCCCTCTCCTGGTGGGCCCAGGGCGCCTTCCCTCTGCCCCCTCTCCTGGTGGGCCCAGGGCGCCTTCCCTCAGAGCTTGCCCTGCTCAGGCAGTAGGCAGATGTCCAGACAGTTAACAAATGGTCCCATGCTCAGTAAACAGAATCATTATTGCTATTTTTTTTTAAAGAGAGTGGGAACAGCTGGAAGGAACCCCGGGCACTGCTGCTCCACTGCCACTGTCCTGAGAAAGGCCTGGATATGAATCCTTGGTGCCATATGAGCAGAGGACAAGCCTGGCATGAGGCGGATACAGCCCTTTACGGCTCCAGCGGGCCTGGCAGCAGGACTGTCCTCTGCCGGCAGCGAGGCACGGCCGACGGCTCCACCAAGCTCCGTGCTTTTAATTGTTTACAAAGCGCACATTGCTGCACATCACCTTGAGGCCCCCGGGGGACGATGCCAAAAATTAAAACAACACAACATGGCGCCACCTCCATGGATGCTAAGTAAGAGCCAGGGACTCCATCAACACTGAGAGTGCTTGAGAGAATTCCTGCCATGTCAGCAACACAGAGAACACACACATGGCACACGAGTGCACCCGTCCTTGGAGGCTGGGGGGCTGGCCATGTGCCCTGGGAGCTCCCTGTCCTCCAGGGGTCGCTCAGCTTGCGCTGACTTGTCCTCCAAGTCTCGCAGGCACTTCCCCGGCTGGAAGGTCCCTCCCTACCTTCCAAGCCTGTGGCTGTCGTTGACCTTCAACGTTAGCCCTGGATTCTGGAGAGGCCTGAAGGAGGGAGGCTTCGCCCGCCCGTGAAGGGAGGGCCGCACTCTCCACTCTGGAGTCCCAGCCTCGGGGCTGGGGTGGAGATGCCATCCTGAGCTAGGGTCGTCCAGGATGGGTTCCGGACCATTCCATCCTCTCCTCAGGGAACTGCCCCATTTGTAGGCCAAGGCCAGGCTCTCCCAGGCAGACTTGACAAAAGCCCCGGGGTCCCCAGGTCCCCAGCAGTGGGGCAAAGACCATTTCAAACATGTCACTCGCAGAGCCCTTTACTGACCCGCTCTGCAGGCGCGGTAGCTGAGGTGGGGGAGCCAGGCAGCCTGGCCCTGGGCCCGGTCCCCGCCGGGCAAGCCTTAAACACTCCAAAGGGAAAGGCACAGGGCACAGTGGCCCAACCCGTGCGGGCTAGGTGCTTCTGTGTGGATAAAATCCCGTTCACCTCTACTCTTCTGACAAAAACGCAGAAGCGCCTGGGTGTCACGCTGCCGCACGGCGCTGTCTGTCCATCCAGGACAGGGATGGAGGGATTTCCCAGCAGACCTGGCGCTCAGTAGAGCACTGCAGGCCCAGGCTGGGCGTGAGGGTGAGCAGGGGCTGCGTGTGGGAGACCTGCACCGTAAGTTGCACTTCACTTTGATTTCGGCCTCCACACGGGGTCTGTGGGTGGCCCCGAGACTCCCGGAAGCCTCCACACGGCGGTGGGAGGGAAGGGAGGCCTGCCTGCTGGCCTGGATCGCGGCTTGGCCCAGGCTGGGTGCTGCCCCTCCCTCTGGCTGCTCCCAGCCTGGCCCCTGGCCTCGCAGCCTCTGTCCCTGGGAAAGGGGTCATGTGGGGAGGTGTCATCCTAAGCAGGGGCCTGGGAACCAACACACCCTTTCTCTGATTTAAGGAAGCCCTGAAATAGATGCTTCCTCCTGGCGCGCCGGCGGGCGCCCTGCTCCCCTACTGCTTCAGCTCCTCTGGAAGAGGCCAGGGCCATGCAGGGGAGACCAGGCCATTTCCACTCTTCTTTTTAGGCAAGGGGAGGAAAAAAAATATATATATATATATTTTAAATGTGTTTTACAAGGCTGCCTTTGCCATTGTTTATGTAAACAGGTAAATTGTTTCCTGCCTCAATTAAAAACATCTGCCACATAAATGAATACCAATTAACTCATCCTGTTTTTAATTACTCTGTTAATTACACACAGGCAGCAGCAAGGATGGTGTGGAGCTGGGGCTCTGAGCACCCCGCCCCTCCCCCGTCTGGCAAGGATCCGAAATGTGTGTGGCTGTGATGGATCAGGGTGGCAGGGAGGTGGTGGCAGCCTGCCAGCCGGGATTTCCTGATCCGGCTGCCAAGTGGGCGTCTCTTCCCAGCATCTCCCTGGGTGGGGGTCCCAGCCGAGGGCCCGCGTGCCTTCCCATCCTGCTGGGTCCACAGCACGCGGCCCAAGTGCATCTCCCTCACCCCTCACTGGGGAGGCCACAGCCCAAGGGCTGGAGGTCCTGCGCTGTCCTGCCATGGCTGTCACCAGGGGCGGTGGCATCAGGGGTGGCCCAACAGGGCCTCTGGGTGCTCTAGACACCAGAACCTCGTACTAAGCACGGACTGAGTTCTAAGCACATACACGCACAGCAGATGCAGTACCGAGCATAGGCACAGCCATACAGGGCACGATGGCCCCAGGGCCAGAGTCAGGACCAGCCGACCCAGGCTGGACCCGGCAGCAGTGGCGAACTGGGTGGACCACACTGGGGTCCTGTCTTCCACACAGTCACCGTTCTGCCTGCAAGTGCTGGCAGTCCCAGGCAAAGACCACCCCAGAACCGTGCTCTGAGAACCGTGCTCCCCACCTGCACGACGGAGACGGCCATGAGAGCCCGCGCCGTCATGGTGTGTGGGCAGCCGGGGCCATGGCAGGGGCCTGAGCAGGACAGCCACCTTGGCCAAGCATGGATTCCACAAGGCACAGCCCAAGCTGAGGAGCGGGTGGAGATGAGGTTTGGGGGCCAGGGGTCAGGATGATCTTAGGAAGGGGTCCCCCGGGGTCAGGGCCAGGCCGGGTCAGCAGGGACAGAGGTGAGCTGAAGCCAGCTTGGGCAATGCAGGCCAGGCCTTGGGCTCAGCGCTCAGCCTGGCCTGGGTGATCTGCGGGGACACTGGAGCAGTGATGGCCCCTCCTGTGGAGGCCCAGCTGAGGGAGGCTCGGGGCCCTTTGCTCCGGTCACCCCCACAGGTGCACAGGAGCCACCTGCGGGCAGGATGGATGAGGTGGCCAAAGTGGGTGCTCGTCTTGCCTCCGGGCCAGGCCCTGCTGCCCGCTCCAGGACCCCAGACCCTACACGTGCAGGTGAGGCGATGGGGTGGGAATAGACAGTTAAAGCAGGGGCAGTCCTGGAAGGAACGAGGCTCACGGCTGCCCACGCAGTCTGCTCCGTGCCAGTGGAGACGGCCTCACCCCCGGAGGGAGTCTGCCTGGCGACCTGTCCCTCAGCGCGGCCACGACCTCTGGGTTCCCGAGTGAGGTGGACTGGACCCATGCAAGGCGGGGGGGGGCGTGCATTTCCTGCCCATCCGTGCGGTCCTCTCCACGTCCCCGTCTTGGGAAGGAGCCAGGCGGGCAGATGGGCTGGGCGCCGGCACTGGCGCTGCCACAGCTGGGGTGGCAGCTGCTCTGGGGGAGATGCAGAGCCAGCTCTGCCTCCCAAGCAGGAACCTTCTGGGTGTTTTGACTCATTCCACCAAATGGCCCCCTGGAGCCCCACGAGGGGTGAGGTGAGGCTTGCTCAGTCACAACAACCCGGGGAGGGGAGATCCTCTTTTCAGGAAGGGGACCTCTGGGCCATGGAAGAACTTCCCAGTCACAACTGGAGACACTGAGGCCAGGAAGGTCACAGAGCTACGGGAGCCACTGCGGGGCCTCAGGGAACCCACACGTACCAGGGAATCCCCTCCCCACATGGCATCGCTGTATCCCAGAGCCCAGAGCGGCGGCTACGCCAGCTGCTGCCCCCCCCCAGGGATTCTCAGGTTGGGGAGGGCAGAAGACCACAGTGTCTGCGGGTGAGACTGTGACAACGCCTTTGGGAGAGGCTGCAGGAGCTGGGAGGGACGGGCATTATGGACCTTCTTTTCTAGCGTTGTTTCTGGAAGGGAATGATTCCAGGTTGGAGATGGATGGCTCAGGGCAACCCAAGCTGTCTCCTGGGCCCGAATACCTCGCTGCCCCCCAAGTGAGACCCGGGGTCACAGAAGGCTGGGTGCAGATGTGGGGGCGGCAGACCGTGTGGAAGCAGACAGGGTAGCAGCTTGCAGGCTGGTCTAATGACCTCCGCAGGCAGCACAGGTCATCCCAGAGCCAGGGGTGACCACTCCGGCCAGATGCAGGCCTGAGGGTAAGTGGATGGACCCGCCTCTGCAGAGACAGGCACTAACCGAGAAGGGTCTACCCAGTGCCAGGGGAGAAGGACTGTGCAGCGCAGGCCAGGAGGGTGGGTGAACAGGGGTCACCAAGATGTGGCCTCTGAACAAGATCCACAGAAGAGGGCGGCAGGAGCCGTGCACACACACACACACTGGGAGAGAGCAGTCTAGGTGGCAGAATCAGCCGTGCCAAGGTCCCAAATGAGTGGTGGGCAGGACAGGCAGCACAGGGCCCACAGCAGCTTGAGGGGCTCCAGGAGCTCTGCCCAGCTCTCCTCTCGGAGGAGAGAAACCAGCCTTGAAGGGGCCCCTCTGGCTGTCCAGTAAAAATGACCTGTTGAGGGCAGGGGCAAGAGGGCCACACAGAGAGCCCAGCTCAAGCCAGGAGGGCTAGCAGGCAGGATGGGAGATCAGTGACGCCTGCGGATCAAATACAGTGACAGCTTGCAGGCTGACAAGGCCGCTGTCCAAACAACCTCCTGGGCCCTGGCAGTTGGCCCTCAGCCAGGGGAGCCCTGGGCCACACTCGCCACCTGGCCAGGCATTGAAGCTGTGGAAAGGGTCCCGGGGCTGTCCAAGCCTGGGACAAGCCAGTGACCACGAGACCCAGAACGTCCTCTTCTGGGTCCTGCCCTGGATCAGTGAAGACATACGCATGCAAGGTACAAGTGTCTGCAACCCGATTCACAGTGGTCAGAGGGGAAACCCTGGTGTCCACCAGCAGACGATGGGCACACAGAGGGCTGCCTGCCAGTCCACACACACCCCCCAAGAACACGCGGTGAGGTATTTACTTCCTGTGCTCCACACACATGCACGTGTGCATACAGTGGACGCAGACCTGCTGGGATGCTCCCAGGCCATGCTGCCTTTCCCACTTCAGCCAAGCCCACAGACACAGCAGCCACCGGGAGGTAGGAGCCCTGGAGAGGCGCCACCTCTGGCTTGAACTTGTACTGACAGTGCGGCTGTCCTGGCTAGCTGTGGGGTCTCGGGAGAGCGAGGGCTGCAGAGTGAGAGGTGTCTCCTCCGCTAGACCTCCACCATGCAGAGGTACACACACAGCCACAGACCTCCCCTTTGTGCTGGGTCTGGACACTGCATGGCCTCCCCCACATCTCACAGAGATCTTCTGGGCTACAGGCCCTCCTCACGGTGGCTGAGGGCCCTGCCTTCCTCAGGACTCAGTGTGGAGCCCAGAGCCTTCCTGGTCCTTGAACTCAGAGCCTGGCTCTGCTTCTAAGCTTCTCCACTCAAGGCTGGTGCTCTACCACTTGAGCCATAGCACCACTTCTGGCTTTTTGGTAGTTAATTGGAGATAAGAGTCTTACGAACTTTTCGGACAGAGCTGGCTCTGAATCGTGACCCCCAGCTATCGGCTTCCTGCGTAGTTAGAATGGTAGGCGTGGGCCCACCAGCACCTGCTAACTAAACACGATCACTTCTGTATACATACTGAATCAAGTAAAATACACTGTAAAATGGCTACTGCTGGCCTCCCTTTCCCTTGCTGGGTGTGGGTGTGGTGAGGGTGTAGTCTGGGATGCCGGCAGCCAGGCTGCCCCTCTGTGCAGAGGCACAGGGAGGCAAGTGGTGGATGGAGAAGATGAGATCACCCACGGGGCTGGAGCAGGGGCCCTGGGGCAGGCGGGGGAGGGGGGCTGTGCCCTGGGCTCTGCACCAGCCTCTCCATCTGCACTGGGCTATCTCACCTCCCAGCACGAAGGCCCTTAGCTCAGAGACCAGGCAGAGGACAAGACTCAGGGGCTTTGCTCACAAAAGGCAAGTCCCCCAGGCAACATCCACTCTGCGCCTGATAGAGGCGCAAAGATAGAGGGCTGGGGCGGAGAGGAGCCGGGGAGATGATAGGAAGGGTTTGGCTGAGGCCCAGTACTGGTTGGTGGACACAGAAATACCAGTGTATGGGTGGTTAGAGCAGGCAGGGACCTCTCGCCTCTCCTCTGCCTGCTGTCCAGCACAAAACCTTTCGAAAGAACCAGAGCAGCTCTGCCAGGGCCATGTGCTGCAACAAACACCAGCCAAAAAGAGCCCAGCCCCCGGGCGCCTCCATCCATTCTGGCAGAGCCACAGCTCTCCCTGCTCAGGGGAGGATGTAGGCTGCTGAATGAGTGCCTGTGCCCACGGCAGGGGGCCCTAGGTGGCTTTAAAGCCAGCCCTTCCCCCTGGAGGGTTCTGCTTCAGCTCCGCTCTGGGGTAGGGTACCGAGCCCTGGGCCTGACTCCCGCTGGCCATCCTGAGGGTGGGAGAGGGGACACGGGCTCCAAATCCAGGTGGAGCTCAGATGTCTCCCTCCCAACTTTCTGAGGAAAGGAAAGGGGCTCCATATTTGGGGGCTATGCCTCTCTGACACCCCTACTCCCCACCCACGACAGGGGACGCTCCTAGACAGAGCAATTTCCTCTGCCAGATGGCTTCACCCTAATTCTCTCGGATGCCCCTGGAGTCAGAACTGAGATGAGGCCTCCTTCTGAGTACCACCTGTCACCCAACACCACTGGGGAAGTCGGGGGGGGGGAGCTCCTATTCCAGGCATGTCTAGGCCTATCTCCCATCTGGGCCTCCTCCACCCCCTCCAAGGACTCCTGTGTGGCCATTTCTTGCCTGAGTAAATACCCTGCCAGGTTCTGGCTGCAGCCTAGGGCTGTCCGGGAGGCTCTGAGCACCCCAGGCTCCCCTAAAGACAACCCAGCCCTGTGGGGCCAAGAGCAAGCATTGAGAGCGGGGGCAAAGCAAGGGGGGAGCTGGAGCCTGTGGGAAAGCCACAGGCAGTGCCACTGGCACTGTGGCCTGCAGAGGAAGCTTCCTGCTAACAGCTGAATTCATCTTTGGTTCCCTTCCCTGTGACACCAGGCCTACTGCGAGGTCCCACAGGTGACAGAAAACACAAGGCCGAACTTCTGTACTCCTGCCTTGAGAAACATGTTTCCTGCACAGCCAGGCCACACGGACGCTGCCCCAGCAGGTCCCTGCCAGCCTCCAGCTGGGAACTCCCTGTGAGGTCTGTCTGCAACATTAGAAGGGGCCAGCAGGAGCCCAGTGTCTACCCCCCCTCTGCACCCCACCCCACACGCCTCTCCCCAGAAGCCTGCACCACCTCCACTGCAGGGCTCCCCTGGGCCGGCCTGAGGCCC
Source organism: Megascapheus bottae (assembly GCF_031878675.1). NCBI lineage: Eukaryota > Metazoa > Chordata > Mammalia > Rodentia > Geomyidae > Megascapheus > Megascapheus bottae. The sequence goes on along the minus strand of NC_143532.1, from coordinate 739,127 downwards.
TACCAGCTCACATCTGTGCTCTTGGTGCAGGGCAGGCTGTCTGGAACACAGTTCTGCCCTTTGCCTGCTGCCACATGGAGTCTGCATCCGGGGTCCATGCCCAGGAACTGTGGGCGCATGAGGTTGCCAGGAGACTTGTGGGGGTCCATCCGGCATAGCCCAGCTGGCAAATACTCTTGTAGAAAGGAGCCCTGGTCCTTCTGGACCCTCTGATGGCCTCTATCATAACCCTGTCCTCAGATGGGCACTCGGGGGGGAGGTCCTCGGCATGGGTGGAATTTGCACTGCTCGAGCCAGACTTTAGTGGAAAAGTTCAACGACTGCCCAGCCTCTAGTGCACACAGGCTGCAGGGCAGGGTTGCTGGCCACACTGGAAAGCCGTGGATCTGAGCGCGGCAAGTGGGGCCACAGGGCAAGTCTGCACAGCCACCACAAGACTGAGATAAACAGGCAGGCGCTGACCCTGTGGAGGCCGGGCCTCTGCGAGTCTGACTGTCCTGGGCTGGTAGCATGTGACCCTCTGCACAGCATGGAGAAGCTGTTCAGACAACATTTGCTCAGGGACGGAAGGAGGGGCGGCAAGCACTCCCCGGGGCCAGGACACGTTTCCAGAGTTCAGGGCCTCGGAGGTGACATCACCCACCACAGACCCGCAGGTCTACTGAGAACAGGGACTGTCAGCTCAAAGAGCCAAGACAGGGTGTGTGAGTGACTGAGGATTGAACTCGGCCTTCTGCTGGCTAGGCAGATGCTGTCTTCCACTGAGCCCCAACTCCAGCCTCTTTTGCACCAGCTATTTCTGAGATAGGGTCTCACTGCCTGCCTGGTATACACCAGAATGTCCATTTATTAATTTTCTTTCTTTCCTTCTCCTTTTTTTTCTCTGTCTCTGTCTGTTTCTTGTGCCAGTCCTGGGCCTTGAACTCAGAGCCTGAGCACTGTCCTTGGGCTTTCTCAGGGCTAGTGCTCTACCACTTGAGCCACAGCACCACTTATGGCTTTTTCTGTGTGGTTCCAAGGAATGGAACCCAGGGCTTCTTGCGTGCTAGGCAGACACTTGACCACGAGGCCATGCTCCTGGCCCATGCGCCATCACTTTTTTTTTTTTTTTTGTGGGTCATGGGGCTTGAACTCCACCTGGGTGCTGTCCATGAGCTCTTCAGCTCAAGGCTACCACCCTACCCTTGAGCCAAGCCCCACTTCCTGTTTTCTAGACTTTAACTGGAGATAAGAGTCTCAGGTCTTTTTGTGCCCAGGCTGGCTTTGAACCTTGATCCTCAGATCTCAGCCTCCAGGGTAACTAGGATGACAGGCGAGAGCCACCGTGCCCAGCATGCTCTACCACTTTAAGTCACTGCTTCTGGCTTTTCAGTAGTTAAGAGGAGACAACAGCCTCACAGACTCTCCTGCCCAGGCCGGCTTTGCTCATGATCCTCAGATCTCGGCTTCCCAAGTAGCTAGGACCCAGCTGCTCTTCCTATTTTCTGCTTGCCAGTGTAGATGAGATGACAGGCCCGGGCCACATTTCCAGCTTCTTCCACGGAAGTGGAGTCCTGCAGGCTTTTCTGCCCGGGAGGCCGGAAAGGATCCGCAGAAGGTAAATGTGCACACTGGGTCCAGATAGTGG